>NC_051444.1:12379249-12435420 GCF_001649575.2 Kryptolebias marmoratus
CCCCCCCCACACACACACACACCTCCAGACCAGTTCGCCTAACTGATTTTACTAGAGGCAGGTAAGGCCAGATCACAGACCAAAGACAGGAGGAAAAAGGCCTTTACGTGGTTAATGAGTGCATATCTGACACACAATTAAGACATCTGACTCACTGCCGCCATATGAGACAGAACAACTACAGTAAATCTATCTATCTATCTATCTATCTATCTATCTATCTATCTATCTATCTTTCCTCTCCGTCTGTGTGTCGTGGTCCTATTAGTAGAAGATGAAGGTGTGATCATGGTTACTGTGTGCTAACAGGGAGCGTGCTGCCACGGATGACAAATATTACACACACGCACACACACGCAGCCATGCAGGGAGAAAACACTTGGTAGATTTCATCACTGCTTGTAATTATGATCCTGTCAAGTCTACAATGTGGCAATCCATAATGACACGTGCACACTCACTCACGCACACGCTCACCCACACACACATAAAACACATTTCACAAGTTTTATACATATATATTACATGCTACACAGGAAATACACAGAAGAAATATGCCATATAAGAAAGAACACATCTGTGGTCAAACACAGCTTGGCACAAGATGGACAAACAGATAACAAAACATGCAATTTGTTGCTTGTAGGAGATTATCTCTCCTACTATGTCAGAGAAATGAAAGAACAGATAGAAAATATTAAATTGTAAGAAACTAAAGAACAAGAACTATTTAATTTAGTGAGATTTGTATTTACATGAGGGTTTACTTCTGTAAATCTTTGTAGGTTTGTGTCTAAATATGTTTTTTGTCTTTCATGATTTAAAATTATCTTTTCAACTTTTAGTTTTACGTCTTTGTATCACATAAAGTTACATCTGGACACTTGGGCGTGTCAGGTCTAGCTGTGTGTATGTGTATTTAAGTGTGTCCGTGTGTGAGAGTGTTGACATCTCTGTCTCCAGTGTTGACACCTCATGTGTCAGGGGAACCTATTAGAGACCCTCACAGCCTAACCCTGCACCTGACCCCCACCCCGATGTGTGTGTGTGTGTTTCTTTTTTTTCTAACCACAAATGTTGCAGTTTTAATGTTCTTTTTGTCTTTGTTTGAGTAATTAATGTTTACAGCAACCCCTTATTTCTTGGTGAGGATGAGAAAAACAATAGCAAAAAAACCCCAGAAAAAAACCCACATTTGAAACAAAAAATTTACTATAAATACTTTGTCCAGAAAGTAATTGTGTGTTAAATTGTGTGTGCTTGTGTGTGTGTGTGTGTGTGTGTGTATATGGATGCCCATGAACTCCCAAACAAACCATGGGGTCAGGTCTCTGGTTACCCCTGGATGTCTGACCTGACAACCACATTGCCCCATATAAATCTACTGGGCAACTCTGAATTGGTTTTTGTGTGTATGAGTCAAGCAAAAGGACATGTTTGTATGTGAGTGTATATGAGTAAACGAGTAAGAGATAATACACTAAGAACTCTCTTGTCTGCATGTGATTTTATCATTCATTTTCATCAATGTGCCTCACAGCTTGTTAGTGCTATGAGCCATTAAAAGTGCCCTCAGAAAATTTCCTAGTGAGGCAAAATTTACAACTTTTATCAACACTTTGACAAAATGAACTTTGATAAGAAACAAAGGGCTTCTCTCAACTGCTGCCTACTGCTCTGTGAAAAGTGATTTAAAACAACAAAAACAAGGCAGCTAAGAGAATGAGGCCATACGCTAAGACTCTTGCTGTTTACTATTGGTCACAAGTTTAAGGGATGTTCCGATAAGTCCCAGGTGAGAGAATGAGCAAATGACCAACGACAGGCAGTATTTAAAAAAAAAAAAAATTGCACATTTGCAACCCATATCTGATTTTTGTATGACAGTCTGAACATGACAAATCCAGATTTTACATATAAGAATCAGGTTGGTTTTATATATAGTAATAAACTGGATACATATTTGATGTTTTTCAAATAAACCTCAGTCTGAATGGTTATGTCACATTTCATCTGACTTTTACTGGGGTATGTGGATCGATCCAAATATTGGTGTTATCAATACCAAAGTCATGCAGTTTAAAGCTCGGAACTCCTTCATCTCCTTCACATCTTCATCTACAGATTAGAAGTGAAGATGCCTATTGTTTTTTTTAAATATTTTTTACATTTGCCATCTCCTGTATGACTGAAAATTTACATCAACATATGATAACAACCTTGGTTTTGAATCGTATTGAGACTGGTGTAACGTATAAATACTTGAGTTTGTTTCTACTTCCAGAACATCACACCTGTTCCAAAAGAGCCATTCTGTAGGTTGCTTCGGGGCTGTAGACTGCTGAATGATGACTGCATTTAAATCATGTAAACCACCACAGGAAAAAAATCTGATCCAAGCAAAAAGTCGGAATTGAGCATTAACATCAGCAATGTGAAGGTACCCTTAGATATAATTTAACAGTAGTATTTTCTGAAAAGAAAAGAACAATTATTTTTTTGTCTCTTGTTCTTCTGGTGATTGCACTAACTTTCACAATCTCTACAAAAACCCTCTTGTCATATTTTCTTTTCTGATTTCTATTGGCTTCCCTAATTCCTTCTCCTCTAGCCATCTGTTTCCCTCACTAAGTTCGAGTCTCAACTACCTCTCATGACTAATTCCTTCCAAACCTCTCTTCTGTCCCTCTGTCTCTCCCATTTCCCTTACCGTCATCCCCCTTGCCTCCCTCACACACAGACACACACACATCTCTCTCTCACTGTCTTGTCTCTCAAAACTCGCTCAAGCACAACTAAGCCGGGGGTTTGAGTCCCAATGAGAGCGGTTAGGGCAATCAGTGCTTTTCACACCCTCTGATGTTCTTAAAAGGTGGTGGGATCAGATGCCCCTGCTGTACCGCTGCAGTTGACACACTAAACACACACACAATCTCCCAACACGCATGCACAAACTCAGGGAGACCTTCTAACAAATCCGTGCACACATGCCACCAACATGGTCAGACTTCCACACAAATGGAGGCACTCAAACATGCCAACACAAATGTGAAACCCAACACGATACTGATTAGAGCGCAATTTTTTTTTCTTTACTAAGGTTGCTAAGCAAAAGTACAGAGATTTATAACCAACCTAACTCAGTTTTTCATTTGTATAAAATTATTTAGATGTAAATCATAAAGTTGCCAAAGTTTTCTTCTGTCTCCTTTTGACATGGCTTTCTAAGAAATCTAAACGCTTATAGCAATCCTCAGGTCAGTGAGGGCTTCATAAATAAAATGAATGTGCATGCGTGTGTCATACTATCATGGTTTCAAGTGAAAACGTTTAGAAATAGTCCTTGGTGGTGTATCATTCAGGTCTTTAGGATCAGGTGTGCATGATGGTGTGATATAGAATGCAGTTAGGAAACTGAATGTACAGATCCACGCACCGCATAATGCGGCAAAGAGCAGTGACGCTATCAATTTACACCGTAACGGACAACACAGTCACTTTGCACCAAAGTGAAAGACACACACAGACACAGACACACACAGCACAGGCACAAGGTTTAGGGGGATTAATTCACTGCATCATGTCATCAATCCTACCCTACCCCCTACTGATAGAAAGGAAGTAAAAGTTTCTGAAAAAAAAGAAGCTCAGTGCCCGTACCACTGTGTATATCTTTTCGTCGTGTTTTACTCTCTCCTCCCTTTTTTTCGCTGATTTCTTTTCTTGGTCTCATTCACTTTTCTCCTCTTTTCACTCTCTTCTACTTTTCTATTCCCTGTTCATCAATCTATCCTCTCCTGCAGCCTCAGCCAGGCTGTCTTGATAAACAGAGGCTCTTAGTCACATTGGGGTCAGCCAGTATAAACACACACAAACGTAGACACTCACACACCTGCATACTCAGGAAAAGGGTCATCCTGGCAGGGTTACTCTGCACAAAGTCAGCTTCCCATAATGTGGTTGCTGTCGCCTGCATCACACCCTCATGATCCAATTAGGAGTCTGGACTCCTCCAATCAGCTGCTGTGGCGACCGACGGGGTAGACGAGCAGGCAGTGGCAGGCGGACAGCGTCAATCTCGTAAGTGCTTTTAGGGGATTAGAAGGTGGGTGAAAAGTAGGGAGGGAGGAGAACACATCTCTCCTTTCTTTATTCTGGGTGTTCTTGTTTTGTTGCTGAGACCAGAACGCTACAATGCTTCTTTATTGACCACACACAATTCACTGCAGTGCTTTCAAAAAAGTACCTAAATAGGTCACACTTTGAGATGGAAATGATAGAGATAAATAGGGAAACCAAAGAAATGAAAGAATCACAAATTAAGTATTTTAAGTTGTAACTGAAAGTAAAAATAAGAAACTAAGAGAAAATTTAGAATAAAATGAGCATCTGATTAAATAAACAAAAAAAAACCTTGTCAATATGGTGTTTCCGTCCAATATAACACAACTGTAAAATGTACATTATGGCTAGATTAAAGTTGAGACTGGAAGCTGTGTTGTAGTGACACTAAAAATGCTTCAATTGGGAGCCTGCCGTTACCAAACCTGTTAACTATTAAAAGCAAGTTACTTAGGCTTACAATAGAAAATAAAAGACATAGACAACAGCAATATCAACCAGTTGTGATCTGTTGCCACATTAATTAAAAATAATACCTTATTGAATAGTTTTAGAATAAGTTTAAAAGGTTTTCACCTACATAGGCATAACTTTAATGTATGATCATAAGGAGTGAAAACTATTAACTGAAACCAAATGTTACTGTAGCCTAAAGACATGTAGTGATTTGTTAAATTGGTTCTGGTTAAAACTACTAGAAGACCAATCTCTTCAGAAGCAATTTTCCATTACGCACAATGATTTTTGTTACCAAAACTAACAAAACAAAACCTAACTTACTAGTACAATTTAAACACTTTGTAGTAAACTTTGTTGCATGTTTAGTTTAGGGAAGCTGGTTCAAGACTATTTTTACAATTGAAATCCATAAAATATTAAGAAAACCTCATTTTGGTCAGACGTGAAACTATTTTAGATATTTGACATTTTAGTCATTTGTCCACCATTGATAAGCAGCAAAAAACTTGGATTATAATTGTTACTGAGTGACTGATATCCAAATTTTATTTATTTACTTTTTAAGGTCAACTATTTTTTTTTTCTGTGTGCGTGTGGGGGGTGGGGGGTTATCTGTGTGTGTATGTATGCAGCACAATGCAGGTCATATCTTTCTCCTAAGCATTTTCCTTGAGGCATCAAGATCTCAATTAAGGAGAACTGCTTGTAGCAGTCATGAGCTTCACACACATACACAATCACACACACACCTCCGCACACACACAGTTTGTCTAAAGTATGAATATTTCACTATATCCAAGTCCTTTTACCTTGGAATGACCTGATTGTCCCACTATGTGTGTGTGTGTGTGTGTGTGTGTGTGTAACTTCATTTCCATAGAGGTATGTGGAAGTGCATTCAATCTACCGCTCTAACAAAGACATGAACACTAATACAGACACAGAGGACTTCATCCAATGACACTGAATATTTAGAACATTGAGGTCCTTTTGTTAAGTTTTACATCTTGGTCATTTGTTGATGTAATGTTTGTCCTACATTTACTGCATTATCCAATAAAATATATTTTTAGACAAACACAACTCATTTTCTTTTCAACCATTCTTTCCTAAACTATTAAGTGAATCATATTATTAGAAAATTTTTATAATAACTGAGCTTGAAGAGATGGTGGTCTGGTAGATATCAATGTTAAATTACACTTTAAAGTTTTTTAGTTTATTTCTCTCCATAGCTCCGTGGATTTTCTCAAGCTGTATGTGTGTCGGAGAGTTGATTTCCACAAAGGTCACACACAGATTTTCACCTTGTACTCCCGCTTCCTTTTTTACTTCCTTCCGACTACAGTAGAAAAAACTATAAATGTTAGGTTAAATGTTTATTCTAAATTGACCATAATTTAGTTATGGCCAAATAGTTTGCCCCCCTTGTGGTTGGTTCCAATTCTCTTCTGTGCTACACTCAGGTGTTGACCCATATGCCTATTCATCTTAGCTACTATGATGTCTGACAGGAGTTTCCAAGTTGTACAGAGGAAAATGATTGGCTAGTAGTTGGACAGGATTGCCCCCTTTCTGCAAATCCTTCATGATTAGTACTGACCAGCCTTGTGTCAACCACACAGGCCACACAGGATGGGTCCCTTCTATTAGAAACTGTTCTTTTTTTGTGCTGCTATTAGAAACTGTTCTTTTTTTGTGCTGCTGGCATTCATGGATTTTATATATTTTAGTGTGGGGGCATCTTGATATTCCTCCCTTCTTACTGAAGAACATCTACATTTTTTCTTTCGTCGTTTCCTGTATCAGATTGATTTTAAATTGTGGTTAATGTTGAATAAGTTGACTTTATAGCACTAAACTCCAGAGTCCTCACATTGAGAGTGAAGAATAAGTACGAGAGTGATGATGATGTAAGATATGATTAAAAAATTAAGAAAGTTACTGCTCCTTTTAAAAATAGTAGGCAACAAAAACACTGTCATTACACAGCCTGCCTTGATATATCAGTCTTTGTTGTTCATTTACAGAATGAAAAAGGACATTTTTATCCAGTGAAGAAAGAGTCTAGGTATTAGGATGCCAAATCATCTGCTTAACATCTGACCAGGGATCTTTGATGAATGGTCTGCTGCCTGCCTTCATTTAGTAATCGCTCAAAGATTTACGAACGTGCTTCTGATAGAAGTACAAAAATAAAGAACCAAGTACTTGAAGTATGCATTTTACACAAAACCTGAAACAAAAATAAATAGATGAATAAAGAGTTAAGAATCCCGATTTACCAGAGTAATCAGGCTATTGATCGCTCTGCTGATCTCATATAATTGACCAATTTGTATAGATGGTCAATAGTTAGGCCACTTAAGCCATTTAGAGGTGACTTGGCAGCAAAAGCACTGTTGCTACTAATAAGTATGGAATTGAGTTGCATTTTCCATTTCATTAAATGAACATTTTTGTGTGTGTTTTTGCATGTGGTTCTATATTTGTGTATTTTAAACATAAAAATGGTATTGCATGTTAATTTTAGTAAGTCACTCTTACCATATCATTATTGTTTGTTTTAAAAAAATATATATATATACACACTCTAGAGCAGATTAATTCTTAATCAAATCTGACAGGCAAAAAGACACACTCAAATATGGAGGTAAGCACACACACACATACACACACACACACACACACAGCTGAGTGGTGGAAAGGGAAGGGAAATCCAAGCCGACCAAGAGAGGGATAACAGAAGTCCAAGAATAGTGGCAATCGATGGATGGGTAGATGGGTAGCTGGATGCGAAGAGAGAGGAAGGGAGGTATGAGAAGGGAGAGATGAGTGGTCTCCTGGGTGGAGTGGTGATAGTCTTGCTGTGTGTCTGTGAGGCAAAGTCCTTTCCAAACTGAGAAGATAGCAGTAGGAGGAGAATGACGGAGGAAAAGCAGAGAACAAAAAAGGAAATAGAGGGCTAGGAGAGCTAGGAGTGGGGATGGGAGAGAGGCAATCTTGGACCACTTTTATAGAAGTTCAGAGTGCAGAATGCAAACTGAGTTCAATGTTTTTTCAGCAGTTATTGCTGACAACATGGGGAAATTCTTTATTTATAGTTGTTTGATCGGCCCATTCTTACACTGATTGCTTGCATAAAACAGAAAAAAAATGTTAAGGTTCATTCTTCAGTGTGTTGAATAAATGTCAAGAGATAGTAAAAAAGTCAATTTTGTTTGTCAAATCAAGCACAAAAAAACCTAAAAGAGACAGAAAACAAGAGTAATTGTTTCTAAACTCAGGTTGAGATTTTGGGATTTTAAGTCAAGTCACTTTTAACACATCCTATAAAAATCCTCTTGAATCAACTTTGAAGCTTTTTGTGCCTCTGCCACAACTAGTGAATCAAGGCATAAACAACAATATAAAACCTGTCAATATGGGTCATGATTTTTTTTTAAACTTTTGAAATAAATAGAAAAATACATTTAAGTTTTAGGAGCCCCAAAATAGCATTTTTTGAAAATGGCTTTCAGAATAAAAATAAAATCTAGAAACACTATTTTTATGCAGACGGCCAAAACACAATCTTCTGAAAACAATTATGTCAATGTCCCCTTTTTCTTGTGTTCCCATTTTGTGCCCAGTGTGCAAGCTCAATGTGCATGCTCCACACCTTGTTTCCCGTTCTCTGTATATTTTTGTGTGAGTGTTACAGCATCACATACAGCCATGGCATGGATTTTTAAGTGTTTTGGGTCATTTTTAGCATGGTGTTTTTTTGTGAATGAAGCATTTCTAGACATGGTGCCCTGTTTCTGAAGATATTTTTAGAAACAACAAACAAAAGGGTTATTTTGGAAAAACTATGCTTCCATGTGGACAACGTCTTAGTCTTATTGGACAACATAAGATCATTACTTTGCCTTGTTCTACTGTATTGCATTAAATCATAATGTTTTTGACTCAAATTTGTAATGACTTGTATTGTATTGTGATTAAAAGTTCAACTGTATCATGTTCTATAGATTTTTGCTTCTCATGTGTCTTTAATGATCCGGTCACTGAGAGGATATTACAATATGTATCATATCGGCAACTGACCTGAGATGCACAGCCCTGCAAAAAACCAATGCATTAAATTCAGCTGCACTACTCTGATACTTTCTGAGTATCAAACAGGTTATTTTCACATGCCTAATACTGGTAAAATAAAATTTTGAGAATGAGTGTGTCCAGTGTAAAACTGACAAGAAATGTGTGTAGAGAAATGACGCAATAGCTTTTTAAGTGTAACTAAGGAAATATACAGGGAATATAACTTTTACCACAGGTAGCACACAAAGCCACATACCTACACTTCTACTTTTAACACAGACACACACACACACACACACACACCTCTAGAATAGCTGTAAAAACAGGTATTGATGAGAGGACCTAGTCAATGACCATCAGAGGAAAACAGAGACTGCCATTAGCCAGCCAGTCAATCGCTAAAGCATTCTGGGTAATTCTAGCACACACATACACCCAGACATAGGGATACACATATCGACGGCAAGAAGACACCCCTCAGGGATTTCTTAACCACATATACACATATACATATACATATACACATTCACATGGAACTTAAATTAGTTCAAGAATGTTTCTATATACCTTTACTTGTATTACTATACTTTATTTGTTGTCTTTCATGCTCTACCACTATATTCTTCTCATTTTATCTGCTTCTTTTTCCTTTTACTTTCTTAAGCTAACTTCCTCCGCTTTCTACCTCAAGCTATGCCTCTCTTATGAGTAAAGTGGCGATTGGTTGCTCCAAGGGGGTCTTGACCAGCTCATTAGTTCAGTGCAGCATTTTGTGTGTGTATGTGTGTGTGTGTGTCTGTGTGTGCATGAGTGGTTGGGATGATTGTGCATTAGCTGGTTATCTAATCAATGGGAAAAACCACTGAGTCTGGGCCCCTGCTTATGTTACTATCAGAACTATTTATAGAGAAGCATGTGCCTTTTTCACATTCACCCACGAAAATCCCAGAACATCACACAGGAACATTCGGATTTAACTGAAATCACACCAAACCAAATCCACAAAGTAAAATCTACAAAGAAGGAGAAGTAAAAAAAAGTAAAATAATATATATTTTTAAATAAATGTCATTAAACAAGATGGCAATTGGTAACAAAATTTGTAATACATGTACAAATCAAAACAATCGCCTCATATTTGCAGTTCCTTTGATTTAAATTATATTTATTTATTCCTAAAAAGTGTCATAGCTTTTTCACCATTTGTCATTTTTTTTGTCAGGGCTTCATCTGAATGAAAAATCACTAAACATTGTAACTTTGTCTCTTTGACTTCTTCCACTGTCTCACCCTCCCTCTGCCTCACTTCCCTCCTCCTTATCTTTCTTTTCTAGTGGGAGTGAGACAGATTAAAGCCAGTGTTGGTTTTACTTATCATACTGCAGCCAGCACAACCCTCCAAGCAATAGAACGGGAGCTAAACTATTCAACACAGAGTGCAAACACAACAAAACTACAATTGCACAAAACTGTACATAACATAAAGCACAATTGGTTTGATTTATGTTGCTAAAAATACAAAATACTTGTGGATGCTAAGGTTTTCCACTCATCTTTCTGACACCTCAGCTGACTGAGACAACAACAAATATAAGCATTACCCAACATACGGCAATAAAACAACAGTAAAACTGTTCATGTAGTCCTGTTAGGCTTGTATGATATGATAAACATACAGTTCTGTCATCCACTTAGAAACAGTATAATTTCTGACATGAAGTCAGATTGTACGTATGTTTGTTTAAGTGCATATGTGTTGTGAGTAAACTCTCACCCCCACCCCATTCCCTTCTATTGGCTGTGTATTACTCAGAGGTCCCACCATCCTCTGATACACAAGTACACAAACACAAGTATTTACACAAACAGTTAGGACTTAATGAAGCAGAACTCAGCCTGGTGCCCATTAGCCTGATAATAATTTCTCCCTGCCTCCTAACACACTTATCAACTTGCAGTGGAGTGTGTGTGTGTGTGTGTGTGTGCATGTATGTGTGTTATATGTAAAAATGCATGGGGTGTGTTTGTTTGTGCCTGCCAGTGCTTGGGCACGTTGACAGATAACACATGTACTGTATATATACATGTTAACTCAAATGACTACATGTAAATACTGTTCAATTAAAAAAAAGCAAACTCAATTTAATGTATGTTTTCACATCAAACTGTAATAAAGCAAACTAGTGTCGGTCATACCTGTTCCACGTTTGAGGGGAAAAACATAGGAAAGATATCTGATTTTCCAATGTTAGTAATATTGCAGGTATTTATAAAACATGAAATAAAAGTAAAAACTCAATTTATATTAAAGTAGATGTAAAGAATGGCATCAAGTTAATATTAAAGACCCACTGCCTGTCAACTTTACATTACTTTTTTACTTCTCTTTGACAATTACGCTTTCTTCTGTAAACTGTTTATTGATGGAGATACTTGTAAACATACAAAACAAGGAGGAAAATAAAAAAAGATCTGACACAGTCATGTGACAAAAAAAAAAAAGACTACCGTTTTCTTTCTTTCAGCTAACAATTTTTTCCCGCTCTTCTTTATTTCTTTTTTTTCTTGCCGTGGTGTTTCTTCTAACCCCTCCACTACCTCGGTTCTCTCCTTCACTTCCTTTATCTCCATTTCTGTGAATACAACATCAAAAGCCTCTGAGTTAGATCGGGAATGACAGTATTTGCTATTGGTATGCAGGCAGACATGTCTGCTCCAAAGTGTTAGTCTAAAGGCCTCAGCTAAGTGTTTGTCAAGACTTAAAGCCATTGTTCTTCTCTCCTCTGCTCTCAGATCTCAGACCTCTCCCTTCTTCTTTCTGTCTCCCCTTCTTGCTCCACTTTAGTACTTGATGGAGCATCTGACTTCAGTGCAAGTGTATATATGGCAACCAATATGATGTACATGTATATGTCAGAGAGGGTACATTGATAATGTGCTTGCCGTTGGTTACATTTGCGTATAAAGTAACCTGAACAACAAGTTAATGTGGACGCTTGCTTTAGATGGTGAATACAGGATTCAAATTGGACAATTTTAAAACAATCCACCTTAATACCTATGTGACAATACTGTGACTTTTCTAAGATGCTGATTCTCATAATTTGTATTCTTTTTCTCATTTTTTCCTCATATATTTATTTTCCTTATCGTATCTCTATCTTCACTGTTTCCTTCTGTCTTGTTTCAGGCTCTGCCATCTTTCTTAGAAGCATCAATTTATCTCACACTGTTAAACTTTGGGAATACTTACGTGTCTCTGAGTGTGTTTGTGTTAACCTCACATTCCTAATGGTTATAGTCGAGGCCTGGAAACAACAAAGTGGTTTTCTTTGATGTCCAGTGCAACATTCTACAGAGTGGAGCTGTTAATCACTGATAACCCTGAAGCATCTCATCTCTTGCTGTCTCTTTATGTGTCTCTCACTCTCCTATTGTTGTCCTCCTCTCTTTCTGATGCTTCACCTCTTACCTCTCTCTCCCGTCCTTATTGTCTTACTAGTATTTTGTCTCTTCCATGTCCTTTTGTCACTCTCGCTTTTCATTAAGTCAGTTTTCACCAGAGAGTTAGCGTCTTGTTGTGGCATTTTATTTGTGTGTGTGTTATGTTGGTAGGTGTTGTCAGTGGTGTGAGAGTGAGCCTGGTGATGCCAATAAAGCAGATTATGAGTTGATTTTGGCTGAGAAGGCTGGTAATTCTTTTAAACCAACAAAGCCGTTTCATTAGCCTCCCGCTGATGTTCTGAAAAACAGGCACTGCAACACTCCCAAAACACACAACTAAACATGCACACTCCTATGAGACACTAACTGAAACCATGTAATTATACAAGTAAGCACATTTGCTCATAAATCTGTCATAACAAACTCAGTCAGTTACATGTATACATTAAAAAGAGAATGATAAATGTGTTATTTGAAATGGGCCAGAATTGCATCCGAACATTCAACACACAATCAGCAGTAACATTTTAACACTCCCATGTGAATATTACTATAAACCCCAGATATATGTAATTATTAAATGAGTTGACTAAATATTGCCAACATTGTTAGTCAGCAGGAAAACTAACAGGTTAATTATGAATGGTCTATAATATGGTCTATAACAGTTCTGATTTATCATCTGGACTAATTTTAATGCAGCTCTCTATAAGCCAAAGAACTATTTGGCCATATAACATTTTCAGAAAACTGAAATGAACTTGCTGCAATAAAACATAAAAAATTAAAAAGAATTTAAAAAAATGTCCCCAGAAATGAATTTTTGTTTAAACACTCAAAGTTTAAGACTTTTGAGTTGAACACATAAACATTCTTCTATGTTTTTTTTATTACAATCTTTACAGTATTTTAGTTTTTCTTTATTTCATAAAGCTGATTTAGGTCTCATAAAATAAGCAACTCAAGTAAATGAGTATACCCAACAGTTTGGGCATCAGCTGACACTCATGGAAAGGCACACATTTCCTGGATACGGTGAGTTGCAAACCACAAACTATGTAGTTGTTTCCTGTCACAGCTTGGCTGTGTAGGAACCAAATGCAGAGATGCTGGAGGCAGCTTCAGGACAAAACAAGACTTTAACCCTCCTAAAGCCCTCAAAAGAAAGAGAGACGAAGAGAGGTGGAGAAGCCCTAGTAACTTCGGTTCAATTTGACCCGAAGGCCACAGGAGGGTTAAGAACTCAAACCAAGGCAAACAATAAAACTGGCAATGAAACAAGATACACTGATAAAACTCAAGGAGTATACATGCTGAGAGAGAGAGATGGTAAATGACCACAGGTGTGCTGGTTAGGAATGAGAGACAGGTGGTGTATGAAGGAATAAAAACATTGGCTGCTGAAGACATCTAGTGGCTGAACAAAGACCAAAAACATAATTGAATAACAAAAACTGATAATCAAACCGAATAATTCAAAACAAAAAACAAAAGATCCAGACATAATGTGAATTATGACAATTTCTTTTTTCCTTGTTATTGTTTGGGGACACTAAAAAACAGCTTTAAAAAAACATTTTCAAACACCTAAACCTTAAAAAATACATGTTACTTAACTACATATTACAATTACTGATATAAGCAATTTCTGATTTCTACTAACTAATAACTAATGAGACAAGAACCATAGTGTGTAGTGTTGTGTCATGGTAAATTTATATGAAGAGTTTTATTAAGATTGCCATTATCACCAGTTCTCTCTTAGAAATAAGTTACATTGCTTTAAAGCAGATTGAAAATGGGACATAGAGTTAGACTGTGAGTTAAGCAGACAGTAGATTTGGGCTCTATGACTTGGTGCAAGGGGATACACACACAAACACACACCCACACACACACCACACAAACACATCGCATGCACACACACTCCAGTTAGAATATCCAGACCTTCCACTAAACAGGATTACCTCTGTCATGGGAGGACTGGTATCCCCTCATCAGAGCATGCACACACACACACACACACACAAAACCCCCCACCCCCACTCAAACACACACACACACACCATCATAATGGTTCACTGGGCAACCTGATAAGAATGTGTGTAAATTTGTTAGTGCATGGATGTGTGTGTGCGCAGAGAAGTCTCTGATGGCAAGGATTAGAGACTCTTGACTCTTGACAGTCTCTCAGCAAAGAACCAACCAGCATAAAGATTCTCTCTCTCTCTCTCTCGCTCTCTCTTGCTCTGTCCCCCTCTCTCTCTCTCTCTCACTTTCACACACGTGGACATGGACATAACACCAAGTGCTTCTTTGAATTTTATTCTGCTGTTTGCTCTGAGGGATGCACACTGCTGTACCAGTTAGTATTGTTGCCTCACAAAAAGGTCTCTGGTACAAATCTTAGTTTCCCTGGGCCCTTTCTGCATGGAGTTTGGATGTTCTCCTCAAGTGTTTGTGGGTTTTCAGCCAATTGTCAGTTTATTCCCCACAATCCAAAAACATGCCTCTTGACTTTTTCTAAATTCACACTGAGCGTCTCTATTTTGGTCCCGTCATGGACCTATTCAGGGTGTATCCCACCTTTCACATATTGATAGCTGAACAGGATTCAGGCTGCCTGCATCAAATCCAATAAAACTAAACAACTCTAAGTGATTACATCTGCTTACATTTATTATCCATCAAACATAATATTTCTAAAGTCATACAATAATTAAAAAAATTATCAAGGTATGGTGGGTTAAAAAAAAAATCCAAAAAGGATAAGGTGGATCTGAACAGGTGGATGTTCATTACAACTGTCTGAAAAATGTCAGCCATAACTGGGTCTAATTTCCCTTTGTCACAAGCTGCGACCTGGGAACAGTTAGCAGAGCGATGTCTATGGATCTTAAAGGTCAGAAAGGTACATATCATGTCAATAAGTCTGTGATGTATTTAGGGCCAAGACCAATTGAAGCTTTAAAGGTGAGAAGTAAGATTTTAAAATCAATACAGAACCTAAAAGGGAACCAGAGTAGTGAGGCAAGTACTAGGGTAATGTTTTTATATCTTTTCATTTTGGTAATGAGTCTAACCTGAGTGTTTAACCAACTAGAAGCAGTGGGAGGAGTCCCAGAGTTCACAGGACTCCAACTGATGTGTAAAATGTATTACAGTGGTCAAAGACAAAATAGATAAAAGCATGCAATTTTAAAGTTGACATGGTAAAAATAAAAACAACCTCTGCTCAAATTTGAACCCACAACTTTCTTGCTTCATTTTGTTCCTTACTTCCTTCATCGAGAAAACTTTCTAGTCCAAAAAAAGTTGATTTAGTTCAGTCAAAATGCTCATATGTTCAAACAACAGGGAGAAACTTCCTTCTTACTACTGTTAGTTTTATGTTTGTAAATGCCATCTGTTGTTCTCCAGTGAAGTCCTCCACATTATCTTCGCTGAGCTGTTACTGACACATTTATAAATCTACAAGAGCACAAGTGCAGACAAACACACGCCAACAAACACTCAACTTTAAAATAAACCTGGTTTAAAAGGAATGAAAAGAATGGTTTAGACCAGAAACAGAAAATGACATAAAAAAAACTTAGTTTCTTTCTAAAGATAAACAAGATCTTTGCCTTTTTCATAAAAACTGTATGGTTGTGTTTTGTGCAATCTGAATGTCTCTTTCTTTTTTATTGCCATGTTTTGTATAATGTTGCAGTTCAGTTGTGTCAGTTTAATATATTTATCTGGCCACAGGTAATCTAAATGGTACACAGAAAATTAGATAAAGAAAACTGTAATGGGTGGAAATACAGAACTGGGAATATTATTTAGGAGTGAGAGGGAGCAGACAAGATGAATGCTGGAGAAAAAGAGAGGCAGCACTTAACCCCTGGTTAGTAGGGTTAGGCCCCCATGGGAGTGGGGGAAGAAGGTGTGTGTGCATAAACACATGTATGTACAGAACTACACAATATACACACTACAACGACAGGTACACATACAAGAAAGAAACGGACAAAAGTCAGTTTCACACCTATTGTGCATCTAAATACAGACACCTTTTGCAATTTGAATTTTTAGGCATGTAACCATTTTATAACACTTCTTCCAAATTGCTGGGTATTTAAGTAACTTACAAACAAATTCTGGGCTATAATTTTTTCCCCAGAACATTTCTTTTTAATGATGATACACAATAAAAGAAAGATAGTCAGAGGAAACACTAATATAGTAACGGAAAAATAAGATAGACAAAAAAAAATATCCAGATAGAATGAATAACAGATAGATATACAGAGAGCAACAAAAAAAAGGAGCAAGTGAGTGCAACTCAGAGACAGAGCATCAATTATTTAGAGAAGGTAACGTGAAGCTTCCTTGGATCAGGCTAACTGCTGGCTCTTCCCAAGAGAATAGAGAGAATGAATTAGAGTGAATTTATTAGAGGCTTTGTGTGTGTGTAAGTGTGTGTGCGTGTGTGTGTGTGAGTGTGAAAGTGCCAGTACAGTCCAGGCAGCCACCTTGGTTTCTGTTGTAGTGTGATTGCATAGCCAGCCATATGCACACACACACACACACACACACACACTTAAACACACACTCACAAACACTCATCCTGAGAATCTCAAGCCTGTTTCCAGGTTCATTAATAAAACAGCAGCTCTTTATATGTGCTCTTCCCCTCGCTGTCTTGCCTTTCATCCTCTGTTTGTTCACACACACTGTGGGATTTTACTGTGGGAGTGTGCGTGTGTGTGTAAACTCCAACTGGGATTTAGGGATGGCCCGACTGTTTGTTCATCAGTCAGACAATAGTTGACCCTGCTGCGGTACATATAAAAATCTGATCCTTTTTTCATCACGGGCAAAAAGAAACACCACTCAGTTCAAGCCTTTCAGGTTTTCTGCAGGTAAATACTTGCAGTTGATTCTGACCTTTAATTTACTTTTCAATTCTATACATTTAAAATCAGATTTATTAGCATATTTTTAAGGAATTAATTTGTTGTGGATTTAACTAAATTGTTGAAGATTTTTGCAAATCAACTTAAATTTTAAGAATTATTGAAAAAAGGCACTGAAAATCAATATTTTAAAGTATATTGTAATATTTTTATTGTTTTAATAAGCTCAGCAGATCCGATTTAATTAAAGATTAATTAAAGATTGTTCTATCCATTCATTACTGAAAAGTTCATGTCATTGACTTTTTGTTATATTAAGAGAAACAGTTCCTTTCGACTCCCTAATAGGTTTTCAGAGATATGTAAAAGTTTGAAAACTCATGGTCAAAACGTAAGGTCTGAAGAGGTCTTAAACTTTGATCAGCTTGTTAGTGGATGTCTGCTATCACACATTTTACCAAACTTACAAACACTGGCACCTCAAACCTTATCATAAGCCATGGGCTTATCTAGGTAGATCTCGCTGAAATTATGTCTCAAGACCAGGTGCAGGAGAGCATCTTGGGAAGTGTAAATTGGCAGGAAAAGCCTATTTGATAAGTACTAAGAGCATAGCAGTATGATTGCCTTCACACTGTGGGAGGTTTTCCAAATTCACCACAATAGAAAGAAGTTCTAATAGATTGTAAAAAATATGGAAGAGTCTTAATATAGTGGGGAGCAGGCCAAACCAAGACAAACAATCCAGGTCATGCCAACCATTTACACTACCATCTGAATGTATTTGAAAGTCTTTTAACCTAAACAATAAAATATTGAATTGAGTGTTGTCATGCTATACAGAAAAGTACCTTTGCTTTTTTTTTGTTTGTTTGTGGGGGGGGGGACACATGTAAATCTAGAATTACTTCTGTAATAGGAAAGGCCTTTTTTCCACCAGTGTCCTTCTCAGATTCCTTCTGCTGAATCCTCATTTGCTTGTTTTGAATCCCATTTTTTCTCTTTCCCTCCGTTTCTGATCATCATCTCCTCCATCTCTATAAAGCAAATTTCTTATCCTTTGCTTGTTTATTCTCCCTCTGTTTCAATGTTTTGTGAGTCTAATTGTGTTTCAAGCACCAGCTGAATACTAAATATAAAACTGTAAGTAATGTATGTGAGGCTCACATACAGTTGTGTAAGCTTATGTGTGTGTGTGTGTGCTTTGGTGCAAGTGTGAATTAGTGATTGTCTTAAGTCTGTGAATACATATGCTGACTCAGTGATTCTGTCTCCAACTCGGAAGCTGCATCTTATCTGCACCTCTGTGACGTGTCTGTGTGCAAATGTGTGTGTAGAAGTGTGTGTACATGTGGTATCTGGAATAGGGATCTAAACAGTTTTCCAAATTAGAGAAAGGAAACGTCAGAATGCTATTGTAAGAGATCCACTTCCTGTCTGATAAGCAGAAATCTCTCTCTCTCTCTCTCTTTCTTCCTCCAACATACAGACACACTCCGACACTTTCATGCACGCACGCACACAGATTCTGACAAGCAAAATTTGCTTTTTGCTCCTTTCAACTCTTTTCTTTCTATCTTTTTGCCTTCACCTTCCATCATTCCTTGTTTCTCTCTTTCCCTAATAGGCACAGAGAACAATTGTTGAGAGCGAGCTGGAAAGTGCCAACAAACAGGGAGAGAAGAACAAGAAAAAAGGAGTGAATGATTGAAAGAATAAGCAAAAGATTACAAAATAGTGAAGTAGGTTTGGACCCTTTGATATCCATAATTATCAATAAAAATGATCTAAATAAAAAGACACACAGATGTGATTAGAACCAATACTTTTAAGAGATGTTAAGCAACTAGAAGGACTGCTTAAGAGCTTTTTAAAATCCATTTATTGTTTTTAGGTTATTTGTTAATGTCTAAATGTTTTTATTATTTTTTATATAATCTATGAAATAAATTGTACATTAAGATTTGATCTCTGCTACTGGTGATTGATTTCTGAGACTCTTTTGTAGACTTTATATGTGTTTGTACAACACAACAAACTGCCCTTTGGGGACATACAAATAAAGCTGATTTTGAAATAATTTAATATTTTCTCTGGTCCTGCATTTTCAAAGAAGATCATTACCATTGTTTAAGATTTCAAAATCAGTTGAAGTCATACCTGAAATATGATTTATGTGGTATTTTGTTGCACTGGAATTGATGATTCTAAATAAAAACTGATTTCTGAGTCAGCTTTGTATTCCACAGAAACATTAAATAAATAAGCTTGAACTGTAATCAGGAGCTTCCAAGAATTTATTTATCCAGGAGCAGCTGATGTTACCTGACAGTGAGATTTCTCATTTTAAGAAGTGAATGTGATGATCAGCAACACTAAAATGAGAAGCAACCATAATGTTTTTAATAATCTTTAATAACAGAGAATCCAGAGGCAAGGTCAAGGTCACAGTGGAGGTTTCTTTTTTTATATAAATCTGTATGTAGTAAACCTCCGGAACTAGCTTTTTTCTTATATTAAGATACTTTTAATTTTCTGCTGTATAAACCTATGTTGTGAAATAGATTGGGGACTCTCAGGTAAAAACTAAATGTTATATATATATAGCTCTCATGGATGAGAGCTATATATATATATATATATATATATATATATATATATATATATATATATATAGAGGCATACAGGATCTACTGTGCTATTATTGCATTAGATATCTGACTGTAAGCCTTTATGCAAATAATGACTGTCTAATTTAAAAGAATGTGTTTTATCAAATAGAAAACCCTAACAATAATCAGAGCATTAAGTTTTTGTGAGCATAGTTATGAGCTTTGCACGAGCAAATCTGCAGGGATTGTATGTATGTGTGTGTGTGTGTGTGTGTGTGTATGTGTGTGTTGGGAGGGGTAGGGGGTTGCACGAGTTCGCCTGTGGGTCACAGTAGGCCCATCTGTTGTGAACTAAACCAAATCAAACAAACCACTAAGACAACTCTTCCACAAAACTGACATCTGCAGACACTTCCTTTTTCTTTCTCTTATTATTATACACCCAATATAGTCCATACCTCACATGTGAAGTCTCTGGTTGTGTATGCCTTTCATACAAGCATGTTATTCTATTCTCATAAGTTTCTATTCACCTCTGCCTGTAAAAGTGATAACTATTCAGGAGGTTGGGAGACCTTGCTCATATTCAGAATCATTCACACATTATCTACTGGATATATGGAAACAAATCTTACATTAAATCTGAGGCCTCTTCCAAGAAAGTGATGTTTAGTGACTACTCCACTAATATTAAATATTATTTTTGTTTTCTTTTCACAAGATTACTTATTTAATCCACGCTGAAAATGTGTCACTCACTGGAGGAACATTTGGTTTCCTGTTAACACAGGTAGGCCTGATTTCATCCTCTATCTGAGAAAAAAAAGTGTTTTACCCAGCCGAAGGCACAGTGGGCAACGATTCAGACAGTAAACAAAGTGGCTTAAGCTTGATAAAATCATCTTTACTGGAATTACACCACAGTTAATGCAAGCAAAATACATCTATGCACATATTGATGCTTTCTAAATTAAGCAGAAGTGATTCTTACAGTGATTATTTTAACAATAAGCCACCTATAATGTGTATATATACAGATATAATATATTTTTCTTTCAGTGCTTTTTGGTGCTGCTTAGCATTGTCTTATATTTCCTGCATGTGCAAAAGTAAAAATAAATGTCTCCTACTTTTTATAAAGTTCAAACAAACATTTGAGTGTGAAGTGCAAAAAAAAAACTTTGAGTGGAGAGCAGAAATGAGAAAAGAACTGAAGTATGTAGACTTTTTTGTCTGTGTTTGTGTTCTATACCCTGAGACTGGTAGAGATATGAATATGTATAAGGCAAAGCGCTACACTCAGGTGACATACGTGACTTGTGTTGCTGCGGTGAACAACTGCACAAGACAAATGTTTTCTCCCTGTCTGTTTCTTTCAGGAACAAGGGAATGAGAGGGAGAAAAGAACAGTAGTCTCAGGGGAACACGTTTTTAGTCTGTGGACGAAAATCAAACACACTAATGATGCAGAAATGCATGCAAGAAAGCACAATGCTATGGTAGCTCATACACAAGTAGCAAATATATACCCTCCACAAACAGACAGACAGAGGCACACACACACACACAATTAATCTCAGAAAGAAGTTTCTCTTGACAAATCAGATTTTAGTGAAATGCCAAGCACATTTTGCTCTCCTTACCACCTCAGTTAGAATTTATTAACTTGCTGAGGAGCTATATTTGTAGAACACATTCAGTATTACAACTTTTTAAAACATAGTTTGAAAGTTACTCACATTATCTTGATCCATTCAACGTGCATTTTGAAACATGCTCTTAAAGTCAGAATTTCTTCTCTATTTTTTTGCATCATTGCAGTGCAAGAAGACATAATAACTGCATCTAGTATTTTGACTCAAACCAACAAAATGACAACAGCTAGGATACATTTCCAGCCAATGGTTGATGATTAGGAGGTTAGAGAGACATTTGACACAAATTACGCTCTTTAGCTCAATTATAACTAAAGTGAAAAAGTCTGAATGTGACTTTAGGGCTTAAAATGAAAAAAAGTAGAAAACTGCAGCAAAGTGTATTTTGAGGGAGGAAAAAAAACTGACAATAGATATTACATCCTGTTTTCTGTTGATGCTCTGTATGAATAAAGTAAGAATAGATGAATTAAAACACAAATTTTCTATTATCTATGTAAACATATAAAAATGTATTAAAATTAAAAAGAAAAAAAATATGCATACTTTTTTTAATGACTTACATTTTGGCAGAATCACATGGTAGGATGAATTTGTTACCACTGTTGTTTGGAAATAGCAGCTGTTGAACATATTACTGACAAGACAAAATAAGGGACTACATTTACAACTGTGAAACTAGAGATGGACAATTGAAAAATATAGGGGTTACAGTAAAAAAGTGGTGCTGTGAGGATGACGCAAAGGAAGCAAAAGAAAACAGAAGAGGCGGCAGTACAGAGGGGATTTAGAAAGAGGGATACAGAGTAAGAGGTGAGGGAAGACGAGACAGGTGAGACAGGGTCAGACGGTTGGAGGAAGCTAATGTCTTTATTTCCTGGAGAGGTGGGACCTTGCATTTACCCTTGAGGTCATCGGTCACAGACAGGGTCACTGGGAGTGCTGTGGGGGGGTGGGGGTGGGGTATCTCAGTACAGAGGAAGCAAGTGAATATCTATTTAAGAAAAAAAAGTGGAGTGATAAAGAACAAGAGACAAAATACTGGGAGAAAAGAGAGGAAAAGAAAGAAATGGAAGCCCTAGATTCAGTCAAGGGGTGAAAAGGTTGAGAGGGTGAGAAGGTAAGAATACCTGAGGGAGAGGAAGGGGACATACACACACAAACGTACACACACACACACATGAAATAGTTGTAGATGTGACGATGAGTTCTGAGTAACATTGTCTTTTAATTTTTAATGGATGGTTTATGAAGCAAAGATGTTTTTTTTTTAAAAACATGAATTAAATAAAGTTATATGTATTTTTTTATTGTGAACAAAAACACTATCACTTTTTTAACTTTTTTGGAGAAAAACGTCAGTACTGCTGAAGCTGCTACAAAAAAAAAAAAAAAGCTCTAAATATAAAAAAATTATCTTTAAACAACTTTCCTGAACATGTAGGTTTTATGCTAACTTGTACAGAATCAAACATGATCATTTCCAATGACAATAAAACCTTTTTTAATTACTTAAAATGTTTTTATTTATGTATAAATACAAACCTTCATAATAATTTCATTTGCAGAAACACTGTTGTGTAGTGGTAAGTAGTATATAATTTTTAAAAGAGTGAATTACAGACACACTGAGAGTCAACTGTCTGCCTTCCAAAAATAGCCAGATATGAGTAATTAAAAGGTGTAGCAAATGGCTTCTACACACAAACACACCAATATGTATTTGTAAGACAGTTTATCAAGTAACAGAATCTTATAATTATCCTATTAATCTATTGTCTTACGCGTCTACATTTTTGTAAGACTTTGCAGGATTTGTTTTTAATTTTTTATGAAAGTTAAACATTTAAATATAAAAAGATACAAAGATACAAATTGGCCTCAACTGATGACTTTTCATTGTGGTCTAATTTCAGTTATTTCTGCCACTGCCTACCTCTGAATGAGTGTTACAAGAGGAGGATAAATTTATCTCCTTAGCCATTGGAGGCTGCCCCAGCAATGTCATTGTGTCCTTAAACTCAGCCTCATCAGTCAAATACAGAAAATAGGACTGTGGCCTGTTGTCCACCAACGATCACATTCTCTATAAAAGGATCCACTTCTAAGTAGTAGAGACAACTTTAACTTTTTTTTTCTGAAAGCTGGTGTTGCTAGTTTTATCCATAAGTCATTTTTCAGTTTTTACTGATGTAATGACTGTAATTGGTCATTTCGAAAACATAATATCTAACAGGAAAATAAATTCTCCAGAATATCACTCAGTCATTCACAAAGATTTCAAAGCTGAAACATTTTCTTTCGAAATTTTTGCGATGCAATTACAAAATATTATATAATGTCTAATTGCATTTTTTTCTACGTACAGTAAATCCTACTAGATGGATTGCAATTGTATAACAGAGTGACTAATCAAATTAATAAATAACATGAAATTTGCATTTAGCTGTCAAGTTTCTGTGGTTCTTTGAAGGATGACTCTGCAGGCTATAAATGCAGTTCTGGTTTGGGCTTTTCTTGAAACCCATATTTCAATCTTGTTCAAGAGTTATTCTTGTTCCTGGTCTGAGTATTGGACATCTGTTTGACAGAATGTGATTCAGTCAGCTATAAATATGAATGGCCTTTCTACTCGGCCAGCCACGCGGATTAGCAACTCTTCCTGCTTTCCACTTGGCTCAAAACACACTGCAGCTTTCTCTCACTCTCACCAACACACACACAGATTACCACTATTCTCTATGCAACCTGCACATGGTTTCACACCGCATGAAAGACACTAAGAGTGACAGTGGAATGATAAAACAAAACAATAAAACAAAATTGCTCTCTATTTGAGGCGATCTGTTATTATTAAGGGGAGAATTCACTAGTAGCAAAACACAACTGAAATAATGGGTAAATGGTCCCAGCTACTGTACATGTAAAAGACAAAATGTCTATGGAGAAAAACAAAACAAAACATAAAAATGTATAAAGCAAAGCTCCTGCACGTGTAACTGCAAAGTAAAATCAATGTACCCCCGCTATTTTATTGTTATGTAGCTTATATTTTTATGCTGAGCAGTGTTAGAAGGCTGGCTATAAACTTGGTAAGTCAGCTGAGGTTTCTGGCTCTGACTATGACTGCAAAAGCAGGAATGCTGGCACCAGATGACCGATCAAAATTGGTCATGTGGAGCCACAAGTTTCTCACAACAAAAGCAAACTTTAAACTAAGAAGCATGAGGACTTACAAAAAAATAAATAAATCAGAATGAAAGAATGAAAGTTCATAGGAAGCTAAGAGCCTGGGTTTTCTTTAAAAGCAACTAAACTTTGGCTTTCTGAAGACATTTCACTGCTAACCCGAGGAGATTTCTCTGTTCAAACAGAAAACTGAAAAGTTCCAAGCTTTTAAATTAAAGTGAATTGATAAGTAGATGACACCTGGGTAAAAATCCAAGCTAAGGGAGTAGAAGCTTCATTAGACACATCAGCTCTGTTGATAACAACATCATGCCCATCAGAGAAGACGACAAGAAGCACAAGCTACTTTTTGATCTGTCTGGTGAACATGGAGAGGCTGAAGCCTCAACATTGAAGTTTACAGAAAACAAACTGACACAACCAGTGTCTTCTATTTGACTTTCACCACCCATGGGAGCACAGACATTCTGTCATCAGAACTCTACATCATCAGGTCAAGTATGCCCCCACCAGGATAGAAGGAAAAGACAAGAAACAAAAGCATCAAAAAAGCTTTACAATACTGTGGATAACGTAAGTAAGCTTTTGTCGAGTCAGCTGAACATCGAGAAAACCATTAACAGAACTGAACAGGGATGAAAAGTAGTACAGACACAAAAATATAGTTGCTTGAGTACAGTATGTGAGAATATCAAAATGGATTTCTCCAAACACAACATCCTGGTGCATTTCAAATCAAACAGGATCCTCAAACAGAAGCTGGTCCACCCTAAAGACAGTACAGCCAAACATCCAAACTCAAACTCAGTGGTGTGGCGTACACAGTCTGGTGCAGCAAGGAGTGTTAAGACCTCTACATAGAGGGAACTAAAAAACCTCCTCACAGCTGCGTGGCATACAGGAGAGCCAGCTCTTCAGGACAAAAGTCAGCTGTTCACCTGCAGCTCAAACATACAGATACTCTTCTGAGGACGTGATGTTCACATGTTGGACAGATACGACATGTTTTGAGAAAGGGGTAAAAGAAGCCATTTGCATTAAACAAAAAAAAAGTACCACTGATTGTCAAATACCTGAGTGTGCAAAATTTGTTCTCCGCATTTGACCCATCCCCTGAGGGAGCGGTGAGCAGTAGCGGTGCCGTGCTTGGGAATCATTTGGTCATCTAACCCCCCAATTCCAACCCTTAATGCTGAGTGTCAAGCAGGGTGGCAATGGGTCCCATTTTTACAGTCTTTGGTATGACCCGGCCGGGGATTAAACCCACGACCTCCCAGTTTCAGGGCGGACACTCTACCACTTGGCCACTGATCCGGTAAGTCAACTTTAAACACAGAAAGTTCTCCAGTTTCAATTTCCCAGCAAAGTCAATTAAGTTTTGAATCTAATCACCAGTTTGTACTTTCACACATGTGACCAAACCATATCTCATGCAGACTAGTTTAACCAAACATCTTAATGACCGTCAGGAGTGAGGAAAGAGAGGGTGATTTGCATGTGAGCTGAATCTGTTTTTATGAAGAACATATTGTAATGTTTACACGGGACAACCTTTTTCACAACAGTAAATGATTTTTAAGTTCTAAAAGTTAAATTGGAGTAGGAATTTATAATATTAAAAGTTGGGATATCGTAAACCTTTATTTCCTAAATAAATGTCAATTGTAGGTTGAGTCATGTGTCATCGTGTGCCTCCTGTCATGTTTTTATTTCCATGTCAGTGTCAACACTTAAAGGTTATGAGAAGAGAGATTTATCTGCACATAGATCCTGCATCATGACTACTTATGAAAGCAGCTGTGAGCGTAGTGTGAAGGTTTGTGGAAAAAAAGACCTAATCCTTGTTAGTGTCATCATGATGCCTTCTCTGAGTGTCATATTCAGAGACAACAGAAATGGAAAATTCATGTGACCAGAAAATCTATTTCAAGACAACTGAGATGGCTAAAATGAATGACAAAATAAAAGCACTTAAAAATGTTGAATAAAATTTGGTAAAAATTCAAAACATCCACTTTAATGATGTGATCTGTGTAATTGGTTGGTAAGTCTGCCACACCTGTCAGGAAAAAAGCCACAGTTGACCATCAGAGCCTTGAATTGTTGCTCACACACACCTACACTAACACACACTTTCATTCAAACATACACCACTTACTTTGGTCAGCGTGACCAAGAGACATTTAAAAGGAAGTCAGATTAAATCAAGCCACTCAAATCTTTTTATCCCTGAATGGAAGGTATATTTGTATTCGCCGGTCTTATTAATAGCACGAGAGAAGCAATTGGACACCGAAGAGTGGGGGTGACAAACAGATCCTTTGGTTATTAATAGTATGGAATGGAAAAAAAAAAAAAACAAACTACAGTGTAACCAGTAGACAGATGGTCAAAAACAGGACAGAGAGAAAGGGATGGAGAAAGTCATTGACTCATTAGCAATTTGATAAGAAGTTATAACTGTTTTGGCTCCAAAGGAGAGATGATGGACAGAGCAAAAACCAATAAAAATTGCAGCAAACTGATTGCCATTATGGTCTCCAGCACACTGCTGACAAACATACTAAGGCGAATTATTGCAAGTCAGAAACTAGGAAATCTAGAAAATCTTTGGAGACAGATAATGAATTAAATTGTCTGGTAGTGTTAAAGACTGTGAATTCTGATTTGTGGTTGCACTTACTGCATGTTAATTTACATGCTGGTTTAAACAGATGTTCATAGAGAAAATATCCTTATTGTTAACTATCTTTTCAAGTAGACAGAAGAGCCTGTGCAATTTGTACCATGCAGGCATACAAGCACACAAACACACTTACCTAAGTGTAAAGAGATGAATACTTTGCTGTTTTATCTTTTCTTAACATTCTTGTTTTATTCAAATATCAGATGATTTTGCACTAAGACAAAAGGAGGAGGATGGCTGTGTCACACCATTATCCGCTGTGAGAGTCCCTCTTCTCCGTCTCATTTCATCCCATTACCATTCACCATCCTATGACCTCTGACCTGTGCACTTTATACCTGCATTGGGTGCTCCAAGTTAACTCCCCTCTAAGAAGGCAAGTGTCAGCTCGACTGAAAGGCTCAGTCATAACTGTGCAAGACAACAGTTTTTCTTACAGCATTCTGTGCTTATAACTAGATATAACTAGGACTAGGTTTAGCTCAACAAGGAAGACTCAACATAGGCTTTGTTTTAAAATTATTTTAGCACAGTTTTCTTGCCTTTTACTACTTAGTCCATTACATAATACTTTCAAGAACTTACTTGACTAGTAAAATAAAACTTTTATGCCTATTTGAATGGATACTTGCCTCTATGACAGAACTTTTTAAACATCTGGATACAAATGCAAATTGAATCACAATTTAGAGAATTCAAATGCTTGACAATTAAAACTTTTCCTTACTGTCTTGCTAGATCCTCTTTTCTTTTGGCCACTGTTCTGACAGCCAGACTTTTTACTTCCGCCTGCAGATCAGGCAGCAGTATGCCTGTTGGCACAAGTAATTGTTTCAGAGCATGAAGGTGTTATTCTCACACTGAGTCATCTGAGATGCCAAATAATCTTTAAAAAGTGATTTATCTCCAAAGTGAAATAAATATTTACAGGCTATTTTTTGCCATATTTCGGTTTATGTTTGCTAATAAAATTAAAAGTTACACATAGGGGCATCTTCTGTAGTCAGCAAGAACTAATGAGCATTTCATAGCTACATGACACCTTTGAATGTTTTCACTCGCTCAGATATGACTCATATGGGAGGTTCTATGTCATAAAAGGTAATTTACTAATATGTTGATTAAAAAGCCGCAAAGTCTGCCACAAAATGGCAGATGGTGTCATTAAGTTTTTGACTATGGTACACTAATTTGAGGCAAAGTTACGAAAAATGTCTCTTCCCAATCTGTTGGCACCAGTAATACTACAAAGATGAGTTGTAGACATTTAGTTTTTTGCTGTGGTGAAGCATCACAACTGTCCTTCTCTACCCTACTGAATCCCACACACACACACACACACAAACAGATAAAACTGGTAGCAAATGCACAGTGTTTTTAAGCTCTATGGGAACACTCACCGGCAAGTATGTATGCAGTAAACTGACACTACAACCACACATCCTGTTGATGTTTCTTTACAAGTAGATCACAACACAATTACACCGAGACCAGTTAATTTTTTTTCTTAACCTTGTCCTGCTTTCATCAGTAAAAGCAAGTCCAGATACATAAATTGCAATGTGCATAAAAAACCAAAGACAATCCTTCAACAATCATTGAACAAAGTTGGAATTAAACTGGCTCAACAACATAGGGTTACTACTTTTTGGTAAAAAGTTTGAGGTCACTTCATAGTCCCTTGTTGCTTAGGTGGGTACTTACTGTTCATTAGAATTTGTCTGTCAGGACTTGTTCTTTTATTGGTTTTAATAGTCTGGGCATTTTCACGTGGATGCTGTATACCCTAATTAATTAGAAGTTCTGTTCAGATGCAATATACAAAAATTTCAAAATTTCAATTATGTTTTTTCCCTCAACAGAAAACTACTCTAGCACGCAGTGCTTGGGCTGAAAACTCAAAACAGATCTAGAAACCATTATATCATTGACAAGCAAGCCATGGATTATTGTCATTCTTTTACAAAATAATTAAAATTATATTAAACTTCTTTTTATCATTTATTTATTCAGTCCTGACCCTATCAGGTCCTTCTGTAAATACTTTGAAGGTCAATTCGCCACTGAGTTTCTGCTGCTGATTATTTCATAACCTTAAATCACTCATAGAACATTTTTTGAGTAAGATTTTCTTCTCTAACAAATCTAATATTTTAGAAAGCATTTGCTATACTAACATTAAGATTTTTTTTATAAAGTCACTATTATTCTGAGAAAATAGATGATCATGAGATGGAAGAATATGTCTGCCTTTGCTAATATTATGAGTCACACCAGTCAATGTCCTATCTTTAGTAATTCCATGAATACAGTGCTGAGGGGCAAAACATGCTGTCCTCCTGCTAATGAAGCTTTCAGCCTTGCACCACAACCACACAATGACAGCTGGCAGGGGAGGGGCAGGAACTACATGCCATGAAATAAGAGGGGGTAAAAATTGATTAGCAATTTTCATTTGCGCTAAGCTAAACAAAAGGAGGCTGCTGCCCTACTCTGAATATCATCACGGGGTGGAGGAGGAGGGGGTGGGGCTGGGCAGTGTTGACGATGCTCGGCTGGGATGGGAAGTGATGTTTCAGCGCTCAAGGCACCTATTGTTTAGTTAGAGAGGATGTGAGTGTGTTGGAGGGGGAGCAAACGGGGACTGGGGCTGGTAGGCAAGAGAACTGGGGATGAAGACAGAGCCTAGAGAAACATTAGAGAGGTCGAGGGCAGTAGGTGAGAAATGTGGAGAAAGTGTGGGGTAAAAAAGAGGTGGAGGGAAAATAGGATTTGAGGAAGACAAGGAATGAAGTGGTGACAAAGTAATCAGAAAGAGGTATAAAAGAACAGAAAAAAGGAAGGGAGTGCAGCAGAAGGAGGTTTAGGGCAGCGGGAAATGAAGGGATTGATAAATAAAGTGTAAAGGGAAATAGTATTGGAAATGGGGTGGGGATGTCTGGCAAGGCAGAGGGGGAGAATGGGTAGAGGGCTATTGTCCAGGAGTTCATGACCAATTCTGAAAATTAAAACTGGACTAGGACGGAGGCACAATGCTTTCTGAAAAACAAAAGCAAAGTGTCAGGAGGTAAAAAATGACACCCCCATCAAGGTATTAAAGCCACTGAACAATTTGCCAACATATACAACAACAACAACAAAAACCTGCAGTAGTTGTGCAGACATGTTGTCGCATGGCCAGCTTTTTTTGGCCTGTTCGGTAAGCTAGAACAACGCACACACAAACACATGAGCACACAAACACACAAAGCATTAAATGCAAAAGCATTGAAAAACAGCAGCTGGTAAGTGAGTGAGAAAAAATATCAACAACTTTTAACCAAAACACTGTACACAACTCTAAATTTAATTTTCTGCAAGATTAAGCACAGTAATGACTAGCTTTATAAAAACCCATAACTAATGGCTTCCAATGAGCCAATCTATAGGCATTGATCTGCTCAGTATCTCATAGACTCAGTGCAGAGGCTTTAAATAAAAGGAGGTTAGAAGACAAGAAGGAAAAAGATGATTTTTGCCCATCTCCATTTATAAAAAAGAGGTGAAAGTGAAGAAAGAATGAGCAGATGGTAAAAGAAAGGCAAATGAAAGTTACAGAAGATTGGAAGTAAAAGGGTGACAAGGATTTATGGAAAGCAATGACAAAAAGTCAGAGAACAGAAGGCAAGACGTTACCTTTTTTGTTGTTTAAAAAGTTACGTCATTAGTTGTGAAGCTGAAACTGGATATTGACATTCTTTAGAGTGTAGGGTTTGTGCTCACTAAATAAACAAAGAAAATTCACACATGAACTGTTCTAAGTCAGCTAAAACAGCTATAAATGGCTCTCCTTGTATAAGAAAACGGGTTTTAAAAATGTTAACAGTACCATTGTTGCTTAGTAGCCTTAAATGGTTCGGGTCATAGCTCATATCAGTGACTAAAGTTAACTGAAGCCTTAAGTATTTTTTTTATTTATGTTTACATTTTTTTCTTCTTTTGAGTTCATAAATTCAATACCACTGATGAGGGCCTGGAGTACATAGTTCTCCAAGGTTTTATATGATTAATTGGAATGCCTTAATGCCAAAATGTATCAATAAATAAATTAACTACTAGTGATGTCAGAACTGAGATGAGTGCATACGGTTTTTAGATCTTGCATCCCCAATAATTTTATACAGGGACTGGATGAGTTTTGAGAGATGAGCCAAGTTTGAACTATAAATGCCCTGAGGGAAAGATTTTCAAATGTTGGGAGCTATTATCCAAGTTTAAAAGATTTTCTAAATCACCCACCACCCACCCTTTCTCTCCCTGTGTCTTGAAGACTATACATTTCATCATGGTTTGCAGGGAGACAGTTTAGGATGGCATAACAGTCCCAGCACATGAACACATTTTTGTAGTTTTGTACTAAGCCCTCAAATTCTGGATTTGACAGCTTGTTAAAAGCTGAGTTATTATCCAGTAAAATCCTGTTCACACAAGAGTCACACAACTAAAGTTGGTGCTATTCAAGTCTTTACAGTATGTTGAAGTAAAAATCAGGTTTCTGCTATAGTCCTGTAATAAAAATATGTAGTGAGTTTAGGAAGAAATATTGTCTTTGGTGTAGTTTGAATAAAAACAAAACAACAAACAAATATATATATATATATTTTAGTCCAATTAGCTTTAGACTTTTTTTCTTTGGTAATCCAACACTTGATGACTTTTCAGTGGCTCACTGACTGAGAACTAAAGGTGGAAGCATGTGAAAAAGAGGAGGATGGAGTGAAATAAAACAATCCTTTGCTGAAAATGCACTGAAGCTTAAATCCAGAGAGGGCTGCTTGTGTTAATCCCCATGGATTAAACTTCTAAATACTTCTATTCAAGCCAATTAATTCATGCATATATCTGTCTTCGGCTCTTTTCATGTCATTTAAGACGTCGGAGGGTGACTTCCTGGGAAACAAGAAGGATGGATATGTATCTACATTAATGCATGCAGAGCGCTTTCTTCAGCACCATGCAGCTGTACATCCTGATGCATGGTGTGCACACACATGTGCACACACACACACACATACACACATTGACATGCAACAATGCAGAGGTGTACCTTGATATTTTAAGCAAGAAAGGGCGGTGGGGGTGTGAGGGTTGAGAGGGGCCTTCAAAAGTTGACTGACATATTCTGACATCTGAATACTAATCATGAGATCAACCTCTGGCTAAATCTACACAATCTCGCTGGGGCTCCAGGCTAGCAGGAGCATAAAAAGGATTAACAGTGAATACAGAAAGCTTGTAGAGAGCAGAGAGACACCAGTGGATGGATTCAATAAAGGAAGGTTGAGAGGAAGAAGAAACAAAGGTGCCGAAGAGGTCCATGAACGGATGCAAGACCTGACCTAAAACTGACAAGGGGGAAACAGGAACAAAACAAAACAAATTCTAAAGAAAAAGGTTGCCCAAAAACTGACACTTAATTTGATGTGTCTCACTGTTTAACAAATGAGCTTTAAAAAGAACAGAGGCAATGCATTCTGGTAACTTTAGAACCTTCAAAAGGAACAACAAAAAATAATTAAAAACAACAGAAACAATCTTCTTTCCTTACTAACACCAAATATTAAAACTCTTTTCTGCATAAATTTATTTCTTGTATGTAGTGATGTCAGAAATATTTTGGTGTCTCAATGACATCATCATGGCCTACAGTGACCTGCAGACTGTAGTGCTTTAAATGCCTGAAGTCTCCAGTTACCACTATATCTATCTATATATATAGACACATATAGATTGATAGATCTATATATATATATATATATATATATATATATATATATATATATAAACATATATAGATAGATGTAGATCCTCACTATGTATATATATATATATTTGTGTGTGTGTTTGTGTGTGTGTGTGTCTGTGAGCATTGTTGTTGCTGTCTCTTTATCCAAGTGCTTGTGTGTGTATTCATACATACAAACAAGTAGCAGAAACTACAGCAGAGTATTAATACGAACTTACATTAGGTGCAAACGCTTCCAAATAAACAGGAGTCCAGGCCTGAGTGTACGATCAAATTATAATCTACAGAAAGGTTCATAATGAAGTCCTTTTTTTTTCCAAATTAGCAACAGTAGAGAAATTGGACTCTACAACATTGCACAAATAAAAATGTAAAATTTGTGGTAAGCTAAGCAATAAAGTCCATGTTGTTTGCTACATTTATTAAATATTGCGACAGCACACACAACTATCAAAACCAATGATCTAAAAAGATTATAGCAGAAGCAGTTCTGTTGCAGGGACTCGTCTGACTGGATTGGTCATCTGACTACATTCTGGGTCTTCCTGGCACTGACTCAATCATTCATAAGTTAACATATTAAAGAGCTACTCAGAATGGTAACTGAATGATAAAATGTGAAGAAAATACTTAAAGAAGTGTTAATTATACCAGCATATTGACTTGGACATGCAGGTTAATTATATAATTTTAGTGACATGTAATCTGTTATCAAGTTCATTAAAATTGTAGCAATGAATATTTAAATATACTGCCACTGCGTTTAAAAGGATCATACAAAACCAGAAGGATTCTCACAACCTTTAAGTATTTTTAGGCCCTATTTTTCATATTTGTATCACATTTTAGAAAAGCAATATATAAAATTATGTACAGTAATACCAAAATTGGAAGAAAGAATTAGTAAACAAACTCTATCATCATCATGCAGACAATGATCTCCCACATATCCTTACAGGTTTACTTTGTTATTTTAAGTAGTTTAAGTTAGCAGCACAGCTCCTCTTACCTGGTCTTCTCCTCAGGTAACTGTTGTAAGGTGTACTCAGTCTCCAGACACTGTAACACATAAAGAAAAGAAATGTTTTGTTGCAGAAAAACTATTTTCTCTGACTTATACTGCTACAAGTTTTTTTTTTTTTTTAAAATGGGGCACAAACTAAAAGTAATTTCAGAGCTGACCAGAAGCTCCTGGAAGCTTTAGATCTTACAATATGATATGAATGTAAAATGTGGAGTAAACTAAAGCTTTAAACACCACACGTCTCTTACTTCAAGTCCTCAGCTCTGTCTCTTTTATTCCCACCATTATCTTGTCTTTTTACAGTCGCTGTGACTTTCCTTCACTCTGATATGAGACCATTCCTTCTGATTGGCTGACCAAACCCATGCTCTAACCAGTGACATGCTTTAATTATTGAATGGCTGACCTCAATTGGTTGGTTGGCACAGCCAAAAACACATAGCACCATCCAGCAACACGTTGCTTGTACACACGTTTGACCAACATGTTCACACACTCAGTTCATGCTGGACATTTAGAGTGCTCACCCTGAGAACGTTTTGTAATGTCTAAATATATACAGCAAACACCATGAAATACGCCTGCTACTCCTTTAAGTTCATTCATGCAAAGAGTTAACCTTAAGGAGAAGACACTTGCAAATGTATGCTTTCATACAATGTACAGTCACACAACAAACAACAATAAAAAGAAAAAAAATGTTTTTTTGTCAAAATTTTAATTATATTAGTCCCTTTTTTATTTTAATGTTGTATAGTCTGGTGTATATTATGCTACAACAAATAAATACTTTTATGTTCTAATAACAAAGTCTGTTCAATTCATTTGTAACATTGATGCATAGCAGCTCAAAGTTTATTATGTCTACCTATGATAGTTTTCAAAGTTCAGTTTAAGATATATAGTCTCATAAGGGTTCACTTACACACATAAAAAAGATGAAACAACTTACAATGTGTTGTTTGGGAACATGAATCCAGTCAAATGTCTTTCATAACTGTGTCACAAGAAAGCAAATGATATATACCTTCTGGTATGCTATGCATGCAGTTAGGATGCTTTACTTTCATATCCAAATATATTCTGCTGAGACTGATCAGTGGTCACACTTGTCCTTCTACAAATGATCAAACACAGTAGAAGATACTGGATATACGATACCCAACATATGACGCTACCAGAGCATTTATAGATTAGGATATTTAGAACATTAGATATTATCTCAGCCAGATTCCAGTTCATGTTAAATGTGAGAAGGAAATGTGTTTTACCGAGAATCCCAGCCAGCCTCATGATGTGGAGTGTCTGACACCTAATGCAATAAAATGGCACACGTCTTCAGCAATGGCATTCATCTCAGGAGTGTCCTCAGAAACATGAGTGACATGTTGACTCATTATATTTTGATGAGTGCAACCCAACTGGGCTCCATTGCACACTGTGCGGCTTGTGGCCTATGATTAGTTACAAATAGTTCAGTGGGTCACACCGTTTGGCTCTGATCCTGCGACCTCACAGGGTTCAGACACATGACCCCCAAACCACAAGCTCACCTCCTACACAGAAGCTGAATTCATATTAGTTTAGCAAGTAAACAGGAGAGATCTGTGCTTAGATTGACAGTGCATCAGATAAGACAAAGTAAATAACTTTGTGAGGTAGCTTTTAGCTTCTGTCAAGTGGAATAAAATAAACAGTTTAACAGTTTAAATTGAAGTGTTAAGTTGGCTGAGCTGGTGCTTTTGCTTTTGAGTCATAAAAAGCTGGTGAAGAAATGCCTCAAAACAAGGAAAGAATTTGCTACAACTTTTGTAAAAAATGCAAGATGTATTTGTTGGTGCTGTGTTTTGTTTTACTGTTTTTGCTTGTTTCGTTATGTTTTGTCCTCGTTTTCAACAAATGGGAAAGAGCTGGCGAGGTGGAAGAAACGGATTCACAAACTTTCTGTTTTTAATCACTAAATTCTACAAACTACTCTGTAAGGTAAAGTTGTAAAGAAGTTACTTTTTGCGTGTTTTTATTTGACCGTCATTTATTCTATACTAAATAAATTCAGGTAAAGTGTGGTGAACAGAAAACAATACAGTGGCGTTACAACCAAGAGGCAGTCCATGGACCCAGCTGCTACAGGCATTTAGGTCCATGCGCTAATGTTGATCATTCTATTTTTTCTGCAGTTACAAGTGGTTTATACATAAGGTACATACTTGTAAAAAAGCAGAAAAAAAGATGTTTTCAACAATGAAAATGTTAATTACAATCAGGTAAAATGTAAAATGTTTACCCTGACAATTCTAGCATTAAATCTACTATTAAAAAAAACCATACTAGTTTGGACATTCCTTCCTACACACACACTCAAATACACACACACACTTCCAAGTGCAGTCAAACAGAGCTCTCAACATGGAGCTTCATGCATGCATGCACGTGTCTATGAAGTTTGGCACTCGGAGTCTTTGGTCCATACGGCGTTTTGTATTTGCCATAATCCCCTGTCAGCAACACTTAGGCAGGCAGACAATAGCAGAGAAGATCGGCAGCCAAACCCGCTTCATTCTGAGCTTGGCAGGTCAGTGTGCAAGCAGCATGTTACACACTCACACACACACACACATGCACATCAAACACACATGTCCTGCAGAGATGTGCGGTACTCACACCTTCTCCAGGCTCTCTTCAAAGAGTTGTGGTGCAGTTCTCAAGGACACAGCTCTCTGAGATCCTCTTTTTCTCTCTCTTCTAACTCTTGCACGCTCTCCCTGACTCCTACAATATCTCATTTGCTTCTTGATTGCAGGACACTGCCACAACAGATGCAAGCATGTCGCTGCCTTTTTCCCCCTCTCCCCCTTTTTTCTCTGCTCGTATGTTCCTGAGAAGCAGAGCGCTACTCTAAGTCATGAAGTAAGTGCTTCTCTCTTTTTTCCCCCCCAAGGACTGAGTAGCATGAGGAAGTGAGAGGAAGAGGATGGGAGGGAGAATGAGGAGAAAGGAGTGTTGGACAAACAAACTAAACTGATGTGCCACTTCAGGACACCAGTCAATTTGAGTCCTGTTGCAGGAAAAAACAAAACAAAACAAAACAAAAAAAACTGTGTTACTGTAATATTGAATGCTTCAACCATGCAAAGGAAAAACAAACAAACAAAATAAGACAAAAATAAGATAAACAAATTCTTGATAAATTTATACACAAACTTAATAATACATTTAGGCAAAAAAAAGGGAGAACAAAGGGGGATTTGGAAATGAAGAGTGATATTTTGGCAAGAAGGGAGGCAAAAAGTGGAGGGGATGGTAGAAAAAAGGGAGTCTAAGTATTCCCTAAGGCTTTGCTGTCTTTTCTGAAAAATGGTCCCAGTGGGCCAGATCCAGAAAGAAGCAACACAAACAAAAACAGAAAGCAGAAACAAACATCTATTTATGGAGCAGGGGGTCCGATTTCCCGACTACATTTACTTGCAGCTTTTTTGACAGTCTTACCGATTCAGCAGTTTAGGTATAACAGCTATGTTTAAGAAAAAAAGAATAGGGTAGGACAAGAGGAGCAGAATTGTAGCACCTTTGTTAACACAAGTGTTGAAAACTTAACTCAATCCCAGTGCAAAGAGGGAAAAACATCAGGAATGATTTTAGGGAAACAATTGTTTTTGCCCATTATTACAGGATGGGTTACTTGGTTTGCCCGGAAATTAGAGGCTGCAGCCTTGTATGGTTTCTGAATAATCATTGAGCTCAAGACAGAAAAAAGGTAAAGAAATGTAAAGACTACATAGTTGGAAGTAGATTTACAGAGCTATCTTCACAAATCAAAGAACAATGTCAACTGAATAAAGAAGAACATGAAGATGTTTGGTCAAAATGCACAGACCCACTTCTGGCAAAACCCAGACACTGCTTAACAGCCTAAACACCTAATACCAACCAGCACAATAGAATTTTTGGTATAAAGAAGAATTTATGATCTACTCTGATGCAACTCTGTTGTAATTTTCAAAGTTTAGAGCTTAGAGGGATTGAAATGCTGTGACGGGACCTTTAGAGAGCTGTGTATATATTAATACTTGCAAATGTCAATGAACAGAAACAGTGGATCAAAATTTCTTCACAGCGATTAGAGAGACTGAAAAGGTCACACAGAGAATATTTACTTAAAGCTATTGTGGCTAAATGTGGTTAAACAACCTACTGAATCATGGAATATGCTTGATTTAGCAAACACCGTATTCTGTTCTCTGAACTGTATTTTGTCTTAGTTTATGTTAAATTAATACTGGCACACTGCAAAAAATTGTGTATGATTTAGATCAACAGATAGGAATAAATCTTCATTTTGAATTTGTATTGCCTTTTTTAAGATACTTAAATTAAATGAATTTGATTTACTAATGTCTGAAAGTAGTCTGCTATAAAAAAAAGAGAATTCTAAAATAAGCATTAATAGACAAGTCTAATATTTGTAGCTATCCTCAATCCTTAACTAAAAAATTTTAAACATTGCAAAAACAACCATACCAATTTCAATCCCAATGCTTGTATGAAAGAATAACATACAATAAATCAAGGTTAGCTGTCAGACGGAGACTGTTTGATCCAGAAGTGTCCTTCCACAGGGCCGAAGGAAAGCCCTGCCCTAATGCACCGATGAAGAAGGAGCAATTGATTTGCATCGGAAATTCAAAGCATCAGCTGTGGCTTTTCACACACTGGATCAATCAGGCTAGTTCTTGTTGAGTAACTACTGCTGGGTTGCCATTCAGGCTTTTTTTTTTTTTTTTTACAAAAAAAAACTGTTTTGCTCATAGCAGAGTGGACTCCGTTGTTTATTTATTAAGTTAGTTTGCTAGGTAAGTAACAGAGAAAAACGCAATGATTCATTATAGCTGAATTAGTCTTACAATGTGTGTTAAATTCAGATTCAGATGGAACCAAGTATTGTTTGTGTGCTCGGTAAATTTAAAAACATAACAGTAGTTTCTGCTCAATCAAAACGTGCTTATCTCGACAAATAAAAGAATTGTTTTATTTAGTTGAAATTATATTTACGTGCTTGCAAAATATGCATTACAAGTACCAGGAGTTTTGTTTTTTCAACCAAGTTGTAAGTTTTACTTCAAAAATCGGTTGTGAGTCAAACATGTAAATAATGTCACCAATAAGTGCACGCATGTACAAAGTGTGCACGAGTGAACCTAAGCTATCGTTTTAAAGGCACTCATTGCAAAATTATGAAGACCAGTCAAGAAAAAAATAAAGTAAGACACTAAATCTACATTTCTTTCCACATATTGATGATTAATGTGTCCTTAAATAAAAAAAAACAACTTTTTTTTTTAAACTTGTGAACAGCTGCTAACTATAACATGCACATGCATGCAACTCTTTCAAACTGCACCATTTCATATAGTCCAGGATAACCTTTTTATGTTTTAGTTCATAGGTTGTGATGAGAACCTTTGAGTAAGGTCTGTTACAACTGCTGAGGTCAAATGTGGGACGGAGACAGTGTTTGTGTGGGACAATGAGGCAAAAAGGTGTCAGAATTTGATTATCTAACTTATCTAAATAAAAAGTATTCAAGAGCCTATACACATTTTAATATTCGAACAACTTAAATTTCTTTGAATTTCAATGCCACATTCCAAAAAAAACAAAACAATAATTATAGTTATGAGTTGTATTTTATAATCCAGCTAAAAAAGTTACTTTTCATTTTGTCAATAGTGATTCTGACCAACATGTTTAAAATAGAAATAGTAAATGATACATGAATATTATGCTGAAATTATTATTTATTTCGCAGCTTTCATTTGTGTGTGTGTTTTATTGTTATTTTTAAAAGTAAAAGTCAGAAAAAATAAAGACACATCATTCCCCCCCCCCNCCCCCAAAAAAAAAAGAACCAATATATTATGATGAACATTTAATCTTAAACTCTTGTACTTTAGACAATACACCTTAGCATCCCTCTAAGCACAGGTAGGAAGTCATGGTAGGATTAAACTCAGTAATAAAGATTAGTACTACTGACTGAGCCAAACCTGCTTTTACTTTTTATTCCCTAATCCAACACTTGTACTTCATTCATATTCACAGGCAAACAAATATTACATAAAAAAGTTAAATGCAAACAAACAAATAAACAAAAGCATCAGTCAGAAGGCAGTTTAAAAAATGTATAATTCCTTCAATTTTGTGCATCAGGAAGTGCAATAACTGCAGCCTTGCAAACATCACAGGCCCAAAATATTACATAATAAACTCCAAACTAAGGTTTTCTTACCTTGGATGCTATTTATACTTCCTGCTTGAGTGTACATTTTCTAAAAAACGCTTTTTTCTGCGGTAGACATGGAGGAATCATCAGAACTGGACCCAAAGTTAAGTTTCGCTTTTACTTTCTGCTCCCTCTTCTTCATGCCGTTTCTCAGTTATCGTCGTAGCTCCGTTTTCTTTCCTTCTTGATTATTTCCCTGATAGTCCACAGAAACTTCTTTTATTAATATCTTTTTTGTGTGTTTTTCTCCCAAACTTCCCCTTCTGGGCGGAGCTAAAGGCTGTCAAGATGGCGACAGTCTGCTCAGCCTGGGCTGAGTTTGACTGGCATCAATCAGTCTTAATGATGAGTCTTCTCTGTTTTCTTTTTAATCATTTGTTATCAGCAAAGTACTGTATTAGTAAGCTTCTTTCTTTGCACTTTTGCAAACCAATCAAAGTGCAGAATATTTACACACTTTCTTGGACTGGGAACAAGTGGCAAATATGCTGTACCTGGTCACCTGATATATTAAACAGAGAAAATTATACATAAAATATATTAAATTAAGTTATTTTAAACCACCTTTCCTTGTCTGAGATGATTGCTGTTTCTTTTCATTATCCAAGGTTTTGTCTTTCTTATTTAACTTTTTAAAATTCAGCTCCGACACACTTTCACACAAGTTTTTATTTGTTCAAAACTCAGAGTCACATTTTATTCATGTACTTCTACACTTCTGATTGTACTTTACATTATAAGATACCGCAAGATGTGCGTAGTACAGTAAACACTTGTGATGTTAGGAATTAAAAGAAGAGGGAAAAGGAAAGAACTGAAAGCGCAGGAGGTTAGAAAGAACAGAAATGAACGGGCAGCTGAATAAATGAGTGGATGAATAAGTGAAAACGTAGATAAATGAATAGTGATGGAAAGAGGTAAATAATAAGTAAACAGAAAGAGAAGGAAAACAGGGTGGAAGGCAAGGACAGGGGTGAAGTGTGTAACTCACTCCTGTCCCCATCACCAGCGCTCGGTCCTAATTTACCCGGAACAATCAATCGGATCAGGAGGCAGACACTGATAGAGGACTACCATGCAACAGGATCCACCATATACGCAGACACACACACACACTCTCAGGGAAAAGGAGGACTTGCATGCAACAGGATCTATTCACACACACATAGACTTTTATGCTGACAAGAGAGAAAAAGTTTGCAGCTCATATCTGCAGCCTCTGCACTGACTTCTACCAAGTCGACTGCACTGTGTACCAAAGTCATTGTGGCTCTGAGGGGTTACAGTGGGAGGTCAGGGCCCACGAGACACAGCAAGCGCAGAGGGAGCAGAACAGGAGGGAGGGAGGGAGGGAGGGAGGAGGGGGAGGGAGGCAAGAGAGCGACCATCAGTTGGGAGTGAGCGGGAAGGAAAAAAGCACATTGCAAAAAACAGAGAACAAAGCGATCACACCCTGTCATGCTATCGGAAAAAGATAAATTCTCCAGAACAATGACGGCGGTGAGGGGGGGAGAGGTGCGCTAGCTCTAACTTTTGCAAAGCAAACAGACTAAAGAAGAAAAGATAAGTCTGTCCATTCCTCTACATGTGATGTTGTCTTTTATCACTCCCTCAGGCTCCAAACAAGTCCTACATACACACATACACACACACACACACGATGTTCATTTTCTTTCATACATTTATTGTTCAATAAATTAAAAAATAAATTGGTTTCTATAACATTTTTGTTTTATTTTGTTATTATTTCACTCTCATTAGAGTTCATGTCAAAAACCTTGGAAATAAAGCACCTTATACCCGGCTGGGAACATTAGTTTTTGTTTTCCGTCGGTTTGGGGCAAGAATGCAGGTGAGGTAAGGAGGTGGGGCTTTGTGCTGACATACTGCTGCAACACTGATTACCATACATCACATTATCTTTACTTCCTAAGGTAACAAAGTTGTTTTGAGAATATATTTCTGCAGCAACCTACATCATGAATCTCAAACCCATAAAACAGAGTGGATTAAATTTATGACTAATTTATTTGACTTAAGACTAATTGGAGCAATGCTTTATTTATCCTGTAAATTATCCCTTTGCGCCTGTCTGTTTGTGTATATATGACTGGAGCAGACACAGAAAGGGAGAGGTAGCGAGGACATGTAAGATCGAGTCCACACTATTTATTCTAAAGGATGACACATTTAATTTAGGCCCTGCAAAAGAAATTAAAAAGCATCACTGTTATTAATGAAGATAGAGCTTAATGAGGGCAGGTTACACAATGAAATACACACACAAACACACACACATATAAACACGCTTCACAATGTCTTGTGTAATTTTATAAGAACTTTACAAATATAGTGTAGTATGTCATTTTAAATTATAGGATTATATAAAATTTATTAACCTTAGTTCAAAAAACAAGAAACATAACACTGAAATACTGCAAAAAACTCTTTATTAGTTAAAAAAAATTGTTTTGTCTTTGCAAAGGTTTAGAGCACAAATGGTGTGGCCATTAATCAAATAGAGCCCAAAGTTTGAATTCATAAGAATAAACTTTAAAGACAAACATAAAGTTACAAAAGTTCATGGTGATAGTGTCGTAGGCTTCAAAGTCATGTCTATCAGCATTGTTGTATTTATTAAGGTTGTAAATTGACTAAATAGAAAAAATAAATAAAACAGCCTGTGGTCTTAGTTTTACCTTAATTTTGTTACAGATTGAACTTCCATTGATTAACAAATGACAACAGCGTCAATGTGGTGCAACGTGCGCTTGAGGTCGGGGACTTATTGCCTTATTTCAACCCCACCTCCACCCCCTTCGTCTTTTTTTTTTCCAACTCTCTCACTCTTGTCATCCATCTCTCCTTCCTATATTTCCTTAACAGTCTTCCTTCCCTCCTTCCAAATAGATATTGAAGTTTTCTATTTAAGGCAGATGCTGTTTAACTTCCTTGTGGTAAAAAGTGAAAGGCAGGCAGAGGGCCATCCATCTCTCTATCCACCTGCTGACATCTTTAAATGCTATTGACACCCACTGCCAGCATTAACATGCAAAACTGCACGGCATGTTTGATTTCATTCGCTCATTGTGCACAGGGTTTTCCCCTGCCCTGACTACGGGTTTCTGGCTGCAAAAGCAGGACTGGATGCAGAATTGGCAAGTTTTCTGATTTGTCAGAGAGCTGCAGTTGGCTTTACTGCTCTGCATAAACTGGATACATTACAGTTTGAATATATCTGATCAATGTCCCCGTAGTGGGTTTACACACAAAACTCCCCTTTGATCATATCTAAGGAAACAATTTTCTGGTTCTGCTTTCCCCATGGAGGTTCTACATTAGAAAATAAAGGGCCATTAGATCAAACAACATTTACAGAAATGTAAATAATCCGATATACAGAGCAAATATGCACAATATGCTTGTCAAAAGGTTGCCTAACGTTACTAAATAAAATAGTACATAAGCAATTTTGAAACAAGTGTTTCCAGTGCTCATCATTGGACTCCACATAATTCATTGACATCAGCCACTGTTACTGGTTTACTGATATTCTTCAACTACTTTATTACAAAAGAATTTGCAACATTTTATTGTGTTTTTTTATCACTGAAATATGCCAGTAACATTACTGAAAAGGATGAACATACTGTCAAATAAAGTTGAGTGTGGAGTTGGTAGAACAGATGCAAATACAAACAGTCCCCTTGAAGCAGATGGACAATCTTAATAATAAACTTTAGCACAAAAGTCAAAACTAGATGTAGCATAAACAAACCAAAGAGCAAAAGCAGGGAAACAGCAACAAAAGATAGAAGCAACAGGAAAATTTGGAAGGACATTAGATTAAGGATGGAAACTGGTGACACAATGCATGGGAAATAAATAGCAAATTAGGACCAGGTTTTGTAGAAACAGGAGAAACTCAGACCAGCTAAAATCAGTAACACTAAAGAAACAAACATCATAACCAAACTGAGAGAGTATGACAACTATATTTTGAATCATCCAGTGTGAAAGTGAAAAAAATATTCAAAACACAACATTCACACACAAAATAAACAAAAACAAACTGAAATGACCTTGTAAGCCTTTTCATTTTAGGGAACCCAGATTTGCATGATTCCAGTCTTAATACACTCTTTGCATTTTTAGGCAAGGAACATATTTTATTCTGTGAAGTGAAATCACGATACTGCACAGGAAGAACACTAACAAGAGCTGTCTAAGGTCTGCTGCCGTGACTTTGTCCTCCTACTGTATCATCAAAAAAGTATTTGTCCTTTTTTTGAACGACATTATCAGTTTTACAGTAGAAAAAAAATACTATCAGTGATAAATTATACAAAGACTGTAGACTATAAACCATAAGTTGGAATCGATTTTCAATATGGAGGGGTTATTCCTCTTTGTAGCAAAACAAAAAAAGATGGCTATGTGGAAAAATTTAATTCAAGATTATTTGGTCAAAGTTTAATAAGTGCTTTTCAAAAATTGATTATAAGAGTGATGATTTACCATTAAACTCATTAACCTACATTTTATTAAAGAATGTTTAAACTGCAGTCCTCTGTGTCTGAACTTGAGTTAATGCAAGATTAAAACAGAAATTATTTTCCTGTATAATATCTTTTACCAGACTCCTTCCAACACAGAGACGTGCAGCATTACATTCTGCACGGAGGCACACCGTGGACTAAGATGTAAAAGTACTGTATCTTTGCTGCCACCTATTGCAGATATCAAACACACCGTCTCCAAACATCCGGAGGTTTCACTCCTACTTTGTCTCCACCTCAGGCTTCGGGTGGCCTTGTGTGAGGCATTTGTGATATGCTAATTTATTCATTTTTTGGTCAACTCCTCAGGTTCCTTCTTTCCCTTTTGCACCTATCAATCTAATCACTTCATCAGAATTCCTGAAGCAAGTCAGGAGAGAGAGAGAGAGAGAGAGAGAGAGAGAGAGAGAGAGAGAGAGAGAGAGAGACGCACAGAGGGAAACAAATCGTCTGAGGAAAAGAGAGAAGCAACTACCCGGGCAAGCAAACATCACAACAGCTCTGTCATCTACGAGCACATGCCTCTTGATCCAGCCATCCTGTATTTAGCGACACCCCCCACCCCGACCCCCACACGCTTGTACGTGCTCACTCACTTCCCGAATGCTTTTAATTTTAGTGATGGTTCACTTTAATTATTATGAAAATTAAATCAAATGTAATCGCTGGATTAATGTGACCGATGAGATAATTCAGCTGCATGGTGATGGGTGCGGGGTGGAAGGGGGGGCTGGGGAGGGTTGTCTATAAATCTCCACCAAAACGCTCAAGAACAAGCAGGCAGGAGGTTCACGACTCAACATGCACGGATACAGCGAGGTGTAAAGTCAGGTTATACAGTTAATTTATTCACACATCAGTCCGTGGGCATGTTTTATAGGATGATGGAAATATTTTTAAACAAATTTACATTGTCTGTGAGGGTATGTGCCACAGTGTCAAACAGAATTAAAGACTGAAAAAAAAACAAAAAAACACATCTGTTATGTAAACACAATATATTTAAATAGACGTTTCCATAGTTAATAAACCAAAAAAAAAAGTTTGGATACAATGCATGTGTCATTTTGTCCTGTACAGTGAATGGTACTTACTTTAGTTTCCAGGCAGAACGGTCCTCAAACTAAAAATCAAAGTAAAATCCAAAAACTTCACAAGGGCAGAATTTTTGCATTTGATGTCAGTATTATTGCAAACCAAGAACAGAAAACAAAATTAGAGAATGAAATTTAGCAACTTGGTTTTAGTGTAATGAAAAGATGACGTCTTACCTTTTCGGAAAAGAAAAGGAACATACTGTTATTTCATGTAATGATGCATTATAAGGAATATGCAAACCAAAGTGTTTGGACTTTTAAAACAACAAAACTACATCAATAATCAAACAAACAAATTACTTGATTCTTACAAAAAAAAATCAAATGACTTTAATCCATTTTAAAAGTAAATTGCAAAGCTAATCAACACCTTTTAAATCATTTATTGAGTTTAAAGGCCTACATTTGTGTGCGCTGACAGAGTTGCTGAAGGGAGTCATTCTTTTACACCTGGTTGCACATTCAACCCATGAACAAATTTTCAACAACAACAATTTCTTTGGAGCTTCAATTACTTATGCAAAAATAACCTGTCTTTTTCTTTTCTTTATCAGATCATTTCTCTAATTTATGCTCCTCTCCTTCTTGTTTCATGTCTGTCCTTTCTACCTCTTCACCACAACTACTTTGATATTCTTTTCCTCTCCTCTTCACCAACTTCCTCTCTCACTCTCTCCTCTTAATCACAGGGTATGAGGGAATTGATAACCGTCTATTACCTTATGTTGCGCCATGATTAATGTTCTCAGGTCTTTCTCATTGTTTCTCATTCATAGCTCATGTCATGGCCCATAAACTAATACCTAAAGGAGACCTGCCGGATGATTCCCACTCTAAAAAAGAGGGCAAGAGAACGAGACACTCGTGGTGATGCTTGGGCCTGGTAAAGGCCATAAAGAAAAGGTGCTGTGGGAAAGTCAAAGATAAAACAAGGGGAAAGAAAGAGTTGTTTGTGCTTTATCACTGACTAAAATATTCAGTTCCATTTTGCCTGGCAGAGCAGGTGTCAGCGTTATGCCAAATCTAGTTATTAAGGGCATAAATCTGAGGCAAGAGCTGATTTGTTGCACTCATCATGACATATTTATTACATACTACCACTCTGTTATGAATCCACTGATAACAAGTGACATGCACTACATGGATCAACCATCAACATATGAAGTCACAATTTATGTAATTAAATCTTTGTTCATTGTGTATTCATACAGCATGTAATAAGTGTGTCTCCCTTGGCATTTTTCACTTACTTAACTGTCAGTGTGAGCAGGGTTGCTGAATGAATGACAGGATAAGGCTGAGAATTATCATTTAAATTTGCATCTTTACGGAGATTATTACCAATTGTCATCTCTCTTATTTTCTTATTTACAACAGAAGCAGTAAAAACTCACCACTAATCATAAACAACTCAGACAGAGCAAGTGGTAAACACTGAACAACAACTTTTTAAATTACATTTAAAACTGAAAATGGTCCCAACATTTATCAGGTAAACATGATAAATCTCCACCTGATGAATAATAAATTCTTTATATACAGTACAGTACAAGCTGGACATAGATATAGGCAAAACTGTCACATTATTAGGTCATTGCTTTGTATAAATTTTGATATAGTCTCCAAAAAGTGAAACAAAGTGTTAATCTGGAACAACATGATATATTATGAGTTTAAATGCTCAGACAAAACGGCTCATAAAATCAAAACATTTTAATGCAAGGAAATAAACACAGAGAAACTCCAACAGCAGGAAGATTTCTTCAAATGTTAGTAAAATAAAATTTTTGTGAGGATCTGGGGTTTGGCTCCACCTTCTGGGTGGTGCCACTAATCATTGTCCACAGGTGTTCCTCATACCACTGACGAGACCATACAGGATTTAAGCAGCAGGCTGTGATCACACCTTCGCTGGAGCATCGAACCTATTGGGTTAGATTCTCCGCCTCAGCGTCTAACCTGAAATCTTGATCCTAGTGTTAACTACGTTCTCTGTTTGTACCTACGTCCTAGGTTTTTTGCCACGCCACGACTACGGATACTAAGGACCACTTACCTGACACCCTTCTGATACTTACCGCACTGGAACTGGCTCGTCACGTTTGGAACTTCTGGACTCCTGGAATCACTCCTCCTCTCCTCGGCGCTACATGTACTTCCTGGATCTGTAAGCAAACAAAGAGACATTATTACCACCTTCTTTCCACCGTCTGGATCTAGACTTGTACCCGAGACTCACCTAGCTCTCCTTCTCTTGCAGACTCTCCGGATACCGCCCACTGTATATAGCTATTACCCTGTAAATAAAATCACTTACCTTTACATCCGTCTCCGTGTTGGTCTTGGTCTCGCTCTCTGGACAGAATCTCCTGGTTTACGACAATTTTAACTCTACAATATTATGTTCATAGAAAGTCTTTACTACAGAATACAGTAACAATGATACTTTTTAAGGGAAAAGCTAAGAAATTAAGTTTGGGGTGGATAGCTGCGGAGAGACATTTTATTTTAACTTAGTGGACCCTGGCAAGCCCAGAGTCTATTTCCAGATGGCGTACACTTAAACAAATGAATACACACATACACACACACACACACATTTTATTGAGAGTTATCAACAAAATTTGCTCGAGCAGCAGAATTTTTCAGGCAGTGTGGGGGCTGGCTTTCCAGACCGTTGTGTTTTGTTTGTTTACCTTTCCGTTGTTGCACATATTCGACATTAGAGGTGCTTTACAATGGCCTATTGTCTTTTTTTTTATAGAAGCTTTGATCATGACTTTGCTTGTGAGTCACTTTAATTAAATCTTCAAAAACAGTGGTAAAACTGAAAAGTACTTAGGATGGGAATTTAAACTAAATTAAATATTAACAAACAGTTTGACATCAATTAACAAAGACAACCGCATTTTTAGAAGACAAATTTTGTTTTACCTTCACTTGAAGGTGGGTACATTTTGCACAAAGACGAGGTAATTATTTCAGTAGTTAACATGTCTCATATACAGAGTATTTTTGTTCCATTTTCTAGTCTCAATGTTTCCCTTAGGATTTTCTTTATATTTTACTTCATCCATCTTTCCTTCAACTTCAGTTTTCTCAGACCCTGCTGATGAAAAACATGTCCACAGTATGATGCTGTCACCACTGTGCTTCACTGTGGGAATAGTGGTCTTAGGATCATAGACAGTTGTTAGGTTTGTACCAACTTTGATGTCATACTGGAATGCCAAAATGTTCAGTTTTAGTTTAATTTAACCACAGAAGCTTCTAACAATAGCTTTTTCCTGATCATACATCCATGAAGCTCTATTCTGTGCACTGTTCAGCATTTAGTGGTCCTTTGAACAAATTTTCTTATCTCCCATCAGGGTTACCGTTGACTTTTCGGATGTTTCTCTGATTATTGCCCTCCTTGTCCCGTCTGCAAGTTTTAATGGACAACACTTTCTTGGCAGGTTTGCCACTTTTAAAATAATTTATTTAATGATGCTTTGTCAGACATTCAGGGTATGGGATATTTTTTTATATATAACATGACCATGATTTGTGTTTCTTCTCAACTGTGTCTCTGACCTGCTTGGAAAGTTTCTTAGACTTCTTGCTGCTGCTTGCTTGCTGGGAGTCCACTGGAGTTGATTCTGGGGCCTATCAGAATAGATGCATATATACTGAGATCATTTAATACTTATATTACCCACTAAAGTTGCAGATGTAGAAGAGATGAGAAAGCCATTGGTGAAGTATAATAGGCAAACAGAGAAAAAGAAGAAAATATGAGGAAAAGGAGTCAATTGTGCATAATAATGCACACTGCACTCAGTTCGATATTTTAATGGTACCATTGAGGTGCTTGTTGAAACAAAAGCAGTTGACTTGACTGGCTCGTCTGTAGGTAGCAGTGAAGGGCTGTGCATACATTATTCTGGAGTTGAGATAATTTGTCGACAATTAGCCAGAACAGGGTACAGCAAGAAGCTGATTAGCATGTTGGTACAAGTCAGCCACAGGAATTGAGACACAAGGGCTTTGAAACCGACATGAATTCAACGTTGCACATACTCTGTCATATTCTCTTTTCCCCCTCTTTATTTTTCTTGCTCTTTAAGACAGGATTTTATTCATGCTGGAGCAAATCATGAATATGGATGTATGAACAAACTGACGATGACAAGAAAGAAGAAGAAACACAGAATACAGTTTTATTTTTAAAGGAGCATGTGGAATTTTTGCTTTTCAGCACATCTGAGAATTTTTTTTTTTCTTTCCAAGGATTACCCAAAATACTTAAAATTCCCACTGTGTAATCTTTCAGAGCATGACTATTTATCAGAGAATAATTTTGGTACAAAATAGTTCATTTTAATTGCACGTATTGCTATTGGTCACATATTGGCTTTATTCAGTTCAAAGAATCCATCAAGTAAGCTGATAGACAAAAGTTCATTTGAAGTAACACATTAAGTTTGGTATTTAGAGGCCAAGACCCTTGTAACACATAACAACTTATAGAAAAAAAATGACTGATATAGTTTATATCAAACAGGTTAAAACAAATAACAAAATAGAACAAGGAGAAAATAATTACAAAGTAGAAAATACACGAAAGGCAGAAAGAAAGAGCGAGAGAAAGGTAAATGCCTTCAGTATCTTAACAATCATTGTCAATGCACTGACCTAAACAATTTGCAACATACTATTCAAAATTCTCTTGGTTTAAATGACTCAGGCAACAGTGCTTGGATCAAATCTTTAGGGTCCTTTGAGCAAAAGCTCTCATCAGACCTGTGGGCTCTTTTTAGAGAGGAATGGCCTCTGTCGGGCTATTCTGTAACATGCAAAAGTTTTTTTTTTTGTTTTCATAAAGGACATTTACATCTCTGTCAAAGTGACCATAAGTTGTTTTGAACTATGGCTTTACTTTCAACAAGGCATACAATATCAACTTTGAAAACCTAGGTTTGCCTCTTTTTAACCTATTCCCCAAAAAATCAGGTTATCACCTTGACTCCAAGATGTGGAAGACTCTTAGTGACCGGTGATAAAAGAATGCACCAGGAGTCCGTTGTGATTGTCATGAAATGTGAATACTATTGCAAATAAAATGTAAAAATTTTTTATGACGACAAAATAAAAATAACAAACTTATTTTTCATTTGTTACTATATGTAGATAGCTATTTGCAGCCTGTAAAAACTCAAACAAATTTCAAAATAAATCTGAAAACTTTAAAGTGAGTAGTGCTGAACAACACTAGCATGGATCCTTTGAAGAATAGCCTAAAACAAATCTGTTCAAAAAGGAAGGCAGACCACAATATTATCATGTAGATATTGCCAACTTCAGTTTTAATAGAAGGATTTTAAATTATCGTGGTAGCAAACAACTAAGAAATGTTTAAAAAATGAAGACTAAATCACACTGCGTCTCTGTGGTAATAGAGCTGTACACTATACAAAAGATTTGTTCCAGATGATAGTTTAAAATATTATTCAATATACCTCTTCTTCTGCATCCAGTAATCATATATGTGCAGTTTGAACAGAGACAACATTACACCAATGTGAAAGCAAATCCCCAGAGAAAAACAATCTCATCTATCCCACCATGCATCTCTTCACCTTTCCCGCTTCTCTTTGGATGGCAGGCAGTGTTTGAAGCCTTATCGAGTTCTCTGCTGTTTCATGTTTGGCTGATGAAGGCTTTTTTATGTTGGAGCAAAAGGTAGTGTCTGAATAATTACTGGGGCGCCAAGCTGCGAACACAAATTACTGCACATATAGGCGCAACACATGTGTGTCACACACTCATATGCTCACAAACACACACTCACAGCTCAGGATCAGCAAGTAGATCTGCAAACAAACAGACCAAAATGTAATCATGTGTGCGAGCCCATCTTTGTCTTAATCTCACACATAAACATACACACAAACTTTTGAACACCCACACATACACCCACACATGCACACCCACACGGATACACTGTAAAAGCCTTGATTAAAAGTCTTCAAAGAATTATTTGATAAGTGTGTGCTCTATGGTGCACTGAAAGTGGTATTTTCTCAAAGCTCTTTAAAAAAATGTTCATTTGGCCCTGCTGATACCTTACTTTTTGAGACAATTAAAAACCATTTAAAAACTCTTTCAAAAGACTTATACTCAATCTTTTTCACACCGTCTTTAATTCTTTTTGCCTGTTTTGTGCACGCCCACTACTACTTTGTGCCATTTACACCACAACAACAATGAGACCATTTTAGGAGTTCTTCTGTCTCGCTTGCTTTTGTCTCGTTCTGTCACTTTTAAACTTTGATTGTGTGCCAAAAAGGTTAATAACGGAGAGAGAGAGATAATCTTTAGCCATGCTTTGGATGTTCTTTTACAATTTCTCACTTCTTCATTTATGAAGGTGCACTTTCCTGGCCACAAGGCTGCTTCTTTCACTTGCTCTCTTTACCTTGGCATCTCCTTGGCATCTCCTTGGCAAAATGAGTTCACCTCTGTCTTCTTAGCTGTTCTCTTATGTGAAGTAGGTGAGTAATCCACAGTCTTGGCCACATATATGACAAGTTTCTACAGGAGCTTGTCTGCTGTTATTTGGACTTTACCTGAAGTGTGAAAAATTGAGTATCTCTGTCTCTTTGGTCTGAATTGAACTGCAAAACTCTGTGAGGGAATCCAGTTAGACCCAATAAACTGAGAAGTGGTTGGAGATATGTCTTCAGTGAAATGGTTCCGAATAAAAATCTCCTTGGACTACTGTTAAATAGCCACATGTTAATCCCAGACCTGGTTCTCTGTCTGTGCATACCTCTGGTCTGTTTCAGTCATAGAGCCCTCTCCCTCTGTAGGAGGACTGCAACAAGGCCATGAAATATTGCATGTGCTGACAGTTTTAGCTCTTGGTTGGGGTCATAAAATATCAGACCTAGAAGTGACATAAAATTGTGTTTTAGTTCATCAAATACTATTTGTTGTGCACTGCCCCAGAACCACTTGTTCTTCTTTCCGAGTAGGTCACACAGCGGCTGATTCTTCTTCACTTGTCCAGGGATGAAATCCTGCATCTCACTGAACATTACTAAGAAGCTGCAAAATCATTTTATGTTTGATGGATCGTTCATTTCTCTGATGGCTTATGTATAACAACAGGACACAAACACCTTAGGTAAGTACCTTAAATTTGTTGCTGTTTGTCTATGCTTTATTGCACCGCAACAAACCCTCCTGTCAACTTAATGCAAGAAAAGTTGGATTCTCAATTCAGTATCTTTGTCCTTTTTTGAGTGCTTTAGATTGACCCTACTATTTCTTTTAGAACCTCAGCTAAGGAAATTATAGTTTTTTTGTTTTTAACTGTTAGACAATACCACACGAAACTTTAAAACAAGTATGCTAATCCAAGACACTGTACTCCCATCCCTGGAAAAACTAAACATTACTAAGTGAGTAGATCCCTTAATCTTTTTGCACCTTGACTTAACTTACAGAAACAGCTGAAATGGTCAATTAGCAATTGTTTTGCTGGCAAAAATTGTGTTATAGCTTTTGACTTTACAGTAAGTAAAACTGGTATCCGAATGTAGCTTTCCTCCAACTGTATACATAGTGTATGTAGTATATAATGCATTGCCTTCTGCAAGTTTGAAAAATAAAAGACTGATGTGATTTTTGAACCAGACATGGAGTGTACAGCAAATTTAGATAAAAGGCTTTGCAGACGGGTAGCAAGTAAAAGACAGCAAGTGTTTTATCTCTTTTAACACTGCGTAACACCTTGTGTTTCTGTATGTGTGTGTGTGCATTGTTGAATGTGTATTGGAAATACTTTTATTCAAAATGACAGACAGACAACAGTACTTGCTGTCATTTACCTAAGAGGCTACTAATTCATCTACCAGCTTTGGCTCTCTCTTCAACACACAGATACACTTTCATTCTATCCTTCGCATCTGAGTGTCAATTAATCTTTCTCTCATTTTCCATCCAGGTTGTTCTCCCCGTCTGTCTCACTTTCACACACATTCATGCCAGTGATGGCTTGACAGACAGAGTTTAGGTTGACGCCTGTTTGCCTTGTGTTTTATGGCATCAGTATTGTGAAGAAGACATTAAGCATCTGTTGCCATCATTAGCCATCCAGCAGACTCGCTCTGTTATGAGATAAAGATGAATGACTTGAAGGAAATCCAAATGTTCACATTTTAGCTTTTACAGCTTGCAGTGTTTTATAGAATTTTCTAGCTGGTTTTGTTGTGTTCTGTTTTCTCATTTTGTTTCAGTTAGCTACTGAGTCCTGGTCAGGTAACAATTTGATGCTTCAAGAAATATTTTTGGCAATTATGTTACTACACTGTATTACAAAATTAGATTTAATAAAGTGTTCCAAAATTAGTCAAATCAGGTGTAAGGATTGTTCTGGAAGGAGGGGTTCATCATTTTTTCAGTGCTGCAATGACCTAAGAACAGATATTTTCTGTAATTGTTGCAAACTTCATTTAAAATGGATTGAAATTAGATTTCACAACATTGATCTGAAATATTAATTTTACTTCAAAAAGCACTGAATTTTTTTTTTTAGCAAACTCCTTAAAGATGTGTGTGTCACTATGTGGTTCTTCTTGTGGTGGTCGAGGCATATGTTATTGCATCTGTCTCTGCATGTGCGTGCCTAATGCTGTGTCCCAAGCCAAGCCTCTTCTGGGACATCATGGTCAGACAGACTTATTCAACAACACAAATAAAAATCAATAAACAATCTCAAGTTTTCAGCCTAAACACTGCTTCGTTTTTAAGCTGTGTTTTTTCAATGAATATACAACGTGGCCCGGGCTTCAGCAACCTAGACAGCTCCTGTCTCTGGGAGAGATTAGATAGTGTCTCTGAAAATAAGAAGAAAATTGAGGAAGAAAAGAGAAGAGAAGAGCAGAACGGAAGACAGGAGAACAGAAAGGAGGTTTTGTGTAGTGGGAAGCTGTTTTGTGTATATATTGTGTGTAATATTTTTTTGTCAAATTAAAAGCCTACGTTATAAAGCTGAACAAATATTTATGACGTGATTAGAAAAAAAAAAGGATTCAAGGATGATTAAACACCTTGAATCCATAATCATTTTGTTTATGTCAAGCAATTAGTCATCTGAATTTATTTGGTATGTGTGATCAGTCAGCAGAAAAACTGAGCCATGGTAAATAAATAACAGCAGGAAATTAGGACAATCAGCAAGGGTGTATATATAATATATATGTAGACATTACAGGTATTGCAAAGGAGAAGAACACATGTACACTTGGTGTGCACATTACACACACAGAAAATTACACCCTCTAGCATGTGTGTATATGTGTGTTTATACATATCTATGGGTCTACGTGTGAGTGTGTTTGGGAAGGACCACTTTGCCAAGAGCGCTAATTAGAGGTCAGTTGAGTTTGGGGAGATTTTGTTCTCACCCTTTGATTCCACTGTCAGGTCACCACTCTCACCGTGTGTGTGTGTGTGTATGTGTGTGTGTGTGTGTGTGTTTACGCCTTTAAGCTGATATGTGGCAGAAAGAGAGGTGAGGGCTGGCAGTTCTTGGGGCCAGACCAGGAAACCAGTCAACCCACCGAGGAGGGTTTTGTCATGGGATGAGGCCGCTGGCTGGCTGGCATCTCTGGCCTGAATCTATGAAAGTTTTTCTGTAGGCCCCACAGGTCGTGTGCTCGTATAGGTCTGTAAGGCTACTGTCACTTCATATAACAACAGACAATCTGGTGTTTTTTTTATTTTCCTTTCATGTTCTATTTAGCTCACTTTCTTCCTACTTTTTCGGCCTAATCTTCAGGTCTTCTCAGTGTGTCATTTCCATTTAGCATAAAATAGTCATTTTTGTGTTAATGAAAAATAACAATTGAATCCCTTCCTTAATGTTGCAAAACAGGCAATTATTAGATGACCAAAAAATGTCATCTTCTAAAACTTCTTACCAAAGCATGCAAATTTTGCTTGGCTATAGTTTCTAATCTTTAGAGTAGATACAGAAGAAATCTTGTTTTTGAAGTGATTGAGTCTTGAATCTTAAAATTAGAATCAATCAATCAATCAAATTTTATTTGTATAGCACATTTCAGCAGCAAGGTATTTCAAGGTGCTTTACATAATTAAAAAACAAAATAAAAACAGCATGTGACAATGAATAAACAGTAAGAAAGAGACAAACATCAAAAACCTGCACTCTAACCCTAATTTAGCCATAAGCAACTCTAAACAGGTGGGTTTTAAGTTGAGATT
>NC_051444.1:12436734-12564653 GCF_001649575.2 Kryptolebias marmoratus
ATGAGTTCACTATTTGGATCAAATCATTAGCAACGACAGGCAAAACCTTCTTAAAGAAATGTGTGGGTAACACATCCAGACAGCAGGAACTGGAGCTTAATTGACTTATAATTTCCTCTAGGGTTTTATAATTAAGTAGTTGAAATTGGGTCATCTTTTCTGCATTTGTTTTGTTTGGGCATAGCATTGGTACTGGCTTTGGAGTGGATGTGCAGATTAATCCTCTGATTTTTTGAATTTTCTCTGAAAAGAAACTGGAAAACTTGTTGCAGGCGACATTAGATTGAAGTTCAGGTGGTAACGTCACAGGATCAATGTAAAACTAACCTCATTATTAGCTTATTAGTTTTATTAAGCAGTTGATGAAACATCCAAAATACACATACTACTTCAGCTATTATACAAATAACTGGTCAAGAATTTTGTCACAAAACCAATACATTTTGTTTTTGACTTTCACCACTGTTAATATTTTAGTCTTGGATACTCAACTATTTTATAAAACACAGAAATACCAGTGGCCTTCTGGAAATAATAGTTTGATGCAACTTATTCAATTGGGTACAAATGCAGTTTTTTCATGCTATTTTTTATTTTTTTTATTTTTACCCACTTGTGCCTTCTCTGACCGTCCTTCTCTGTTACAGTTTCTTCAAAAGCTGAAATGCACACCAAACTTCTGGGTGGATTACAGACACATAAACCTGTGCACACACAAGAAAAGTAAAAAAACCAAGAAAGAAAAAAAAAAGAAAGAAAGACTTTATTTAAGTTCAATGACTAAACATTTGAGTAATTGAACAATAAAAAAGACAGTTTTTAAACTTTGTAAACACAAATCAGTCTCAAAGCTGACTGATATAATTTATGCAAAAAGCCTCGTCTGTAAGGGATGCCTACACTTATCCAGACACTCTTTTATTTTCTTGGTAGCCCTTAAAAGCAACCAAGGCACCCGATACTCCAGCTGCACTCCCCACGGAATGCCTCGGGGAACACGGTCATAAGCCTTCTCTAGATCTACAAAACACATGTAAACTGGAGAGTCAAACTCCCATGACCCCCTTAGCAACCCTGCAAGGGTGAAGATCTGGTCCACCTTTCCATGACTGACCAGGACGAAAGCCACACTGCTTCTCCTGGATCCATGAGGCTTCCTTCCAACACTCTAATGTAACAATAATAATCCCTAACTCAAAATCAATTTCTTTTTTTTTTTTTTTACTTTTTAACTTTTAATTGGAATCATTGTAACCTACGTCCAGAATGACACTTGATGGGATGTCACTGAATGCTAGTTGTGTTTGCTGAACCTAGTGTTGAGTCAGGGTTACCTATTTAATTTAAGAACGAGATGGCTGGCTTTATCATAATCTTTTGTGCCTGTGGTCAGGATGGTATTTTTTAACAGGGATGGACTGTGATCCTTTCCTCGTGAGAAAAAAAAAAGTGTGTGTGTGTGTGTATAGGTGTGTGGGACAATGTGTGTGGGGATGCATGTGTGTGTGTGTGTGAGATGGATGAGGTTGTGGAGAAACGTAATGACACACTCCAGTGGTCCAGAGAACAGCAGAAGTGCAGTCTCATTGATAACAGGATAATTATATACTCTGTCATCATGTTATTGTGTGTGTGTGTGTGTGTGTGTGTGTGCATGAACATTTATTTATTAAGAGCCATGGTACATGTAACTTCTTCGGCATGGTTATAAAGCTATTTTAACTTCCATGTGTGTTGCATGAGTTAATTACCAGGTGTGTTTTATCTATGACCTTTGTGTATTATTCTATATAGAAATAGATGAAATTTTGATATTTGTGTGCGCACACGTTTTGTATGTCACATGCGTTTATAGAGCACCTACCACAGCCTGCATGATTGTGTATGACAGCAGTGAAGGGGGATGTTAAATTGCTGCATCAAGTTAGTACACTCTTGCAATAAAAACACCCCTGCTCTCTTTCACACACACAAACACATAACTCTTGCACAAAAACATACTCTCGAAAAAGCATCGGAGCCTTACAGTGAAGAGACCTGACATCAATTTCATTTCAATTGACTGTTGTCAGCATCCGTTTTTCACCTCCACATTGTCTCCATGATCTCATTCTTATACCTGCCTCACACATTAAGATGTATGAAATAAACACATGCACACACATAATCGCACAAATGCACAGCAGACGCACACAGTCACACCTATACACCAGGCCTCCATCATGTCACAGAGCTAAGCCCTCAGCATGTCCCACATTCCTGTTGAGAATGTTTTGGACTTCCACTGCTATGTGGTTTCCCTAGTGATGTGAGTATGTGTGTGTTTGTGTCCTTATTTGTTCCCTGGTGAGTTGGGGGATAGAATCTGAAGGAGGCCATCCGACTGGGCTGTCACTAATCCCTTAACAACACAGCTAACCATGATTGGCCATGACCATACAGAAGGGGATGGAGCCCGTAGGTGGTTGGAAAGATGATTGAATGGTTGGAGCGGTTCAGGAATAGGGAAGTAGAAAGTGAGACAAGAAAAAATGGAAAAGTCTACTTTAAGAATGAACAGCTCAAAGATGATCATGACCATAGTTCCCCGAGACTCAACAGTCTCAACAGTGCTCAAAAGGATAGAATTTAAATGAAGAGTTGAACAAAGAATGTAGCAGTTTGATCAAAGATATTTGAAATGTCTTTTTTCTAAGAATTTGCTGAGAAGAAAAAGAGAAAATAGGTAAAATTAAATTTTCATGTTTACATGCTGATAAAGATACTTTAATAGCTTTAAGTACATTTTTCCCAACATTTGTAAAGTTGGCTTGCAGGATGAACTTAATTAGTGTAGAATTAGATGAAACATGAACAACGGTGCTGCTCCTGAGTTATGTAGTTAAATAGCTACCCAGTCATTTTGTCTGGGTAGATATAAATATTTGTCACTACTAATTTGTTTAGCTTTTATACTTTAAATTTTTAGGTTAAAGCGTAGAAGCATTGGATGAGCTTATATTTGAAGTTTTATACAATCACTTATAACTAAACTAAATGACAAAAAAAGATATATTGATCTTCAAAGAAAATTGCAACTTCAAACAAATCACTTAGAGGAACTTCAACTGAATCACAGATCTGTGCATCCACACACACACTTATACCTAGGGTCAATTAAGAATCTCCATTTAACTAGACATGCATGTCGTTGGACTGTGGGAGGAAACTGGAGAACCTGGAGAAAACATTCAAACGCCACACAGAAAGACTCCAGTTAAGATTTCACCATATGACCTTCTAGCTGTTACGTGACAGTTCCAACCTCCACACCCCCATACTGTCAGACTGGAAAGAAGATACAAAGGAGTTTAGTCAAAAAAAGGGTGAGGACGAAAATCCCCTGGGCTTGTATACAGACAAACTAAAAACAGAATTACATATTTGTAGTGCTTTAAAGTGCATACATTTTTAGTAGCATAAAAGTTCTGAATAAAGTGATGCACTTTTACCAGAATCAGTAAATATGTGGTTGATGTATTTCTATTCTCTCATTTAGCACTTTTATTACCTTCTTGGTTTTATTTGAATTTATTTACCTTATTACTTGATTTTGTGTAGGCCACATTATCATGCATTGTCTACAGATAGAGTCAGTGACAACATTATTGAAATTCTACATCGACCATCCCAGCTGCACCAGAGGCATTAGCATGATCCACCAGGAAGTGCCCTTTCTATCCATTGAGGCTCTGTGCATGGGTCACATCACAGATAGAGTTGTGGCTCCATCCATCATGTGGGTTATAGTTAGCTGCCTATGCTAATGTCTGACCCAATGAAAAGTTTACTAAGAGACGGACAAGGACATTGGGGTGGACTCTTGTCGTTGCCGTAAACACATACATGCTCTTTCTATTTTTTCCCTCCATGTGTGCGCATGTACTCACACTCCCCACTACAGCAATGTGGGGCTGTCATATTTCACAGTACCTGGTAGCGTGGGGTGAGTTATGGCCATGTCATCGTGTAGAGGGAATATGTGTTGTGTGTGGCATGTGTTTATGTGGTCACACATTTATGTGGGTATGCATCTACACTGTGTGTGCGTTTGAAGTTCATTCCTTATAAGTTTATTAAAAGAAAACTCAAATTCTTTGGTGTCCAGAAAGCAGGTGCATGTTTAAATGACAAAATGATTTATAGAAATATTTCAAAAATAAAGTTCAAACATTAGGAGTAAATGGAAAACCCCTAAGAGCATAGTACCTCAATGGGAAACATGCAATAAATGTACCTGTACATAAATGTGGTTTATTCAGATACCCTCATAGATGCACACTCACTGTGGTGTGGCCCGTTTATGGACAGAGAGGACGGTGCTCCGGTATAACGGCGCTGCAGATTTATGACCTGTAAACTTGGAGATAGACATGTGGCTGAATAGAGGGACGGATCAATGGAAGGGCAAAAATAAAAACATGAGAGAATTAAGATAGAGGGTAAAAGATGGAAGGACAGAAGGACAAAAAATGATGAAAGCACAGACAAAAAGGAGGAAGAAGATAACAGTATAAGAATAATAAGAATAATGGTACCCAACATATGTGCTGCCTAAAAAAGAAGAAGGCACTTTAAGACGTAGTTTGAAAGAGGGATTTGAGGAAATGAAAGCAAATGCACAAGTAAAACAGCAGAACATAAATGCTTGGATGGACAGATTGATGGAAAGTTGGTTAGAATAATGGCAGGTCAGGGAAGGGATAGAAAGAAAAGAAAAAAAATTGAAAAGAGAAGAAAAAGGAGAAAGAAGAGAACAGAAAAGTCCTGAACTTTTTTTCAGGCAGTTATAGGAATATAACAAATCCTGAAGTGGTCTTTGCTTCTTTGTGCACCATGATTCCTGGAGGAATTGTCAAAGCATGAAATGAGTCTTACTCTGGGAATTGTCTCATCCTGACTGTGAGCACAGTTATTAATGGTGTTATCATTCTGTACTGGTAATTATGCTCTCTCAGGGAGCAGGCATAGACAGAAAAAGACAGAAAAGGCAGAAGACAGACACTTTGATGTCTTTTGAACTTGATGAACTAAGCTGAATGAAATAAAATGTCTGCGAGTGAATGAGAAACTAAATCCTGTATGCAACTTGGTCTTGGGGACTTCAGGTTATAGTGGTGTTAGTAATGTTCTATAATTTTTTTTTATAGAAAACATGACACTGTTTTATCTAAAAAGATTGTGCAGGCAAGAATACTGAGAGAATATATGTAGAAAAAAAAATTCTAATTGTGTCATAATTTTTACTACAGTCACTTTTTGATCTTCTAAATAATCATTAGATATAGATTATGTTTATAATGATCAAGAATAGAGGTAAACTGTTTTCTAATATTTTTCTAATAGTCAGTATATACATTACTCAACTTCTATTTATTTTAGGACACTGACATGGTCAGAATGTGTCAGATATGTTTTTTATCAATGTTTTTTTCTTGAAAAAACAAACAAATACACAAACAAAAGTGCTGCCGCAGAGCATGTCTGACAACAGTTTATCAATAAGCATTTTTCTGCATTGTCATCATTCTCATCTGCTATTTTCTCTTTGTTTTGAACACATCCAGTTTTACCCACCGATATACCAGTTTAAGTCTGTTCAGCCTCATTTTCCTTCATCTTTCAGAGTCCCAGTGCCATGTGTCCTGTTATGTAAATGGGCTGTGGTAAATGTTTTTCTGTCCCTGGTGAGTTTTAACAGTATGGAGAGACAGGCACATCATCTTTAAACAGGGCATCTGCTGGCATCTGCTTTATCTTTATTGTTCCCTTAACACCAAACAAAAAAAAAAAAAGCAAACTGCTGAAATGGAGACACACAAAGGCACAAGCACACAATGCATGGTATGTGTAAAATTTAAAAAGTAAACTTGGAGTCATACATGAAAACGCAAAAGTTAATTTATCATAAAACACAACTCAAAGGTATGTTTATAAGTTTGCTTTAAATAGATATAGTCCAATCAACTTTAAAGTGATGTTCTGTTTAATACTTATCAATAGTTAGTACCTTATGAGTTCTGACATCAGTCTTAGTGCACAGAATATAGAGAAAGAGGCAAAGGTTTTTACTAAGGTAAAAACTAGCTAATATTAAACCTCTACACTTTTTTTGTCGCAGTTTTCTCAACTGAACAACGTCCATGTTACTACACAAATGTTCTGTTTGTGTGCAGAGAACTGATAGACCGCATATTTGCCAATGGTGCCATGGCTGCTGAGTATATCAGTCTGCTGGGAATCATCAGGGGTATATTTGACTAGACGTACAGACGGACTGATACATTAAGCTGCCATTAGCAAATATGCAGTCTAAATAGCATTTTAATTAATTTTCCAATTTGGAATTTTCAAAGTTGGAACTCGAAAGTTGGACTTTCTGAGTACAAACAGAACACATAATTTATGCAGAAACCTTTCTATAGTCATCACACCATTGTGCCATCTTGATTTACCTCATTATGTTAATATTACTTACATTGAGCTTGTAATTTTGGGAAGTTGTACAGTACAGAAACATAAACAAACCTAAATCCCATATTTCACCAGTCTTTCATCTCTATTCCTGACAATTTGTCCATCACTGAAGTTGACAGGAACAAAAGCCTCAAAAATATGTATCTACACACATTTAATCATAAATGTTTTACATTTTTTGGATAAAATAACAGAAGTGACACTTGCTAAGTTCAACTCCTGGAAAACCTAAGGCCATACTCCAAATTGTGAAGGATCTCAAAACCTTTGTTAAGGATTAACAACATCTGTCGGTTCAACAAAAATCAAGCAAGAGTAGAAAAAAAAGAAGGAGAAAAGACAATGAAGCAGTGGGTAATCATGAGAATGGTCAGCTGCAATAATTACATGAGGAGAAGAAAAAGATGAATGGATTCATACATGAGAAGAAAGAGGAGGAGCAAAAATGACAAGAGGAGGCTGAGTTTTCAGTAGGGAGCCCAAGGGCTGCCAAGCACCTAAGTAACACCTCCACTATTTGAATATGTGTGAGTCTGTCTGTCTGATTTTATGATTAATGAAGACATGCCTGTGTGATAATCCTCCTTAATAAGCACCAGTGGAACAACCTTCAACCATACCTGTGTTAATTTATGCATGCATATGTCTGTGTGTTAGGATCATGGACATAATCACAAAAATGAGGCAAGTGTCTAGATCTGCTTGACTTGTTGTCTAAATATGAATATCTGCGCCATGCTTATTTGTATCAGTTCAGTCAGATGAGCAAAACTCTAGTGTGACAAAGGACTCTGTCACAGCTATACAAGCTGCTTCCTGTGTGCATGTGATTTAATGTCATTCTTTATAAGTATGCCCAGATGTTGATACTGAAATGGCTCTTTAATTACCATTTAAACAGCAGGGGCTTTGTGTGTCGCCTGTAAGTCTTTTATGTTTGTGTGTGTGTGTATGTGTGTGTGGTGTTGGTGGTGGTGGTGGCGGTGGGGGGTGGGGGGAATGTGTGTGTGAGTACATGTGCATTGTTGACAGCAAAGCTACTGTTATTACCATTTAAACTGTGAGAGCTGAGTGGATCATTTAAAAACAGAAGAGCTCCAGCCTGCTAAATGAGTAAAACACAATTTTAGGCACATGCACACACGCACACACACACACACACACACACACACACACACACTAAAGCCACATATTAAGTATACATTTATCTTAAGTAGGCGGTAAAATGCATTACTTTGTGAGCATATTTTACTCCGTATAGGTACAGTATGCATGCATATTTCTGTTCATCAGTGACTGTCAGTTTGTTAGTCAGTCACCCCATAAAAAGTTTGCTTCCTACTGAAGCAGTTGGCCGGTCATTCACCTCCCAACATCTTTAAATCACTCACAATTGTAGATGGCAATAAGCCTTGGATATGGGTTCTGTTCCTGTACAATACTTTGGTACTAGAAAATCAAATAAAGATATCCTTGATTAATCTTAAAACCTACACCTTACTATAGGGTGACATTTTTAACTTGTAGATTTATATTTTCATTGGATAAAGAGATTGTTTGTTTTCTCTTGAATAAAAATGCAAATAGCAGAAAGACAAGTGAATGCTTCTTAAAATGAGAAGCAGTTTAGCACCTTTATTCATGCAGTCATCATTTAGGAATTCAAACTACAAGAATTGTATAAACAAACCTTTCTAAACCTTTCAGAATCAGTCAGTGGTTTGCTCTCTTAACTTCTAGCTGAAGAATCTGAAACTTTGTAACAGTCAAATTATTTGTGTACTTTTACCAATGAAAAGGTACACCACATTTAAAAGAAATGAGATGTTGGAGATATTGCTTTAATTGGATACAGAAATAAGGTAATCTAGCCTGTTTGTGTTGTCAGGCAAATATAATAAATCGCAACATCATTTTAGGAGCTTAATTCATGACTTGAATAGAATTGCATTTTAAACTTTTGTCTGTGATAAGGTCTGGGGATAAGAAGAAAAAAAATGTTCCAACTCAGTTTATCTGTTTTTCAAATGTGTATTTTAGCAGAATAAATCATCAACATTGAGTTAAATGCCAAGACACAATAAGAACAAAAGAGTGACAAGGTGGGTACAAAGCGGGAAAAAGTGGAAATGAAGTGACCAAAGCTGCAAAGGCACAATTTGGCAGACGTACAACTTAAATTGGAGTCGGTAAAGATGCACATAACCTCGGTTATCTAAATCTAATTATTTCACATTTTAGATTATTGGCAAACAAACTTTACTTTTCATAATTAAATGAAAAAAATAACTGTATTGAAAGGAATAAAAAAAGGATAATTAAACCAACTGGTAAGTATGAGTTATAATCCCAAATTATTTTCACAATGGCATTGGCAGGTACAAATGAAGGTAGCAACGATTCCTTACACAAAGGTAGTTAAATAATTACAGTGTAACGGTGAGAATGATAAGAGCGATCATATTTGTGACAGGCAGGGTGCGTCGCACTGAGAGTATTATGATAATGAAATTAATGATGGATTTTGGTAAGTGTGTGTGTGTGTGAGTGTACACTAGAGTTTAGTGGGGGATGTCTTGCTGCACACTGGGCCTCTCTGTGCTGTGCCATCTGCTTTGTCAGAGTGCACAAATGCATACACACACACACACACACACATATCAATATGCACACACAAATATGTGTTAAAATAATAACTAGTCATTTACATACATAAACATTGTATTAACTGGCCACTAGGGAGCACAAGCCAGTGTATGTCTCTTGCTGGTCCCAAGCCCGGGGTAAATGGTGAGGCTTCTGTCAGGATGGGCATCGGGCATAAAAAACTGAAGAAAGGAGTTCAGGCAGGACAGAGTGGATGGAGAAAAGTTTCAGGAGTGATTTGTGGCAAAAGGGTTTGAGCAAAGGTCAAAGGAAAGGTCTACAAAACAGTGGTAAGACCATCTGTGTTGTATGCTTTGGAGACAGTGACACTGACAAAAAGACAGGAGACAGAACTGGAGGTGGCAGAGCTGAAGATGTTGAAGTTCTCCTTGGGAGGGACAAGGCTGGAAAGTATTAGGAATGAGGTCATCAGAGGTACAGCACAGGTTGAACAACTGGGAGATAAAGTTAGAGAGGCCAGACTGAGATGGTTTGGACATGTGCAGAGGAGGGACAGTGGGTATATTGGTAGAAGGATGTTAGAGATGCAGCTGCCAGGAACAAGACAAATAAGAAGGCCAAAGACGAGATATGTGGATGCAGTTGAAGAGGACATTAAGGTAGTTGGAGTGAGGACAGGACGCAGAAGACAGAGTTAGATGGAGGACGATGACTTGCTGTGGGGAGCCCTGAAAAGGGAACAAGCAAAAGAAAAATAATAAGAAGAATACATAAACATTGTATATAACACACAATTATAACAGCTGGTAATAAAACACTCACACATACATGTTCTAATTCAATAATAATAATAATAATAATAATAATAATGTGTCCAAGCATAGACTCGAATAAAAAACACATAGACATCAATGCTCATAGTTCTGCACGATTGGTAGTTCTGGATCTGTTCATAAACCTCAGTTGTAAAGGTTCAGCATGATGTCTGCATGCTGGTGGCACCAGGGACCAGTGTTTATGTGTCTATATTGGGTGTGAATATGGGTATAATATCTATGTATGTAAGTACTGAATGGGTTTGACTTGGCTATCTTTAACAGAGCAGCTGATCCAAACACATATAGAAAATATGAATGAAAAATTTTGTATCTGAATTAGTTCAAATGTGGTTTTGTTTAATTGGTCCATATAAATAAAAAGCACTAACTATATACTAACTGTTCTAATTGTTCTTTTTTCATGTCGGTCCTCTTTTTCTATCATTGCCAAATATCAGGTCAAGAAAAGGGAAAATGCAATGGGTAAAATTATTCTGAAAATATTATATATCACAGGCCTTATCTGTCACTGTGTTTTCTCACTCTGACAACACAGGAGTTTGGGTGTAAAGTACGTGCCTGGGTATTCTGGCGATGCCCAGACTGCATATGACCAACTCACACAAGGACTCATACACACATACTCACACACACACACACAGATACAATTTGCACATCCATGTAGCGTTGCCTAGATGGTATATGAGCCGCATATCCGTCAGTGTGTGACAGGTTGACAGCTCAAGCTCCCAGCACTTTGTCCACTATCATCACGTCAAGAAAACACACACATAAACATTCATGCACACACTCTCATGGTCACATGAAATGATGACATCAAAATAGGCCACAGTGGCTGGAGTTGATGCTTTATACCACCACTGAATAACTTTGTATGCTGTATTTGGGAAAATACTGTAAAAAAATAACATCTTGATACAGTTTAACACCAAAAAATTTAATAAATGTAATAAAAATTGAAAAAAAGTACTAGAAACATCTCTGTGGAGAGTTTTGTCAAACATAAGACAGGTGACAGAAAACTGGATCATAAGTTTTGAAAGCCTTGCAGCGTTTAAGTACATGCCAGTGCATGCCCTCCTCCATGCATTTCCTGCCTCTCTCCACTCATGCTATCTGTCCCAGCAGAAATGCTCTAAATCATCTCCAGAAAACAACAATAATTGAAATTAATTATTGGTATCAGATTCAATAGCATATCAAAAACCAACAGGCGCTTCTATAAGTTTTAAACAGATTCTGCTCAATGTCACCGCAAAGTTATCACCAGTTTACAAAGCCTGAATTACAGGCTCATGGCAATTCACTATATGCAGACACCACATGAAAGCCGGCAGTATTATCTTACCATAATAGCTGCATTTATTGATATACCCATGTGCCCCAAGTCGCCTTTTTATTTCTGAAGATGAAGTTCAGCTCCTACAAAACCCAGCCAGGTCAGAGCAGATAATTTGAGTCACTGGCACAATCACGGATCACAGCTTTAGCACATTTCATACAATTAAGGATTGTGGATTTGAAGCAGACTAAACAATGGGCTCAAATTAAATTTTGAGTTTCTCAGTGAAAGACACTCTGGCAGCTCTGGAAATATAATCAAAAGAAGAAGAATATAGACACAGTCTCTAACAGGATTGCTGGGCATACTTACTCACAATATGGCATCTTTCTCTCTGATTCTATTACTCAGTCGGTCTCGTGTACAGTTGGAGATTTAGTAGATCTATAGCTGTCGTTTAATTCTATAGTTCTTCTATTGTATAGCCAGCACTGAGCCTCCTTGTGTCAAACAGTGAGTAAAAAAATAAAACAGAAGCAAAAGTGCAAAGCAGAAAAGACTCATTACAACCTTAGTGGTCATGCTGAGATGGAGACAAAAAAAGAACAATGAAAGACAGGAAGAATGTAGAAATGAGAAGAAAAACTGAATAAGAATGTTTTTTTTCCAAGTCTAGGTAATGTGGAAAAACTCCTTCTGCCAGTGTTTAATTTAATAAATCTTAACTTTTGAAAGAATGAAAATGAAAAGGTTTGCGAAGAAAGACACAAATGGCAGAAGAAGCACAATGGGAGTCATAAAGAGAAGATCGTTAGAACAAGGACATCAAATTGACCCATCCAAGTAAAAGAAACAAACTTATTTTTTAAAAAATATATTTGAAAACAAGAATAAAAGATTTTCAAAGAAATAAAGCAAAAAAAAAAGTAAGAAAAGAGACTAAAGCAGGTCAAGGGAGGACAGACAGGAAACCAAAGACAGAAACTGACAAAAAGACAAAAGAAAGATTACATAGAGACATGGATTGAAACTGAAGAGAGGAGGAAGAAGAAAAAAACAGACATTCAGGAAAGTTGAGAATACATAAGACAAAGAATAAAGACAGAGAGAACAATATTGAATGAAACAAAAAGAGACACTGAACATTTTTTACTTCCAGTGAGTGAAAGACTTAAAACTCCAGTGGATGAGAGGGCTCCACTTTATGGCTATTCTCTCTGCATTAGCATTAGCTATAGCACTCAGACTGACTTTGTAGCGCTCTGCTCTCAAGGTCAGGAGGGGCACTCACTACCAAGGGCCATGACTACACACACACACATGCACACATACAGACACACCCTCTGCACAGACAGCCTCTCATCAGCACACATCAGCATTCGTACGCATATCCAGATAAAGACAATGCCAGGATTACCAAGTTAACTTATCAGTTTTGTTCATTCAACACAAAGTGGGCAAAAATGAGACCAATGTTGTTATGCTGGATTGCCCCATCAACCCACAAAGTACGTTAAAATTATGTTTGATTCACAGAAAGCCAACAACCTTATATGTTTTTTTCTTGTGTCAGGAGTGAGCATTGCTGCAAAAGGTGGTTGTGGCACCAATAAGTGAAAAGGTTAGAATTTACATGTCCATCCTTCACACCTATAAATTAAAGCGCTGTTCAGTTTTTCTTCTTTTTCTGAGTGTGCACTTTTCAAACAACGGTGTCTTGTTAGCCATAACTGCATAACCTTGCAGTTACAGTTTTGCATGTGCTTTTACACTTAATAAGTGAAAAAAGCCAATTAAATACTTAATTAAAAGGCAAAAATTAAGATTATTTAAAAAATAACTCTTAGTGTCCAGGTTCAAGTTTTTCTTATACTTTTGTTGGTCATCACAACCTTAGCTGATTGAGGAAACTTTGGTATCCACTGCTAACAAACTTCTTGATACTGTCATAATTTGAGCACTTCGTGCACCACTTTTACGCTGCACAAAGTCAAGATTTCATGTTTTTCATAGGGACTGAAAAATTAACTTGTCAACACCACCCTGATAGTACTATAGTGCACATGTTAGGTTAATTGGTAACTTTAAATTGTCCCTAGGTGTAAGTGAGAGTGTGAATAGTTTTTTGTCTCATTTATGTGGCTCTCTATGTGGCTATTTGATGTCCAGGATGTACCCAATCTCTTGTACAAAAAACACTGGAAGTAGGCACCATCTCCCTTGTGACCCTGCATGAATTTATGGATGGATAAAAAGTGTTTTAGGTCCACCAATCAAGATTAAGCTACATCTTTCTATTAATTGCTGATTCTATAAGTCATTGGTAGATTCATAAAATTGCCACATCAGCTATTAATAACAATTTACAGTAACACAGCATTTAAAAAAAAACATTTCCAACAAACCTGATTTGTTCTGTTTGTTATAATGATGCGTCCAACTGCTCTGAGTCGGTTTGGGAGCCAAAAGAGCTGACTCAGAGCCCGTTCAGAGCTGCCTCTTCACAAATAGTACTCAATTAAGAACTGTTTGAAAGCAAAAAGAGCTGTCTGTCCATAAGTCTCATCACTAGTTTGTTGCATGTTAGAGAAATCACTGAGTAATCAACTTTAATACTGATGGATAGAAAATTATGGAGAATTTAATATTGGTTATTAGATGCCAGTCAGGTGTGTCAGCATGACATTTCTTTGTAAGTTAGAGTTTATACTTAACACACATTAGATGATATTTGTGCTGTGATTTTGTCTTAATTCAGACACTTAGTATTTAACTCTGATAGTGTATTTTACTTTTGTCTGCTGTAAATGTTTTGGACATTATATATATATATATATATATATATATATATATATATATATATATATTTTTTTTTTTTTACTGAAACAGAATCACAGGAAGTACAAAAAGATTAAAAGACAAATAAGGAAAAAGATAGCATTTCGGCAATCTGCGATTCTTTTAAAAACTGTCTATAATCATAATCTTCCTACTGTGATCCAATTCCTGCAACAGTTTATGGGGAATGAGAGGCCATCAGAATTAGAATGAGTATAAATTGCTATTTATTCATAGTGTGTGTGTGTCTATCTCATCATGACTGGCTATTTATGTGGATTAAAGGACTACTGAGGCCATCTGAAACACATGAAGCAGACCTCACAGTGATTTAAGAATGGACATAAACATGCACCACAACACTTAAAGCTTAAAGCATTCAAACATATTGAAAACCTTTATTTTCTGTCTTGTGGTTGAGTATGATTATGACTTGTAGAGCTACCCTCAAAATATTTTTTTTTGTATGTGCTGATGTTTGTGTGTATATTTCTCTGAAGTGTGTGTCATTTGCACAGACAACATTCATCTAACCCACAATGTGCATGTGTACACTTACTCATGTGGTCTACGTGTTTGTACTTGAGTGTGTTCTTAACTACAGGTTTGTAAGTCTGTGTGTGAGAGAGTGTGTTAAAGAATGACTGAGTGTTGAGAGAGTGGTAATTACCATTCGGCAGTAGCTAAAGTGACATGTTTGAGGAAGAGATAAGGGGACATAAATTGGCCTGGTATAAAACGGTGATATTTCTTCCTCTGCTTTAGAAAAACCCATTTACTCTGCCTCTTTAGCATGTCAAGACCCCTGTCACAACCCTCTCATCCCCTCGGCCGGAGGAACTCATTTGCACACATGCACACATACACACACATATGCACATATATATGCCTAACACATTCGGCCAGCTCCTTGTGAAAAAGTGCTCATCTGCATTCTGCTATTAACTTGAAGAGACAGAGAGAGACGGGGACAAAAAGGGAGAGAGTGTGTGTAAATCAGTGTAATGGGGCCAGGACCTCAGTAGCTCTAAAAAGAGAGAAGACATGTGGAGGACAAGACATGATTTCTTTTTTTCCCCCCTTTTCATGAAGAAAAGCAGTGATACAGCACATCTGTCACTGCCTGCCACACTATTGCTCCTACAGTCACTCAAAGAGAGAAAAAAGAAAAAGAGAATAAAGTAGACTGAGCAGTTAAGTGACAAAATGAAAAGAACTCTATGATTGGCCAAAAGGCCTCTCAGTTTGTCTTAGATTATTTAACTTTCTACTTTCATACTGTTTTTTTCCTCAATTTAACATGCACTGCATTGTTTGTTTGTTTGTTTTTCTTTTCACCCAATTTCATCTTAGAGCCTCTAAAAACCTGTAAACAAGTACAGCTACCCGAACTAAAATCAATGTGTGTGAAACAGGGTATGTAAAAGCTCTAGCAGACTTGGCCACCCAAACAACAGAAAATGAAGCTTTGTATCTAATAAGTCCTTTTTTTCTATACAGTTGTTCAGGTCACACAGGCAACAAGCTAAATATGGTGTTATAGTAAGTCATAGATTGCCTTTAGATCCCACAATAGATGCCCATTTTTTTTTTATCATACATTCCCAGTGAAACCTTTACAAGATCTGCAAACTGTTTGGGGCTATTACAGAATGTCACGCCAAAGTTTACATCAACAGTGTAAATACTAACAGAAACCAAGGTCTTAAATTGTTGTACTTTGTAGGGAATACAATAAAGTTTCATCTGCCATAACAAAGTTGCTGGAAAAGTTTGTACCAAAAGTGTCTAAACTAAAAAAAAAATAAATAACTATATAGATGTCCTACAATGATCTCAGATTTGGAATCAGATCACTGAATAATAAAACAATCAAATTAAAAAGTACCGTGTAAAACTAAATGAAACTTATGAAACTATTTGTTAAAGTTGAGAAATCTGAACAATCCTCCACCAATACATCTGTTTTGTAGTCTGAATCAAATTAAGGAGAACACTGTAAAACACTCTAGTTAGTGATTATAGATTTATGGGTTGATTTATTGATTGGAAAAAGCTGATGTGGGTGTAACTGCACTGTAAAACTGGACTGCTACAAGTTTATGATAACTGAAAAATTCCCAAAGGATATGAAAACAAATTGTGAGAACAATAGTCTCATACTTATTAATTTAATCATTGTTTTGGTCACTTAAACATGAGAACTTAGAACTTAATGCGCTTGCTATCCAGAGTGGGTGTTCCTCTTCTTCGGAGCTCTATAGATGGAGAAAAATCTTTTCTCCTTGAACAAAGTTTTAAAAGACAAAACATTTCAGCAGTGCCACACAGAGAAGATTGTGAACCATTTCTACGTGCCATGTGCTCCAGGTCGCAGGTTAGAGCCCTTGTTGCGTTACTTAGTGAACGTGCACACTCGAGCCACAGGGGAAGGGGTGAGAAGAAGGGAAGATGAGAGGAGGAGGAGTGGAGAGGAGCAGAGAGGAGGTGAGGTCAGACCTCTCTTTAGCCTCACAGTTGTGGGCAAGTTAAGCCTTTTTTCACACAAGTAAATAAAAGCCACACCCTGTTTGTGTGTGTTTTTGTGTGTGTTGATGTGTATGAACCTGCTCCCACCGCCTGCCTTCTCTGCACTGCTGACACACCCCATGAACAATCTCCTTTTACTGTCAATCCTCTGTTTTACACTGCCCTCTTTTTATCGTTTTGTCTTTGTGTGAGTGTGTGTGTGTGTTCTGCTTTGGTATTTGTGTTCTAAAGAAAATGAAAACTTTTTGTCATGTTGTGATGTGTGTTTAAACCTTACACTTACTCATCTTTCTCAGTCTTCAATATTTAATGTTTCTCTTCACATGTTTCTCTTTTTATCATTTTGTCATCTTTTTGATTTCCTTTTGACTGAGTTGTCCTCAGTTCCTTTATTTTTCTTTTATAGCATAAACATTAATTATTTATCTTTTCTTTTCTTTTCCTGAGTATCTTCCCCACCCCTACAATTACACCTAAATATACAGACACGTATGGACACAACACTACATCAGAGTTGACTTTTTAATCACAAGGTGTAAAAGAAAAATTTTGTTGACAGCCACAGGTGTTAAATATAATACAATTCCTGCACAGAACCAATTCACAGTCAGGAAACACACTGATTCACACACACACATAATTCCACAGTTTCACAACTTTCACCTACGGTTACCTAGACTTGTTGTAGAGCAAAACCAATGGCCTCAAAAGGAATGAAAAAACAAAAATTTAATTATAGCAGATAGAAAAAAAGTGTCACACAAATTCAGCTTCATGCCTCGTTTAAGATTTCTCATCTTCAAAAAATGACAAAAAAAAAATTCACTTTTCGTAGTTGGTAACCTGCTATTTTTTATCTTTATACATAATTTTAATACATCTACAAAAAGAAGGTTGCACAATGAAGGCTAAATCTTTCTGTAATTATTTTTGATGTAATAAAAATACAGAAATCATGCTTTGCAGCTTTTAAGCAGTTTTATTTCATCAGTCAGGAGAGCCACAGTTCATGACTGAATTCATCAATTTATCGTAAAGCATTAAAACACAACAAACAAACAAAAACCCAAAAGAACCTTGCATGAGCAAACTTGCATTTTCTCCAACCTTTTGCATCGCATGAAACCCTTTGAGCTCAGAAATGTCTCTGAAGTTTTAGGTTTTTAGAGGCACTTGAATGCAGTGTAAACATCAACCGCATCTGAAATATTTACAGATTTAAGTTGTATTAAATGACTTTATACATGATTTTATAAAAAGAAATGAAAATATTCTTCTATACAAATTAGTAGGAACATGTGGCTTCTTATTTTTGAGGAAGCAAAAATTTAAACTGAATTTTTAATAACCTATTTCTTTTACAACTTCAATAAAAATGTATTTAATGTTCAGTTTTGTTATGCAATGACTATTAAAAAGAAAAGCAAAACTCATAAAAGTATTTTTCTCTTTATGTTTTTAATGCATTCTTTACATTCTGTGGTCATATTTCAGAAACTGGGTTTTAAAAATATTTTGCCCTTTGTGTTACCAGGTATATTTAATCTGAAGTGCATTCGTATTCACTTATCTTGACTTAATCTTGTGCTATGGAATATTTTCAAAACACATTAGAGGTTTTTTATGCTGCAGATTAAAAAAAGATTTAAAATGGAAAAGCCATCAGGAGATGGAGTTAAAATAATCTACTCCTAAGTACTTAATTAGCATTCTGCAATAAACTACATATTTAATGTAACCTTCACAAACCTGATTGAATGAAATGAACAATAAGTGTTACTGACAATGACAATCACATTACTGTTTTTTTTGTTGGTAAATAAGCAGGTCTGGTGGATTAAGACACCAGCCAGCATTTTCCTGCACAGTAACAACAGAAAAGCCATGTACTAATTCAAACTGAAGAGGTTTTCTACCATAAGCACAGCCTGTATAATTATTTCAAATACGGGGAAAAGCAAATCACTTTACAACGTGGATTTACATATGATTAGACTCATACAAAGACAGGATTACTACAAGTAGTCAAGAAGCTGCTTTTTCCTTCTCACTGTCATTCTCCTTGTCTTGATTCGGAGAGCGTTGACACGAGTTAACTCTGCTCTCTTCCTCACAGGTACAACTCCACTGACAAAAACTGTCAACCTGAGCATGATTACTGAACTATTTAGTGTGAAGATGAAAATATTAATCTGGTGAAGAAACATGGTGACAAACAGTTCTGGCTAAACAGACATTTAGAAAGCTTTACAGCAAAAACAACAAATTGCATATTGTGGTTACTATTATCATTGTTTACTCTTTTGCCCTTTTAACCCAATTTATAGACTATATAGACCATGTTGTAGAACTGGTGTAAATCCTGGTCCCTGAGGGTCACTATCCTGCATGGTTTAAATGTTTCTCTGCTTCAACACACCTGATTTGAATGAATGAGTGATTAACAGGATCCTGCAGAACCTAAAGATATGCTAAAGAGCAGGGAAACAACTGAAACAGGCAGGACAGTGGCGCTTGACGACCAGGATTAGGCACCACTGTTGTAGAACATATGCACTTATTCACAAACAAAATGAAAATGTGGAGTTGACCCTGGAGATGTTAACAGTCCACTATAGGGCCATGACAGAGATAAACAAGATGAAATAACCATGTATGCACATGCATACTCACATCTAGAGTTAATTTGGAAACATCAATTAACCTGAAACATATGGTTTTGGACTGGACTAAATGAGAAAACCCCAAGTATATATATTTGCCTATTTCACAAAGAAAAATTTAAAGAAACCAAGATTTAAGTTGTTCAGCTCTTCATCACTGAAAAAAAAAACAGAGGTTACCCTTCTATCTATGGTACTTATAGGGTGGGACAGAATTACAGTTACAGTAGTTTGTTACAGCTGGAAACCTCCATCAATCAATCAATCAACCAACCAATCAATCAATCAATCAATCAATCAATCAATCAATCAATCAATCAATCAATCAATCATCCATCTTCTATAACTGCTCTTGCCTCTTAAGGGTCATGCGGAGCTAGCTTATATCTTCAGTGGTCATTGGGCCAGAGGTGGGGTACACCTTGGATAGGTTGCCAGTTTATCCTAAAGCCACATAGGGATGAACCATTCATTTACACACACTTCCAAACTCACACCTAGTGACAATTTCGGGTTGCCAATTATTCTAGCATGCATGTTTTTGGAAGTGTGAGGAAATCAGACTGTTAATAACCTCAGTTAGCTCTTTTTAGGTTGACAAAAGTATCCAATGTTTTATAGAAGATGTGAGAATGCAGCCGTAGGTTTTTGAGAAGTTGTACTTGTTGGAAAAAGCTGTGAAGAATGCTTACTTAAATTACATTGTTGTCTTTAAACTATAAGATAAAACATATAACAGCACCAAATCATCTGAAATGTTAATAAATAATGTTATCACTTTCTTTCTACTAAAGATTTTGTTATAACTGTAGAAGTAACTGACAAGAGGAAACTTTATATTGAATTTGCATGTATACATTGACCTGAAATATATATTCAAGTTACAAATGTGCTATGTACATTAACATTTTTAAATTATTTAGAAGATTTTGTGTCTTTTCACAAAATAGATGTTGTAAACACAGAGAAATTAGAGCATATTAATTCCTATTATATTGGATTTCATTTTACATCTCAGTTTATTGATCAACTTTGAAAGGAAGTTGTTTTATATATATATATATATATATATATATATAAAAATATATAAAAATCTGTGGCAATAGCAACAGAGTCTCATAAGGTGAGCAGGTGAGCACACAGATGAATGGAGGACAGGCAGCCGCACTGACATACAGAACAGTATGTAGAAACAAAACAAAACAAAAAAAGCCTCTCAGTGAGAGACTGTGATGATGGACAGAGAGGAAAGCAGGAAGTTAATGAGTAGAATGTGGGCCAATAACATAACCAGTCACCCACAACAACGCACTGGCCATACTCCGTACCTACCTGCCTTGCTGCTCTGCGTTCTGGTAGTGGAAGGGCAGAGCGGCGCGGCGATGGGATTTGAAAGGCGTTCTGCATGGATGACTCTCTGATTTGCATTCAACAGTGGAGACACACAAGCACATACACCAACAAGTATTGTCTCAAAGCACAAGTGCATCACCAAATCCAAAATAACAAAAAATAAAATAAATAAAAAAATTGAAACAACTATACACACATAACAGAGCATGACCATGTATGGATATTTTCTACTAATTAATTCCTCTCATATTCAAGTATGTCTGCATCAGTGACAGAGAGGAGATGATTGGAGAGAGGATGAGGGAAGAAGAGGGATTAGAGGCTGGAGGGAAAACACTCACCCCTCTCCAAACCCTCTTCCCTCTCCTATTTTTTCCCCTCTGGCATGTTATTTTTCGCTTTACGATTCCGATAATGATGATATTAGAGAGAAGAAGAGGGGGAGGAGGAAGGAGAGGAGAAAATGATGGGCGCCGCATGTGATTGTTCACCCTGTCTTTCCTCTTATTATTATTTTTTTTTTACTGCTACACATTGCATAGAGAGCTACATAGTGAAAAAGAAAGACTAGAGGATGGGGTGGGGGCCCTCAATGACTAATTTTCCTTTCTTTTACAGCAGCATAAATTTAATGGGGGGGGGGGGGGGTGTAGAGTAGAAATCCTTTTAGCGCTCTGATTTATGTATGTCTGATGGCTGAATCATAGATCACCGCTGGAAGATGGCAGACACACTGATGATGATGGGGCCCTTCGACAGGCCCCACTAATGCCCTGCTGAACAAAATGTAACCAATCTGTGGGGGCCCTCAAGCATGCAATGATCCTCTAATAGAAACTATAGCAAACTATATGCCTGTCACCAGTGACTGGAGTGGGGGAGTTGCAGGCGAGTTCATGTTTTGAAGGATGCAGCAAGAAGAAAACTGAAAACACAAGGAAGTTTGAGACGGCTTAAATAGAGAGAACTTCATCAACATAAGAGCAGAGAATAAACTTTAAAATTTGCTAATTAAAAGATGGACAGGAAAACCAAGAACAGAAAAAGCAAGTGAGGTGAATCAACAGGCAGAGTTCCAAATGTTGGACAACAGAGGCAAAAATTAAGAGTCTAGTAGAAGGGTACGCCAAATGTCAAGTAAGATGGAAATCAAAAAAGAAACCAAACAAAGAAGAAAACAATGGACAACAACAAGTAAATAACTCAAGTGTCCACTTTAAATCACCCAATCCCACAGGCCTGATGCACAGTGCAGCGCGTGTATCCCCACCAATCATCCTTATATCAAAACATCATTATGCTGGCTGACAGCAGCTAAGATTCCAGCGAAGCCTCGTTGTCATAAATCGTCAGCTGTTGCGGCCCTGGAAAGTGAGCCTTTTCATTTAGAAATGTCAGAGCTCTCCAGAGCCTCGTTGTAAAGATGGTTGTAGACTGGAAATGGGGAGAAAGACGTAGAGAAGGCAGAGCCCGGGAGATGAGAAGACTGAAGATGTCAAGCCTGGTGAAAAAGTACAAGCCTGTGAGACAAACGCTATAATCGACTTTACTAACATAGGAGTAAAACATATAATTTAGATTTTGCTTTCTAGATTATTACTTTTTAAACAATGTAGCTATTTCAACTTCTTCTTTTTTTCTGAGGACATTGGCAGTGCGGCTCAAAGTTTGACAATGTTGGTTGTCCATCACAAAAAATATAGTAATATGACAACCTATGAAATTAAGAATAATTGAAACAATCTCAGTCTTTCTATAATGACATTTTGAATAACTCAGTTTGTTTTGATCATGAGATTTAAAGTTGTAAAGTTGAGTAAAACATCTTAACTAAACTCAGCTAAAATAAATTGTTTTGAATTGGATCTGTTTTATTTTGCTGTATAGGTCAAGTAAAATTTCAGTTGCCTAGATGATGCCATTTTTGTTGTGAATTGATGTTAAATAAATAAACTGAATCGAAACTAATTGGAATGTTGCATTATTCATTATTTGAACAACTGTTTAATGGATTGTTTTGAAAACACCAAGCTTGTTAAAATCAGACACAGAGCTAAGGGTTGGCCAGGACTACTGCTTACCTTGTCTTTTCTTTGGATATTTGCTGATTGTTGTCATGTTCTCAGTCAAGAAGTTTTGGCTTAAATGCTGCTTAAACCATCACAGAGTCTCCACTGTCTTTGAAAGACAGTACTGTAGCTGTCTTGTAATCTTCTTTCAGTGGTGTGCAAAAAAAATGTCTCTTTTGCAAAACTAAACAAGAAGGAATGAACATTTACTGAGAGCTGCTGACTGTGGCGATGCTGAACAACAATTATTTTTAGCATAAACTATTGTTATAAACTGAAAACTATTAGAACAAACCTAAACTATTTCATGCTGAAGATAGTTGCCTCTCAGGTTTTGAGTGGGAACGTGCTTCATCCTAGAAATATCCAAGAAATGTAAATCTGTATTCACATACAAACCTTTTTGATTTGAATTTTAAAATGTGCAATGTAGAAAGCCTAACCTTAATCTGTTTCTGATCTCAGTCAGTCAGCTGAAGGTTTTAAAAGCACTCTCTTGAAAATGGCATCCAGGTCCATGTAAGTACATTTAAAGTTTCCAGATGCTTTTATTCTAAGTGACTTACCAGTGAGAAAATGACACAACCAAAAAGAACATGAGTGGAAACAGGCAGTGGTTCACAATTAGACCAAAAGAGTAGAGTTGGGAATCAAGCTGTAGAGTTGGAAAGAGAACAAAACCGTACAAGGATAAAATCCAAAAAAAAAACCATGCATTTTAAAATGAGAGCTTCCTTGTTTTTAGATCAGAAAGAAAGTGCTGTAGTTCTCAAGCTGTTCATCAAACTTAAATATAAAATTGTTGCAAATAAAAGCTGACATTCTGCACTTCACAGTCACTGTCATTTCAAATTAAAAAACTAGGATTATAAAACAGGAAAAAAAAAACTTATGTATGTGTGCCATTTGTGTGTATGTGTGTCTGTGACTAATGTACTGGAGAGCTCTTCACGGATACTGACAAAAAGACAAGTTTGCGTTGCTGGTGCTAGTGTGTCCCTCCAGGGCTTCTGTCCATTCACTGGCGGGGGAGATGAACTGAGACAAGATGTCAGAGCAGGAAATGTCAGACCACTGCCAAACCGCTGCCCTGCACAGCGCTGACAGGCACACACACACACACACACATAAAAGAATAACACATACTCACCGTGGACACAAATTCACGTGCCATCAAAGCTACAGGAACAAACTATATTACGAAAAAAGAAAAAGACTTGTATGTTTTCCTCAAACACTCTTGAGAACACACATAGGAAAACTAATACAGCAAGCAGTTGCTTTTGCAATCTGGTTTTGTTCTTCGAGTTCATAAAAATCAACCAAATTGTTTTATAATTTCAGTAGAGGGCCTGTTATGAAAATGTTATTTCAGAATTTCAGTTACTTCACTGAGTTTTGGAAACAATGGTAGAAATCTGTTCGCAAAAATGCAAACACAGGAATGAAAAAAGAGATTCAGGGAATAACGAGCACAGCAGAGGTTTATGTCCACTGGCCACTTCTTGTGTTTGTTTTCTTTGGTGGTGTGTACACATTACAGATGTCTTGAGTAATGCCTCCATCTGTAATCTCTCTCTTCCTCTTCCTCCGACTCTCTCTCTCTCTCTCTCTCTCTCTCTCTCTCTCTCTGCTATCCTCAGGACTCAGTTTTCCTTAAGTGTGTCAATTTGGTTCTCCTTGTTCAAGTTCAAACATTTAGCCCCCAAACAGCCATTTGTCTCCAACTTACCAGACAGACAGACCGAAATAGAAGAAAATACCTCAAGAAACAAGACACAGAGAGAAGAAAAATAAACATCTTGTATGTTTGACAGCACTTTTTGCTGCCTGGTTAGAGCACACGCACACACACACTCACACAGAGTGACCCCTCACAGCCTAAAGGGACTGCAAGTGCACAGCCAGTAACCAGACAAGATGGGGGGTGGGGGATATGTGTGTCTGTGTGTGTGTCTGTGTGTGTGTGCTTGTGGGTGAAGGGAGTCCACCCAATGCCAACCATCCCAACCCCCTCCACCCCCTCAATTACTCTATGATACAAACACACACACACACTCACACATACATATATTCTGAAACATACATGCACCCATCTCTTCACAAAGCTTCAGATGATGTGCCGTCCAGCTGCATCTTCGTCACCGTGACGATGAGTACTCCTGCCAAACGCCCGGCAACCAGAGTCACATCTGCTCCTGTCTCTGTCGCCACGGCAATACTGCCAAAGTCTGCTAGACAACCAACACACGGCCAGAGGGCAACAACGGGTGGCACAGCAAAGAATAAGATAAAGGGATTGAAAGCGAGAGTCAGTTACAAATAAAACATTTAACAAGCTCAAAGTTCATTTATAAGCCTGAGTTGGCTTGGCTGGATGCTGCAAAGAGAAGACATTTTATTTCTCAGCAACCACTATTATACAATTTAAAGAAAGTTTACTTCACATCCAAGTTTTTTTTTCTGCTCCTGGAGAACCCCTTCCCCTTGCCTTTATTATTTTCTGTTTCTTTTTTTTCCTCCATTATTTGCACTTCCCTGTGGTGGGGTGATATAATGGATTGTAAAAAGTTTGTATCTTACTTCTTATTTAAAAAACTGTCAGCACAGACTCGGTTTGGAAAGCCACAGAGGAATTTCTGAAAGACAAGCAAAACAGAGTTCAGCTTAGAATTGGAATAGGGACAACTGAAGAGAAAATTTAGTTTCTTTAAACTTCAGACATTTCTTTGTCGTTGAAGTGAATGTCTGTTGAGGATTTTTGGTCAATTTCATTTTGATTTTCAAAGCAAACTGTCTGCTATTTGCATTCTACTGCATTTGACTTTTCCTCCCATTTATAATTAAAGGCCTAAAATTACACCTTTCATGCTAGTTTTAAATTTAGATCTTCTTCTGTTAAGTTATGTACATTTTGGTCAAATCTTGAACATAAAATTGTGTGTTATCTCACATGGTACAGCCAGATCTAATGCAATCTCTTAGCACTCAAAGTATCTGTTGGGAATGACTCATAGCTACTACCACACCAAATATAGTTCAAAATCTATAAAATCGACAGAACAATGGTCATTTTTTTGTGTTGGCTTAGGTTAATTAGCTGTGCCAGTCATTTTAAAATGTATTGAATCCAAAAGGTAATTAGCTGTGGATGTACAGCCAATGATCACTTTCAGAGAGTTTCATTAAAATCTGTCAAGTGGTACATGAGATATTTTGCTAACAGACAATCACGGTTGTTCTTAACATTATTGCCCATATTTCAGTGGGTAATATTGACCCAGTAGGAGTCTATTGATTTTAATCAGTTTAGCTAAAGCAGAGAAAAAACAAAAACATGAAGACCAGTTTGTCCTGAGAATGAACATTGAAACATTGGTCTATAGTGTTAATGCTACTATTTCCTACATAAATCTTCTTCCCATCCTTGTTTTTTCCTTTTTTTCAAATATCAGTCTACTTTCTTCCTTTAATCCAATAACCTTTCATTTTCATTTTTTATCTCCCTCCTTTCATTATATATACACATTTTACTCCCTCTTCATTTCTGCCTCCATCTTGTCTATCCTGCCAGGGTGTTTATATTTTCCCGGCCCACGGCTGAGTGCCTAACAAGGTGGAAAAAATTAGGGGTGAAAAGACAGCACTGCTGCCAGCGAGGGCCTCTCTCTCCCTCTCTCCTTCCTTCTCTCATATTCTGACAGTAGATACATTTCAGCTAATATACTCCTGACCTCTTCTACTCCAACGAAGTATTATAAAAAAAAACAGTTTTTCACACCTTAAACAATGTGAGTTTTAAAGAACCCTAGAAAATGTGTTTAGGGATGTTTTTTTAAACCTGGACTTAAATGACTTTCTACATGTTTTACTCGTTTTGTAATTTGAGACCAAGATTCTTGGCTTTATTCTATCCTAAATTTTACACCATTGATATAAATATTTAGTATACATTTTGTATCACAAATCTTCAGATTAAAGAGAAATCCAATTAGCACAATTGTATGCTTTTTTACTTTTATATCAATAATTAAAAATAATTTAATATTATAAAAAAGGACATAATTTTTGTACAAAATTTTTTAAGACACCTAAAAAACACAACTTTTAATGAAAGTAGATTTCTGGAAGAAATACATATCACCTGCCACTTTGCATGCCCACGTTGCTGAGATGACTCTCAGCTACAACCAAGCTAAATTTTAGTTTAACCAGTTCAACATTTCCCACAAACAACCTTGCAGTATGACATTTGAAAACAAATATTACAGAAACAAACTCTCAACATGCTGACATTTATTACTTTTACAACATTTGCAAGTATCCTGAAGAAGTCCAATTCACTATCCTTTTTTAGTCAGCTTCCCTTCATTTCTTTTCCTTTTAATTTTGTCTGCTCCTTTCAATGGCAAAATGTAGAAGAATAAATGTAATAATCTTGCAGTATTCGATGAAAACCCCTCCCACATCCCTACCACCTGCTTTAGAGTTCATTTCAGGTATTTAACCTTATGGTTGCCTGCAAGCAAGAAAGAGTGCCCGGTTTCGTTTTAACAACTTCAGTAAGTGAGTGCATGAAAAAGGCAATGAAAGCACAATAGTAGTAAAATAGTGGTGTGCTGATGTGTGTGTGAGATGGGCAAGAGTTGATGTGCATCACCTCTTTAAATGCAGACAGGGTGAAGTCTTGGCCCCCTTTTCACCCCTCTCTGCTCTCCTTATACCCTTTCCCCAAAGTGAGGTGTTGCATTTCCTCCCTTATTAGACAATGAATTATTCGTTCTCACAGAGAGAGCCAGAGCCGCTGTGCTGCTGGGAGGGAGGAGGCTTGCAAACCAGAGGTAGTTAGTGAAGTGGGAGGGATAGAGAAGCAGGTTGGTGGTGAGAATAGGTCAAGCTTTTTTGTTTTGCAAAACTGAGGCTCTACGTTTCATAAAAAATACATAAAGAAGATGGTCAAAGGTCTTTTCTTGTTCTACTGAGCTCTGCAAAGAGTATGTTAAATTATGTTTATAAATTTCAGTGGAGGTGTGGTGGTTAGTGTTGTCACCTAACACAATGAAGGTCTCTGAATTAAATCCCAGCTGTCCACGCCTTTCTGTGCAGAGTTTGCATGTTCTTATCATTCCTGCGTAGGTTTTCTCTGCATTCCACCCACAATACATGTTCTATGCTTTTTTGTGTGTGTGTTTATCCTTTTGATTGACTAGCAAATTGTCCAGGATGTGCTTTGGCTCTCGTGACAGCTGGAATAATTTCCAGCACCCTTGTAAAACTCAATAAGATAATGGAGACATAAAATAAAACCAAAAAAAAAACCAACCAAAAATGAATGGATAAATGAGTTTTACTAGACTTAGATGTGGATACATGTGTGTCTTCAATACCCTCTTCTGATATGTGTGTTAGAGTTTTTGTGTGCATGTGTATTGATGGGAACACCTGGCCAAGAACAAGATAAGTGATTAAATGAATCACCTTGAGGGTGTGCCTCAGCTTTTAAATGCATTTTCAAAGTCACAGTTTTTTAGCACAGCACATGCAATGTGCTGTATAAACAAGGGCTTTACCATTGGTAGGTGAGCATGTGGGTGGTTTAGCAGCACTCATTTTAAACAGTCAGTGTATGATGCACTTGTCTGTAACTCAGGCAAATCATACTCAGCTCTAAAATCCACTACTGGGCTGAGTTTCATTAAAGATATCTCTCTGTGTTAAAGTACACAACAGCAAGTATGACACTCATAAGTGTAAGTCACACTGGCATTTTACATTTGATTAAGGTGAGTTGCATTTCATGACAGTTACAATCACACATTTCGATAAGATTTTGTAAAAATGTTTTGTTAAAAACAGTTTGCTAGAACTTTGAGACAGAACAGAAGACCCAGTAGCCAGACATTGCCTAAAGTTAACCCAAATGGAATGACTATGCCATGGTACCGGGGACGCATGTTCATGTGATGTCTTAAACCACCTTGGCTGCTCTCTGTCCAGTTATAGATGCACCTCTGCTCTTTCTGGGGTACTCTCCATGCAAAAAACTCCTGCCCTCACAATCCAACATACTAGGCAGATTGACAACCAAAGTATCTTAAACAAGGTGAAACCCCTTCAAGGTAAACAAGGAGTTTATTACAGGCCTATCTTGCCCAGTCATGCCCAGCAGTCCTACAAGCATCCCCATCCACATATACTGAGACAAAAACAGGATAATTAACCGATCAGCTCCTCACGGTTCACATATTCCAAACATCATTAGTATTATCCCATTCCCAGATTCTTCTATACAATACACAACTATAAATCATGCCATCAACTATATCTGATTAGAGGGCACTTTCTGTCTTCTGTCTTTATGGAATGAAATACCTTTTTTTAAACAATGCCTAAATCACCAGACCAGAGGTTCAACTTTATTCCATTCCAACATTGCAGCATCCTCTACATGCTTTAGCAGCTACTACAGTCACAAAGGGCATCCAAATGGCCTGCAGGTTCAAATATCTCTAGCTACAATCAAATTTGCCATCATCTTCTCTTTAAGAGGTATGCCCTAACATTATACCTGCCAACCTTTGGGGGGAATAAATGATCCAAAAAGTTGATTTTTCAAAAAGTTGCAAAAACAAGAATATGATGCCTGCTACAAATATCCAATCTCCCAAACCTACACTCTCTATATCATTCTCTTCTTTTAGTCTTTAAACTTGCATTGTTGTAGCATGGCCCCTGCCAGTGAATAATAAAACCTCAGCAAGGCACTAACAATTTTCAAGAAGCTACTTTTAATATGTTAAAGTCTATTGGTTGTGTAAAATTCTACATTGGCAGAATTTAGAGAACATTGAGGATTTAATATCCTGAAGTTACTGGTGAAAGGCTTTGATTAGAGTTAACACAGTTTACTCAGAATCATTCCATTCAGTATACTGAAGGTTAAAAGCCTGTGATACGACATGATAGTCTCTGGTCCTACAGGGTGCAGTAAGTTCGCTCTCCATGGTGCTGAAAGGTTTGAGCGATCACTGTGTTTCTTGTTTTAATTAAACTAATTCCACAACCAATCTTGCAATTCTTAGTATTGCATATTAGTAACACAAGGTTTGGTTCAACAAAGAATTTGACTAAATTTAGTACTGAAAGGTTTTAAATGTGCTGTAACATGAAAACTTATTTCCACTTCTTACAAAACAACAATAACAATTTCTTTCAATAATAACATAACTAAGTAATTTAGGTGTATATAATGCTTAAAAATACTTATAACTCTAAAGCACAAAACCCTGCTGGCCCTTCCCTGATAATTCCCTGCTCAGTGGATGTTCTCACCTTTCGCAGCCTGTTCATGGCTCTATTTATAATCCTATCACTATGTACACACACACGCACACAACTGGTTTCTTGTTGCACCGTTCCACATCTATATGTGAGCGTGTATGTGTCAATGTCGAGGTGGAGATGGATCCAAGTTTAAAGTCTCAGCAAGGTTTGCTTCAGTGTGATAACAGGCTGTGATTTGTATCTGTAGATGAAACTCCAGCATAATAAATGTTCTCCACCTCTAACCTTCCCCATCTCTTTCTCACTCTCTTATTCTGACTCTTACGCACTATTTCTCTGTCTGTTTTCCTCTTTCAAGCTCTTTGTCATTCTGTCTTTCCATTAGCTGTCTTTTTTACAAATAAAGTTTCCAGTTTAATTTTCATTAAATTGTAACTACTTCTGTCTGATTATTTGTGGTGTAATTGTATTTTCTTTCTTACTTACACCTCTGTGTACTCATGAATAAGAAAGCATACATACAAGCAAATATGTGTAGCTGAAAGTGAGAAGGTGTCAGTACCATTCTCAGGTCAGTTGGATTTGATCTTTTCCACTTTCTGCTTTCACACATTAACAGACACCCCACAGGCTGAAACACAGAGGAAAACAGATGCATACACAGAGTGAAACAGAGACATCACAGTCTGAACATTGCATATAGAAATTTCATAATGATGGCAGGCATGTACAAACACACACACACACACACACACACACACACACACACACACACACACACACACACACCGACATACAGACAAAAACATTTTGAAGAAGATGCTTTTTGAAAGCAAAATCACAGCTTTAATCATTTATAAGAAAACAATAAAACTTGTTAATTAGCATTATATAAATATCTTTGTAATTTACATAAAAAATAACTCTTTTGAGCCTAAAACTGTTACTTTCTGCCTTGGTATTCTGAACTCAAAGGTGCAATTTTTTCATTCAATGAAAAGACTACGCTGAAGTTGATTTATAGTTTTCTGCTGGTCTGTCATAAAATTATATCAGAGGTATTAGTTGACATTAGTTTTTATTCAATTCTCCTCTCCACAGTCAGTCCATCTGCTTGTTATCCTCTTTAACACTATCCTCATCCTCACCTCAGCTCTGCTTAAGACTCATTCCTGCAGGAGAGAGCCTGTTGGCAAACTGCTCATCTCTTGCTCTCATCTTTCTCACGTTTTCCTCACCGACCCACTTTCACTGATTATTTGTCTTCTTCTGTCTTATTCCTGCAATCTTCTTGATGCATGTCACTTGCTCTGTCTTCTTGTCTCATTACCTGATATTTGTTCAACTATACAGTACATCTGATCCCTTCCTTTCCCCATTCGCTCCTCTTTAGTCTGGTTCCTCTACTTAACTTTTTTCACTGTTTGTTCAGTGTGTGAAGAAATGTCCAATAAAGCCAGAGTAGGCATACAGAAGATATACCTGTAGCTGGAATATAGTCAAATTTTCTATAATGAACTGCAACCTTCATCATCTTTAGATCTCCTCTTACGCTGGTGGAAAGAAATCAATTTTAACTCATATTAATGGAGGCCTGCTTCTGCTTAAATCTGATTCAAGTGTGTGAATATGTGTGCACTTTCACTGCCTGTTCTCTAACTCTTGGCATCATTCTTTCTTTCTGTCCTTAATGTATGACTCTCTCCTTTTTCCCTTTGTGTTCATTTTTCATTCGCACTCGTCTCCCTGCGATTATCCCAGTGCATATCGGAGGCTCTTAATGAAGATTCACAACATTTTCCCCTCCCAGCTAATACCTTATCAAAGGAGAAATCTCGTTCCAGAAAATCAATTTTCTTTCATATTATTAAGTCCTCCTTTACTGCACTTGCATGCGTGATTCCTTTGGTTTAGTGCTGCAAAGCAACAGGGAGAGACTTAACCTTAAGAGCCCTGCAAGCTCCATCCATACACACTGATCTGATATCTCTCGTGACTTAAGCAGACAAAAAGGTAAAAGCAGAAAATGAAATGAAGGGAAACATAAAACACAGCATTAAGTTTGTTGAAAAAGAAAACTTTTCCAACATGTTTAGCCACAAAGTTCTGCAAATAATTTTAGCTATTTGTTGGACACTTTGTTCTAAAAAATGACAGAAACTGTGAAAAATAGGCAAAATGCAACCTTAGGTAAACTCCATAGGCTGAAATTACATCCATTACTGTACCAACATCCATCATCCATTACGGTACAGTAATGGATGTGCAGTAACTTGAACCAAAAGGATGCTTATTCACGGCGTGTTCCTCTTAAATACGTGTTTTAGCTGCAATAATATACAGCTGAATGTAACAGAAGGTGCAGTTTAGTGGTAACATCGTTATCCTGCAGAGTCACCACAATTTGCACTTGGCTTTTGGGTAGGAAAGGTGTGAGGGAACATTTCTCTTTCAATGAGCACAGAAGATGTAAAAAAAGAAAAGAAAAATCAATAAACCAAGGTCAAGGTAATGTTACTAATCTTGCAAGAAGAAATTTGTATGTCAATATAAGTCAGTGAGAGTTTGGAGTTATTTATGGTGGTCAAGGTATGCTGATTATCCTCCTATTACTGTTGCTTCACTCTCTCACAAAGACAAAGACATCTGGATATATTTTTTCAGGCAACTTAGTACTTTTAGTACTGAAGCTTTAAGCCCAGTTTAAAACCCAAATCTCACTTGTATTCAGTTTGCAATTCATGTCTTGTTAATGTGATTACATTTGTATTGCTCATTTTTGCCAGCATACTATAAACTTTCATTGCCTGGAATATATACTTCCAGGATTCATTTTAAGTTGCCATTGGCAGTGCAGTATTACTTCCTCATCACTATTCTAAGTTCATTCATTATAAACTAATCTAAAGGATTTACTCATCATGCAGGAACTGTTGCCAACTCCAAGTGACCTTCGGTCTGCTCTGGTCTTAAAACCAACTGGTCCATAAGGAAAATGTGCAATGAAGCATCCGAGGCTCAGGCCCCATAAGCTCTGCCAGCCTCAAGTTTTGATATTGTTAAAAGGATTTCAGAGCATGATCTAGATGCAAACAAGTAAAAAAATAACTGTAACAGAAGCTGAAAAGCAAATGTCCAAAAAGTAAAAGAACTATTAAAAAATAGTAACAACATTTTAAATGTAAGGTATTCTTGTTAAAGTGACTCAAGATGTAAAACAGAAAATGTTTAAATAAACTCAGAAGAACTGATGAAGACAATCTGATGAAAACCACAAACAGTTAGAACTTTTGTATTTTTTTTTAAAAAAGAAAGATAAAAACAAGCACATGTTGACTGAGTCTAAATGTAAAAAAGAAAAAATGAGGAATTCTACTGTAGATGGAAACAAATGGTTACAATGATGACAATGGGACAAAGGCTGGAAATTGATCACAACATGATGCACAAGAAAAGTTAATTTTCTAAAGAAAAACAGATCATGACATGTACCAAAAGCTTCATAGTGTTTAAAAAGTAATAGATAAAGACTTGATACACATGAACAGACGATATAAAAAACATACCAGCATAATCTCAGATTCTGTTTATTTTGGCAATTATCAGATACTATAATTTTATTCTCAAAATTCAAAAGTGCACAAAAACAAACATACAAAAAAACAATAGTGTACTTTTGTTCTGATGTATATGAGTAAGATATTTTAATTTTACAGAGCTAAATAAATGACTTTGTTCTCAGTCTGATAATTGTTCCTAAACTAGTTCTTCATGTCTTTTGTAACGATCCAAGGAAGATTCAATATTATCTTTTTAATAAATGTGAAATATTTGAACAATGCATCCCCAAGAGAAAACTCCTTGACTTCTGACAGCAACAAAAAACGTTAATTGATCATGTTACACTGAAGCTGCAAGTAATATTTATTTAAGGTTAAATTGATTAACTATAACTTTAGTTTCTGCAAAATTTATTTCATTTAGACTACTATTGGGGTTCCCATCTTCTTCTTAAAAAATCAAAATTGTTTTTGAAGCTTATAACTTAATCTCAAAGAAGGCTAACAAAAATCAATTATGCTTAACAAAATTTATTTGTAAGAATAATACGTTTTGGCCTGTAACATTTTCCTGCCTACCTAGCCTGATTCTGCTATAACTTTTTGGGCCTTGTTTCAGCAGTTGAGATCTATGGCGGCTAACCACAGGAATCAGGCCTCCAGTGAAGAAATGGGCTCCACATAGAGCTGCTGGATGATAGATAAAGTAGGGCAGGGGTAATGATGAGGCATCATCGATGTAAATGATACTCAGGGAGGCCTGGCAAGAGGTGTGTGGGGGGCTGCGAGCAGGTGAAAAGGGAGAAAAGGGAAATGCAGAGACACCGGCACTCTAGAGAGATGGGAGCAGGTGAGAGGGAGGGTAGGCGGAGAGGTGGATGGATGGAGGGAGGGAGAGAGGGAATAAGGATGATGAAGAGGGAGAGGCGAGAGAAACAGAGGTGTTGGGGTGGTGATGTATGTAGCCCTGTTAGAGAGTAGTCGAGGAAGATGCAGCGTAGTCCTTACGCTGGGGAAGCAACACCCCCACCCACTCAACAAAATACACACACATTTGGCTGCCATCCCACACCCACCCACCACCTCTTCCCAGGTCGCCCTGGATGTAGAGGCTGACTAATAAGGTAAAGGTTGTTAGGTTGAGCCCCACCACAGACAGGGGTGTTTTCTGACTGTGGGCTGGCAGCTGGAGGATTTTGGTATTACTTCTAAACTTCTCACCAGCAATGCCCTTGAATAAGACACAGAGTCCCACGCTGCACTGTAGGTGGCCCCTGGCACTGCTGATAAAATACAAATGTATAGAGATCTTTATGTAAAAAGGAAATATGAACATCTAATTTTTGCACCAGTATGAGTTGATTCAAAGAGTAATTGTTACAAAGGCAAGGTGAAAAGCCAGGAGCTACAGGAGTTAAATTCTAGCTGCTAAATAATAAAGGCCCACACTTCTGCCAGATGTATTGTGCAATATATGATCCACTGTCCAGTTGATCTCCATCTAAACCATGAGGCCTGTGTGACATAAATTTGATCTTCACCACACAGACTGTTTGCCCTTACTACACATACATAATGACAAAACTCCCAATCAAAAGGTGGCACCAAAGACAAAATGACAAAATGAGAGAAATGAAAAAACAGATGGCAAATACAGCCGCTAGCAGAAAAACAACAACAACAACAACGCTTGTTTTGGGAAAATACTGTTAAAGGACATGAGCTGTTATATGCATTCATATAACTATCAGTCGGGGACCACAGAGACAAAGTCCTGCTGAGAAGTCACAGACCTTTTTGTTGTTTTATAAACAGATGACTCATTAGTAAATTATCGCCACCTGCTGGACTGGAGTGTAAAACAGTCACATAAGTATAAAGTCAAATGGTGTGGTAAGATCTTAAAGATTTTGTTCTGGCAGTTATGGAAAGCAAATCCAAGCCTTAAAAGGAAGTACAATAATTTTATTTTATATATTATTTGTCCACTGATTAATCTTCGGTTAAAATTTCAGGGTATAGTTAGTTAAAATCTGATGTTTAGAGTTTGAAAATGTCATGACAAGACATAAAAATGTAAAACAAGGCAAGCTTATCTGTAAGAAAAAAGCCAGGATACGGTAAAAACTTTGAACTTTAACACTTCTTTATGTCTTTTGAGTGTGTTTTGATTTTTAAATACTGTTACATCATATCCTAACATCTGGTACATGTTTATTATTGTGCCCTTGACAACAATCAAACATGTTCATATTATACAGTCAATATGGTAAGGAATTTTTTTCCACATGAATAAATTATATGGATAAATGTGACAATGCATGTTAGTTTGAGACACAAGAAAAAAGAACTGGTATTTGCTGATTCTTTTAAAATAGTTTCTGCAGTCCAAATCCTGTTTTGTAAAATGTGACCAATGACACTCATTAAACATTTATACTATGAGTTTTCCATTTTGTGGAATGAAGTTGGACTAAATAAAGCTCAACTCTCAAGGTCGCCTTTTGGGCTAAAACTGAACTATAGTATGTGAGACAGATTAAACAAGGTTTAATTTTCAACATATTTTCCTGACCTAAATAAGGGCAATGACTGACCAGCCTAAAACAGCCATAAAAATGTCTATGATTGTCCAGAGTTTTAGCAGTCTGCTCAACCATTATTAAAGTAATAAGTGTTATTTAAAAAACAAAAAACAAGCTGTGAACATTATATATATATATATATATATATATATATATATATGTCTGCCTTTATGATTGTACTGAGTTTAGCACTTATGTGAGCCATATGTACAGTAAGTACGTATTTGAGAGGTTGACATGAAGATGAGGTGTGTGTGTTTTGGTGCATCAAGTCAGAGAGCAGAGTAATCCATTCTCTCCACAGTGGTATGGAGAGACACTCTTGTCATGCTGTGTTTCACACACACACAAATACATAGACACACTCAAATACACAAGCTGTTGTCATGCTGTGTTACATGGAGTCATGATCACATTATCTTGTGCTGGACCCTACACACTCATTCACTTATATAGCATTCTCTGTAGAGTTCCTTCACACACAGACACACACACGTGCACACACGTATCGAGATACACACACAACAGACATTGTAGGAGCCAACTGTTCACCTGATGGACTGGATGAGAGAAGAGCAGGATTTTCACACACTCACACCTAAACACACAAACATACACACACAGTGGTCCTGCTGACAAGCTCTTCCACGCCAGATTAATCTGGTTTACAGTCTTATCTGAGCACAGATAGCACCTCCACAGGCAAATACACACACACAAACACACACACATAAATATAATATCTCAAACATTTGGACCAGGAGGAGCAATGAACTGAAGACATACTAACACACGCACACACATAAACACAATCTGGTCAGAAAAATACAATTGGTTGTTTACCTGCAGATGGGCAAGTCAGGAATAAAAAAAATGGCCAAACTAAACAAACAATAAACACAACTATAATATAAAACAACAACCAACAACTGAAAAGAGAGATAGAACTTGTTTATATGAGAGCTGTGAGAAAGTGGGGGGAGGGGGGGCAGCAGGAGAAAGTTTGGATTCAACAAACATCACATTAGTCACAGCGAGCCATCTCCACTCACTCTCCCGTCTACACAGAAATATAACATAAAGAATATTGAAGCATAATCCTCCAGAACTTCTCTGTCCTTTCTGCCTGGTGAAGGTCAGCTTACGGTTTGAAATGTTCCTGCTCACTTTTCAATTCTTCTATTTACTTTTCTTTGTTCTTTTTGTGCACCCACTGCCAGGAAACAGGTTTTATAAATACAGTTTAGATCTGTGTGAGAGGTAAAACTTTAATTAAAACAGGGCTATGCACAAAGCCTTTTTAAACTGTCATATCTGTATGTTTGGAAACATCTGGACAGAAGCCTTCCTTAGCAATCCTTCTTTTTCTCACTTCCTTTTCTTTTTTGATTTAAATTTTTATTTATTTATTTCTTATTTCTAATTTTCTTTGCCAGGGCTAAAGCGCCATTAAAAAACAGTCCGATCAGGATTGTGATCTGGAGCACCACCAAAATTTTAATCAACTGTTTCTTGTGACAAGCCCAGCATTTCCTGAAAATTTCATCAAAATCTGTTCATTAGCTTTTAAGTAATCTTGCTATCAGACAAACAACTAAACCTCTTTGGGAGAGGTAATAATTAGAAAGTACAGAAGAGATAGGCTGGGAAAGGGCAAACAATATAAAGAAAGAAAGAAAGAAAGAAAGAAAGAAAGAAAGAAAGAAAGAAAGAAAGAAAGAAAGAAAGAAAGAAAGAAAGAAAGAAAGAAAGAAAGAAAGAAAGAAAGAAAGAAAGAAAGAAAGAAAGAAAGAAAGAAAGAAAGAAAGAAAGAAAGAAAGAAAGAAAGAGAAAGAAATTTAACTGGCTTCCAAATTTTGTAAATAAAAAATAAATAAATACATAAATGACATTTGTGCTTTAAATGGAATGCATAATTAAATATTTTGTTCTTTTAAAAAAGGCATTTATATTTCTAGGTACATTAAGATTTTATGATTTTATCTTGAAATGCTGTTGGACATTAATTTAAAGTGTCTGCAATGTAAATAAAATATTTATTAATTAAAGTCACAACAATCTGTCAGTTTAGTGGCTGTTTTAATCATTCCTTAGCATAAAGTTATACATTCAAAAGTGTGAATAATTTCTTATCTCTAGGACTTTAACAAACATTCCCTCTTCTTTGTTTAATACTTTCTATCTGCTCGGGCTGTTTTCCTCCAAATGATGAAAAAAGGTGTGCTACTATACTGTGTACACACATTTACAGCAGTGTTGTGTATGATTACAGTAACAGCATGAAACTAAACTCCACTTTTCACTCCACATGGGGAAAACGGGTGAATGTCAATTCAGTTTCTCACCAATTTCTCTCTCTGCCTGAGTCTAAAGCAGAGATTTGAGCAACACGGAGTTCATATGTATGAACAGGAACAAAGTAAAACACATTATCCATTCTCTCTCCTCTCTTCTGTCCTTAAATTTGTCATCCTTCTGCTTTAGGTTCATCTTTCTTCATACAGTTTTCTTTTTTTCCTAGTACTTAAAAACACTTTTTATTTTTGCCATTCTTAGATTTTCTCTCTGATTTCCTTCCTGCTTCCTTCCCACTTCCTCTGCCTTGTAATGGACAGCTGTCGTCAGTGTGTGTCTGTGAGTGTGTGTTTAGTCTGTGAGTGTGTGTGTTCTGTCTGTCTGTACTGAATGCTGTGAGTGGCCTCTACTGGCTGATTGAAGAGAATTAAAATGATTCATAGACACCAAAAATAGCAGAGCCTAATTACCAGCACAACTCCACTTGCACAAACAGAAAAAAAACAGAGATATAATATTTTAAAATTAGATGTTTGCATGAAAAAAATCATGTTGCAGAATTTATTATTTTTGCATAAGTAATATTTTTGCTGTACTTAGAGTAAAATGGATTGTGTTGGTATGTGCATGTAGGTTTGAGAGAAAAACAGAGCTTCTGACTGGTACAATGTACAGGGAACAGTAGGCCATAGATTTATTGCTTTCAGGGAAGTGGAAGGCTGTGGGCCTCAGGGGTCTGTCCTCACATCAATATAACAATGACATACATCGACCCAACAACGGCCCACTTGCTTCATCACTAGGACAAAGTAGCATCAATAGTTACACAGAGAGAGCCAAGACTCTGGTTGAGAATAAAATAAGATAGATTGAGGTGAGGAACTACAACATGCGTAACATAGGTAATGTGTTCTAGATGCTGTTATAAAAAATATTCGTTTTGATAAAAGCTTTTGAACTCTGTATGCTTTGTGCTGATTTTTTTTATTGAAAAAACAAAACAAAAACAAAACTACAGTAAGACCTAAAGCTTTGTTTAGTAATAAACCAAAAATGATTAGCTCACAGAAAACCACTTGTCACGTGTTTGAAATCAGTCCTGGAATGAAAATTACTTCCAAAACTTTTCTTTAAATAATTCAGGAATTATTGCTATTGTTTATAAGTTGGATTAATATAAATTAATTGTATATTTTTACCTAACTATGCAGGAAAGAAAAATACATTCACTAGAACTCTGCCATATGACTTGTTAGGCTTGTTGTCATTGTTTTGACAAATTCAAAAAATTACGTCAATAGTTGAATAATAAAATGCAAAATGAACCTTTTGAAGCTTGGTAAAGAGAAAAATCTAAGGCTCAAGTTTCATTATCACCAACTGTGCAAAGATAATCTATCTTTTGTTTTATTGGATGTTATTTTTCAGTTCATTGTCAACAATTTCACATGAATGATCAAAGACGAGTCATCTGTTTAAAGTGCATTAGAGGGAAATATAATGCATACATAACAAAAGTGATTTTTCTTTTTTTTTTTTTTCTGTGCAGTATAGTTTGGTTGACAGCGAAGACATTTCCTTTCAAACCTAAAGTTAAAATCAACTTCTAAAAGACTCAACATGACAGCCAACAGGATTGAGACAAAATGGTCATTGTTGTGTAGGACAGGATAAGAAGTCCAAAAACAACAAAGGAGAGGCAAAACAAAGAATTGCTTACAGGCTTCTTGCATTGTTGACTGTCAGTGTGAAAACAAACTTAAAACACTTTGACCAGTATGGGTTAAATCATTTAAACTTTTATATTTCGGTGGAACTACCAAATTTCCTGACACAAACTTCAAACTCTGAAGAATAAGTGAAATCTGGTGCTTGAGTTACCAGACATCTGATAAACCTGTGATAAATTGTGAGATATTTTTAATACTCAAAAAGACCAAATAGTGTAAAAACAGCTGAACTTCAAGTACATCATATATAATCATATAAGACACATATATTAATGCTTAGATTGTTTTGCTGTGTTTAAAGATTTAGTTTCTTTTTAATCTGTGTATATTTTTCAGTTACCCATAGCGAAGGTAGATTCTGTATGAATATGTTTAAATTAAAAAAAAAGAAAAATATGGGAACTGATAGCTATAAAAAGGTTTGGATTTATGACAAAAAATAAAACAAAAACACCCCCAAACAAGCACTATCAAACTTAATTTCACTTAGTCAAACAACAACAGGACAGTTGGATAAATGATGACTGAACATTGTGCAGAAAACTATCATTACTCAGCACTAAATTTGGCACCTTTTCCTATTTGTATCATTTCTAAATGCCTTCAATGTAAATCTAAAATGGTAACATTTTCACTTTTTTGTCTTTGTGACAGCTTAATAAACAATACAAAGAGATATTTTATAATGCGGTGCAATGAGTGTGTTTGACAATAAAAACAGCAACGTGAGAGAACAAGAAAGAAGTGTGTTAAAGTGGGATGGAGTGAAAAGTTATTTAAAAGTGTACAAGTTTCTGAGGATTAAATAAGTTTTCAAGTAGTTCTTACACTTTTAATCCCATTCTTGCTGAATAATTTCAGATGAGACTGTTGTCTTTTAGTTCAAATAACGTCGGAAATAAAAAAGGAAACAGTGAACTAAAAAAAAACACCTAATGATGGGGAGAGGAGAGAAAGAGAAACAATATGCTGTAACACTGAGCTGAGAGAGTTTGTTGCCACTGAGTGATGAAAAGTCCATATGTTACAGAGCCATCATAAATTATGTCCCACAACGTATGGTGGAGGGGCACGGAGTTTAGTGTGTACGCATGTGTGTGAGTGTGTGTGTGATCCAGAAATAGGACACCCACCCAGCTAGTCAGACAGCTAGCCGAGGAAACAAATAGCTCTCCTCACCAGCAGGACAGACCTGCTTCACCTATAGCTGACACACGTAATGCAGCTCTCACACACACACACACACACACACACACACACACACAGTGTATCTGTGCATGCGCAGCTGCAACGTAGACACAAACTTCAGTGAACATAGTCTGAAGGGTGCGCATTTTAAAGTTTTGAACATCAGAACGGTTGCAGGATGCACATGTAAGCTTTTCCTTTTATTTTGAGTCAAACTAATTGAAGGACAAAGAGAGAGGAGATAAAACATAACTGTGAACAAAATGAACAATGATGATGCAGCGATACCAACGTGATGAATTTGAGAATAGTAAGATTGTTGCTTTGTGGTTATATTTACAGTAAAAAAAACCTGAAGAAAAGTTTTCTAAATAACTGAATACCCTGGTTGCTCTGAAAAAAAATGAAGTTTTTATGTATTGGACTGTTTGTCAAAAAGCACAAGGAAAACAGTAATAATAAATATTCCTCTGCTGCATCCCACCAACTATTTTTCTTAATATGCATAGATCATAAACTGTAATCTTCCCTCTGATCCAACAGGACACAGCCAGAGGTGGCTTGTGATCTTGCCCCAGTATATGATCCCAGCCCACAAAATACAGCACTGCTACCTGACTGGCTGTGTGTCCCTGCTCTGTTTGTGTGTTTACTAATAAATCATCCCATTACATATCATAAGTAGGCCATCATAATTAATTGGCCAGTCAAAAGAAGCTCTGACAACAAGCCCCCAGCGGTGAACAAGCAGACACACATACAGTAGGAGGAAGCGCTCACAAAAGCAGCAGTTAGTTGTACTCGGCAAAAGAAACTGTGCATATAAAGGCATGTAAATAAGCACCAAAATCAGAAATGTGCACATTACATACCTGCTTAGAAGAGTTTGTTTCTAGGCAACACTTAAAAAGACAATTGCCAAATACTGTTGATAGAATTTCATCCTGTGCAACTTTCAACATGTTAAATGAATCGATGGTGAAATTTGCACTCTATTGTGTAAGAAAAAGAAGAAAACAAAGACTTTTTATCCTTTTGCTTTCCTATAGTTTGCAAACTCCTCATGCCACCTATTGTTGTTACCACACCAAAGCAATCTGCACGTAGAGCAATAACGCACCACATCCTTGCAGCCTGTGAGAAGGTCAAAAGGTATTCAGATACATGAAAACACAGAAGAAGAACGAACAATGTCCTGACACACAATGGAGCTCACTGCAGGAGAGAAAGGAAAGCCAAGTCAATGTCTCAGCTTGTGTGTGTGCAACATAGTGTGAGGCTGCCTGTGTGCACACATATGCACACAGCTGCTTTGTTTCTTGCGTACATGACCATATGTAGCGCCACAACAATAAGCCATGTGACATCAGTGAAAGGGATCAGCAGGGAAAGTTTGTGAGGGTGTCTGTGTTAAAAGGAAAAGAGGGAAAGGTGACCCCGGAAAGAAGAATGAATGACCTCTGATACCCATCTTTAGATCAGAGGAGAAAAAGACACCTGATTGGGCTTTGAATAATTTAAAGGGACATTCCACACAGGCTTGTAACCCCACCTTCTAACACTGAGCTAAAATAAACAAATGTTACTCTTGACTTCAGGTGAATGGCTGATTTAAACCATTTGTTGCTCTTTGTTTATTTCAAGTTTTATTGCTTTTTAACTTATTCATTATATGATTTCTTTTTCATACATGATGTATTTTTTTCATATTAGCACTAATAGCATATTCAGCAGAAGAATTTGTCCTTCTAATCGCTGCATCATTGCTGAATTGTTTTTCTTTTGTTTGTTTTTTTGCCTTGAGCATACAAATTCTGATGAATCACAGTCTTTTGTGAAAATGCAAAACAAAACCCAGAACTTCCTATTTGTTGCAGACTGGAAATCCGAGCAATAAAACTCTGCATATATTTGAAACGGATATAAATTAAAGGCCTAAATTAAAGGCTCGCCCGCTGCTTTTTATGCCTCAGCTTTAGACAAGATGCATTTTTTGTGGAGAAATGATGTGTTTTGATTAAACCTTGAAGATACAGTTATGCAGTCTCACACGGTATTGCAGGTTTTCACGCTCAAAGGATGAGTTGTGAATGACCATGGCTTCTAGCAAATCAAATGTCAGCTTAACATTTGTAAAATTGACTGAGTTTTGCCATTTTTATGTTTTCAAAGCCTCTTTGGCTGTTGCAAACAGCATTAATGGGGTTTACTCCAAAACCTAATCAGTTGTAAATTTACATCCAATGATTATTTTTTGAAGGTTTAAAATCTGTTCAGTGGTTCTCTATAAATTTGACTTTAATAGCTCGTGGCAAAGTATGAAACAAAAATCTTGCAACCTTTTTGCACTCAGAAAACATGTTGGAGATCTGTCTCAGCTACTACCACTTTAAATTTTACGTTATAGCTTTTTTGGTGTTTTTTAAAGTTAGTTGGCTGTGGTAGCCATCTGACATCGGACTGTCTCCAAGACCTAATCAGATGTAGAGCTACATCCAATGACTACTTTCAATTTCAATAAAATATTCATACACGGGCAAAATATTATAATATAAAATAAATGACTGTTCATCTAAGCAGAAAAGTTCTGATTGTGCAGTAAACCTGTTTACTTGTTCAGTAGGTTAACAGAATCACTTTTTTCACTGCTAATGACTTACAGTAATGGCAGTGCACTAACATGCTTCATTTAACATGTCAGCCAGTAATGAAGCTAAAGGCTTCCACAACTAAATGCTGAGTCATCAAAATCACCCAACCACTGCTCAAAGTAAATCCACTTAAAGTACAAAATAATGCGATCAATTTCCTGAATGTTTTGATTTTCTAGATAATTAATTTTAAAAAAATTATGTTTCTGTGTATGAATTATACAACAGTTTGTTTATATTTTCATCATGTGTGCTTTCCATAGAAATGTACTGCACTGAAGTTTCCTGAAAGATTTTAACCTTTGTTAGTTTTTTGCTGAATAAGACAGGGTGTGACTTGTGTAGCTTGATACACATTTGCTCTTATGCTCACTGCTCAAAACTGGTAACTGATGAAAACAACAAAACCTTTTTGTTTCATTGACAGCAACCAGGCTGATAACGCAGAGCAGTAAGTAGGTTGTAAAGCCTGGAGAAATGCTCTGAGTGTGTTGAATTCTCCTGCTTGCGTGCACTGTACTTGTGATCTTCTGTGACACAGATGTGACAAATTCATTTGGTAATTCTGTTAAAATAAAAATTAAAAAAAAAACTAACTCACTACATTAGCCAAAAAGCTCCAAATACACAAAACAGATTTATTGGCTTAATTTGGGGACCTCTGCACTGACATATGTGAGTGAGAGGAGGGAGAAAAAGAGAAAGGCCAAGGTCAGGTTTAACAGGGTCAAGTTCAGTCCATCTCCCTGCTGCACTGAATTATGCAGTCAGCTGGCCGAATTAGCATTGCAACCTGATTTAGCCAACCTCTTTCCCCCCCCAGTTCATCACTAAATCACACACACACACACATACACACACACACACACATGCAGACCCAGGCTTCAATGCAATGCAAAGGTGTCAGAAAGATTTTACTGCATGTATATGACTTAACAATTTCAGACATTTCCAAAATTCTGTCACCCTGTAAGAGAAACCCATCTAAAAAAATTGTAGCTTTTTCTTTTAGGGTAAAAATACTAACGAAGCCTTCAGTTTATATTTACTTTCAAATTCCGGTATCTTTACAGCAATTTGATGCACAAATGCAAAATAAATTGAATATTAATTTAATAATTGAATATTTCATGTTTAGAAGCCTTTTTGCTTCTGTTGTGCATTTTTTTTTTAAAATAAAGAAGTTTCTTACTGCCAATATGTCGCTAACAAACGTATTACCACGTCAGAAACATTTCAGTACATTTTTTTTTTGCTATTTTTAATATTGTTCACATCAGCTTTACACTTTCTGTTTCTAAACAAGCTCATGAGCTCAAATATTTTGCTAATTTCACACAGGCCTTTGACCATAATCAAACTGTGAGTCAATCGCTGACCACACAGCTAAAAAAAAAAAAAGAAAAAAAATTATTTTATGTAAGCTTTGACATTTTACTAAAGGTGACTTGAAAAGGAAGGAAGAAAGAAAAAAACGCAACGCCTAATCGCACTGTTAGCAATGGACAGTTCCAGAAACAGAAAGACAGGAGAACACACTGATCATCCAGCAAAGCAGTAAAAAAGAAAAGCTAAGTCTAAATTAAGATGTTGGATGCCAGCTTTCCAATAGGACCTTGACACAGCGGTTGACCTACTCATGACAGGATCCCGGTGCCGCGGATTTGGAATTCTATTAGTATTACCAGCTCTGCAGGAGGGGGGAAAGTGTCATGCAGTCATCAGGAAGAGGCCAATCCATAGCTTCTATCCATCAGCCAATTACTGGTGCTAAAGTGGAATTAGATAGGTATTGACAATGAGGAGAGGTGGAGGGAGATTAGCAAGAGGAATGGAAAAAGTAGAAGGAGGAGGCGGCAGGAGAGGGAAAGGGAAGAGACCGTACAAAGAGATGAGAGCAGAGGGGAAAAACATTAAAGGAAGAGATATTGGTAAGAAAAGTGTGAGAAAATAAGTAGTTTTTGAAGAAAAGACAGGTGTGAAATGAGCAGTGATCTGATCATTGGCAGGTTTAATGGCATCAAAAACATTGGGGAAGAAAAAGATTTTTTCAAATATTCATTTTATGTAAAAAAAAATGAAAGAAAAGTTCTAGATCTAAACGCCTTAGATGAAGTTCCCCTGGTTGAACAATAGCTCCTATACTAAAAATTTAAAAAAGAAAAACAACAAAAAAAGGAAAAAAATATTGAAAAAATTGTGAGCTGCGCACAATTCTAAATAAGTTTTTTTCCAGTTTTTTTTTTTTAAGTGTTAATATCAATCATACCTAAAAACAGCAGCAAACATCTTAGATTTATTTTTAAATAGAGAGAAAAGGGTTTTGAAGGTAAGAGAAGAAATGTAAAAGAAGACAGAAAAAGAAGAAGAAGAAGGGAAAAACAGGCAGCAAATCTGGGAGGGAAAAGAGACGAGAGAGAAAGAGATAAAAGAGAGAGAGAATATATACTCAGAGCTATGTAATGAATTTATGCCTGGCTGGCAGATCTTTATAAGTTATTGGAAAAATAGTCGGGGCAGCGTATTGACACAGCTGGGTCTGAGATCAATAGATTGAGAATGAGCAATACATTTTAATTTAAAACTGTTCAAACTTTAGCAGCAAATCCATGCAGCTCAGTGCAGCCTTCTGCCCCATCACAACACACCAAGACTTACACATCCTCATATGAACACATATGTACATACACACAAATAAAGGTCTGAGCTGAGAAAGATGGCTAACTCGGGCTGCTTGGGTTCAGCTCAAACTAACATGCACACACACACACACACACACATGCTTGGGTTTCTATCACTTCAGAGGACATTGACTAACATTTACCTCCTGATGCACTTAACCCAACCACAGCTTTGATTATAACCTTAACTTTATACATCAATTTGTTTTTTACATTATCTCACTTCTTTATGTTGTGACTGGAAACAGAATTAGGTCCAACATCAGTTATTCTCATACATCAGCATACAAACATATTATACACAACCAATTACATTCCTCCTTTTTTATAAGCTCAACTTAAGTTCAACACAGACAGTACATATATATAATCTTTGGCACAGTTTTCAGACCTATTTTACTCAACCTTATTGTTTCACAGCCCAAAACTTTGAAGCTTTACAACAAAGTTGGGGGAAAAGTAGTCACGTAAAATGGATTTCATCCCTTTTCCAATTCTAGGATTTAACAAAACAGATAATAAACGAAAATCATCTTTTCTTTACCAGGCCTTAGATTCAGGTAACTATAACTCCCAATGTACCACAACACGTGACCTATCCCACAGATATCATTTATTACATGATTTTCTTTTGCACAAACTTGTAAATTCCTCACATTGTTTTAGTGAAAATATGAAAACTTATTTTAACTACTATGTCAGTAAATTTGGGGTTTGTAAGGTTTAGTTTATGCATGTCTTGTAGACAGACGCGCCACAATATCTTTATTCAGATTGTGTCATTGCAACAGGTCATTTCTTTTCTTTTTTAAGCCATTCAAATTTTAAAGTGTGGTTTAAAATCAAACCATGTTAAAGCATGACAAAATTTCAGCTGGGCCTCATGTTTGACTTTAGAATAATTTGGTATAGAAGTAAGTTAGTGGCAAAGGAGCACAAATCATCGTCCTTTCATCATAGTGCTTAATACTTTTTTTTCTATTTAGGCTTTTGTGTTGTATTTATACATATTTTCTCTGTTATGATCAAAATTTTGTGGTTTGTTGAGACACATTTTTGTAAACTTACTGTAGAATGACAGACTCCGCATTGTTAAAATTCTTCCTAGATTTATGGACAGCAACAACAGCTTAAGACTTTCCTTTTTGGTTATTATCCTGTCAACACACACCTGAAAGATCCAGACCAGTAAACTACCTACATATCTGTTTTTATGGATGAACTCATCACATGCAATTGCCTGCTACTTGTTCTCTTGATTCCAGCAGAAAGATTTTCTTTTTAAAAATGTCTTTGCATTTTGTCTCAGTTTTGTTGAGAAGTAAAATCAATTTGTGTAATGAGACATGTGTTGCTGTTTATTGCAGTTTACCTAACACATTTTTAACCAAATATTTAGGACCAGGTACAGACCAAATATTTTGGTTTGTTTAGTTTAGTCTTCAAGAACTTTAGAGCCAGTTTATCCTGGCATGGGTAGGAGGGCACTTTGGACAACTGTTTTCATCCCACTCTGTTAGCATAATTAATTAACATTAGTCAATACAAGCAAATTATTTTTTTAACTCCAAGAATAAATTACACTACATCTCTGACTGATCCAGCACTTCGCAAAGCAATTATTGATCACTCAACAAATGAGATAATGCTGGGTGATGAGGCTTATTGTATTGTTTTCCTATTGTATCTGGCTATCTGACTTCTTTCGTCATCCATCACTGCCCTATCAAAAACAAAAAGATTGTACTTAGTAAAACAAGGAAATTCAAACTTTGTTAAATAAACAGTGCAAACAGTGAGAAAGTTGTATTCTTAACTTTTTACATTTTAATACAACACAGGTTTTGTTAAAGAATCAGTGCTTGCAAAATACACTAATAACAATTATACAAAGGTGGGTTTGTGTGGATCCTTAAGGCTTTCAGACAAGACAGATGCAGTTTCAAATGCACAAATGTAAACATATAGACCCACTTTTAATATTTACACATGCACACCTCTACTACTGTTGTATTGCTGTCAGGTTTTCAGTGGCTTGGGTTAATCAGAAAAGCAAGGGGAAGGGTGCTATCTACTCACCGCACTGCCACATTTATTGATTCCATTTACACGTACACACACAGGCACACACACTCACACACATAAACTGACACCCATTTTCACCTGAAGAACAGGGGCCCATAACGCCCCTTTAACTATTCTATTGGCCCCAAATAGATTTTCCCATTTTACGCTGTATAGGGAGGGGAAACACTGGAGCAGAACTGAAAGTGATATAAATGTATCAAAAAACAGATGAACAAACATTGTGGGGAGATTTATTACTAGAGATTTTAATAAAAATTGGAGGCGGATGAATTGATTTTGGTTTAAGGGAGGGTGTTATAAGGAACAATTTATCGGGATGGCCCAGCTAAGATGCATTATTTTCCGATTGTTATCTGGCTCCAATGTTTAAGGGGCCTGATTTGTGTTGTGTATTGCATTTTATGGGCAAGAAGGAAAGGGGAACTTTCAATGATTTAGGTGGGATATATTAATCAAAGGCGGTCGGTGTGAACCATAGATCGCCTGGCAAAAGAGGTACAGGTGACAGCTCATTCTGCTAAAGAATGTTTTGGAGCTGCACATCACCGCTTCTCAATTCCCCTTTCCTTCTCACACTCTTCACCACCTCCTTGTTCCGTACTCTCTCCATCTTACGATCTTTCTCGCCTCATCATCTAAGCCTCTTTATCTCTTCCCTTCCTTTCCCGCTATCTTTCTATATCAGTGCCTCTTCTCCACAGTATGGTGCACACTTAGTTTTAATTTTATGAGGCTGAGAGTAGCTTTTAACCATCCATGCGGCAAATAAACTAGGGATTAGGAGTATTTAGTGTTTTCCTCCTTCTTAAATGCTCCCTTAGTGCTCAGTGACCTTTTTCTGCTGCCTCTGCCATGTTAGGAGACAAGCTCTTTGTTGTGAGGTTTATGCATTCCCTCCACTATCAGTTGAGAAATGATGTAACGTTCGCTTCTTTCTGACTGCTTAATTTGTGGTCTGCCTTGAGATTTCACAGTCTTTGTCTTGTTCTCCTGAGGTATTTGTTGGGGGTTTTATTTTGCAATGTGGATTAAAATAAGTTTTTTTTTTCTGTGCAAGTTCTTTAGGGTTTCTTCACACGTTTTAGTGTCCACGTGTTTCACTATTTAGTGAACACATTTTACAGAATGCTTTTTGTTTTTTTAAACCATTAAAAAATTATTGGTGTAAATTAAAAAACAGATTAATTTTGAGCAGGTAAGAAAACAACACATGAACAAAAATAAAAAAGAAAAGGCTACCTTGCAACGTAAAGACCTTCAGAGCTGGGCAACCCCTACCCTCTTTCTAAATCTTTTTAGACTAAAAAGTGCTCTCTCACACACACACACACACACACACACACACACATCTAATGAAAGGTTATTTGGCCTGGCCATTCACCTGTGGTCAGGCCTGATCTTAGTTGATCTGTATGTAAGATTGGTATTGTGATGAATGAGGCTATGTGTGTGAGTGATTTAGGTAACAATATTACAACAACAATACAATACCTCTACAATAGTTAAATTAATATACTATGCACGTCATTGTTTTCATTTTTATTACTGAGAAAAAACACAATGAACTGGGTAGAGGTTTGAAAGCTCTATATTCAGAATTACCCACCTTTATGTTTGCACAGCATAGTTTATAATAACATTTTAAAGTTTTAAAGAATTCCAGTCGCGACAATTGTTTAATCCTGAATAGAGAACAAATCTTCCAATGCAACGCCATTGTTGTAAAGTGAATAAACTCAGTCAAAGTTTCTTGGACACACTCAGTGATTTAGAAATGCAACTGCACTGATGCGTGTTATTGAGTGGTCACTGGCAACCATCAGCTTTACTTTGAAAAGCTCAGACTGTGGCCACTAAAGTTTACCCAACACTTAGACCATGTGCTGCAATAAATGCCTAATGGCAACACTTCATTCGTATGACACAGTCGGTGCTCTATAAATTTCATGTCACAATCACTGGCTGGTGAGTCGTAACTGGACCCTAATGGAGGCATGAAAATGGAAATTTTCAGGAACTTAGCAGTACTGTCATTAAAAATAAAAATAACTCACCAGAAGACCCAGCAAACAGCAAAATACATAGAGGTTAGGAGATAAATAAAAGAAGTAAGAGAGATTACTGAGTAATCACATCACACGTGTGCTGATTACTAATGATTCACAGGAGGTGTGAGAGAAGTTGGAGAGAAGAACTGTGTAGTACACCAAGTGGAATGACCAGAAGAACAGAACAGAAGTCAAAGGAACAGCCAAGACTCCTAACAAAAAACAAATATCAATACAAAATAAAACCAAAAATCACAACACAGATGCAAACTATAACATTTTTTTCCCTCTTTACTGAAAATAATATTAGCAAAGATCATAATGACCAAGTTTTGTAACATGAAATTGTAGACCTGCTGATGCTTAAATAACATACATTTATTTTTCCAGAATGGAAAAGTGATATAGAACATTTGTGGTGTGTTACACAAACATGAAAAGAAGTAAGTAGCAGTTGATAGGAGTTTCCTGGGGCAACTAAAACTTCCTGATGTAATTAATTGTAATTTATTACAATTACCTGTCATTAATATTCATGCCTGTATTCTAGTTCTTGCTCTCTTTCACCTCCTCTCATATAGACTGATGCCATCACTGTTAATCTTTGACTCATCATTGGCACCATAAAATTGCTGATAAGTCCATCAGTTTCTTGGCATCACAGGCACTCCATTTAATTGTTGAATTCCAATAATACATCAGTATCTCATCATTACATAAGTCGCTATTCCTGGCCTCTGGTTTATCCGTCACACAAAGGAAGAATCAGATATTTTACACCAAATTATAAATTATGAAAAAAATAAAAGTAAATATTTATATTTCATTAAAAATGGTTCCAATCTATTTTATTTTCTATTGGCTTTGCAGTCCTGCTGTAATCAAAAATGACTTAATCACAGAAAAAGAAGAAAAAAAAACTTTTCTCCAGAGGGATTTTGGTTAAGTTTGATCACACCAACATATGTAGGTGCAGATGTTCACACAAGAAGATATTCAATTAATCATTAAGTTCCTCCTCCACTGCCTCAGCTAAACAAAGTCTGTCCTATCTGAGCGATAACGAATATATGTTACCATGCATGTGTGTATAAGTGAGTGTGTGTGCATGTGTGTCCCTGTTTGTGTGTCAGGACTGATTGCTCTTGACTTCATTAATCTCTGCAGTGTGGTTATGATTAGCTCTCTGAGGCATGCCAGAGGACATCTGACGCGCACACACACACACACTCCCACACACTCATTGTCAGGTTTGGCCACCTTTCCAGCCTGTCTCTCTCATAGTCCAACCAATTAGCTCGGTGCAAAGAGAAATAGAGAAGCTCCTGCAGTGACAAGACACATGTGAAAACAAGCATGCAAAAGACTTATTTTATTTCACGCAAAGCAAAAAAGTTCAGAAAGTTGAACGTGTAGCTATAAAGGCAACAGGACTTTTTGAAGATGTACAAAGTCACACTGCAGGGAAAGCAAATCACAAATACCCACAGAAATCAGAGTCTTGAAAAATGTATTATCATTATGTTTAAAGAATTAAATTATGCTGACAGGGGACTTTTTAGTTTTTTTCAGATACTGTGTTGTAAAAAAGAATTAGGGGTTTACATCTGATGCTCTTGGCTTTGGTAGACAAGTTATTACATGCAACAGAATTTATGTCATTTTAGATTTAAATGTATAAAGCTTGTGATCATTAATAGCTACAAAAACAAAACAAAACTGAGAAACAGCTTAATTTAAAAACATTATTAATAAAGTATGAGATGTAATATTCCACACATGCATAAAGGCCCTGGCAGACAAAGATAAAGGTAGCAAGCAATGCCAGTCAGATAGACAGGAACCAGAACTGGAGACGAATGGTACGATGAATGGGAGGGTGCAGATGAAAAGAACAAGTGAAGTGTAATGGTGAAGTGCTATAGAAAGGGAGAGCTGTGAGATGCAAGACTACACCCTGCCATGATCAGAGTCTGGTCTGGATGATTTATTTTGCCTCTCCAATATTGAGTCCCTGGAAAAAAAAATAAAAAATCTACATTCTATTAAACTACTGAGGATTTTATATTGAAAGAGGAATGTTATTGTGGGCGTGGATGTGTCGGAGTGAAAGAATGGTCATCAGATGTGACAATCATGCACCAAAAAGGACTCTTATCTTTTCTTCCATATCTTTCTCCACTTTGATGGTTGTTGTGTTTTTCTCCTGCATTCTCTAAAAGTGTAAAAAAATAAAAATAAAAAAAATGGATGCTTCCAAAAAAAAATGTTGTCAAATTTGATTCAGCTACATGCAAATAAATGCTTTCAAATTCTGCTTGTAGGATCCATGAAATGCACCCTTAGAGGTAAAGTCAGCTTTGATGTATTACAGATATACCGGAGGGAAAGTTTTGCAGAAAGCACCAAGAGATGTTGTGAAATAAGACTTTATAGTTTATATTTCACACAGTTGTGAGAGGAAAAAGTGGTCAGAAAATATAATTAATCCTAACTACAATTAGTGCAAAGGTTATTATGGTCCTCAAAGCAAGTTTTATCAGCTACAAAATAAAATGTTCAAAAATGGTAAAATGACTAATTATAAGTCTGCATATTTGTTACATTTTATAAACTTCTGTCACTTGTCTATTTCACTTTCACTCACAGTTAAGGTTGAATATTTTTTTTGTGGACAAACATTGTTATCAATTTCTGAAGTGCACCATCTTTAAACAAACACTTGAATGACCTTTTTTACATATTATCACTCAGGTGCATAATCCAAATATTGTAACAGTTTGAAATGTTCATATTTCATTTCATCATTATTTCTACTTTTCATGTATTTAAAAGTTTTTACATTCAGTTAAATGTTCATAATTTCCACAATGGTGGTCTATTCAGAAATCATGGTGCCAGATGAATATGTGTGCATGCAGGTGTGTGTGCGTGCATGTGTGTGTGTGTGTGTGTACACTAACACAGGCAACAAAATGACAAATTGTTGAAAAGCAAAATGAGAGGAGTAATGATGGCACAATAATGCCACATGTGTACTGTAGCCAGTGCAATGTGCATGTGCGCGTAAGCGTGTATATGTGTGTGTGTGTGTGTCCCACCCAGAAGGACATTTGCTGCTGCCGGCCCCACTGTCACAATGGGAGATTCATCACCACACACATAAACACACATACACACACTGACACACGCTTACACAGATGGAAACGACCGCACTAATGGATCACCCCTGTCTGCATGCAATCCGCCACAAATAATGATGAACCACCCCTGCATTAAACTATTTTACACAATGCTCAATTCATTAGTCTTCTGCCCTCTCCTTTTCTGGGTATATGTGAGATAATAAAGGTACGATATTTCTCCTTTACCGCAAGAATCATAGTTTTTATCAATCAGTATTATATTAGGAAAGAGGAAAGGGGGATGGGGGTGTGGAAGGGAGGGGGGAGTATAGATGGCTTTAAATTGGTTTAAAAGCATTGCCACTGTAAAAAAGTAACAGCAGCCCCAGGCAGAAGATGTGAAGGAGCAATTTGCATAGCTGTACAAAAGGAAAACAGGGCCAAGTTCTGGTATTTTATCTTCAGCTCTAACTGGAGGGGCACTAATCATTTTTTGAAGATAGACCTGTCTATTTATTGTTGGGTGGTGGGGGTGAATGGAGTGTGAAAAAGCACCAAATAAAAGTTTTGTAGATCAAATAACCTTTTATGAAAACAGCAAAGAGGTTCATATCAGTGGACTTTGAGCAAATTTAGAAGCAACATCCTTTATATCCGTACAATATCATACATTTACATTAAGAGAATATGTCACTATTCTAGTTAACATTGACCTTAGCATATTATAGCATTTTTATGGCCTTCAGGAGTTGTTATAATTTTAATCTAAACACAACTCAAAAAGCTTAAAGTTGATTTAAGTGTTGTAATTAGGATGGCACCTTTAAATCACAAAGAAATCTGCAATATGTTGCACAACTGTCTAAATTAGACAATTGGAGAAACACAAAGTATTGATGAACACCATTTTAATAAGCCAAAGATGAGTCCTGTTAAGGTAAAATAAAATATTTAATGATATTTGATGCATTCATGTAACCTTTAATGTTACATGTGTTTGTCTGATTGAGTAAACTTAGAGAGAAAAACAGTCTACGTTTTTCAGCACAGGGCTGTTGGTCAAGGTCTTAGACACCACAAGGCTGGTTGAAAACAGATTCTGTCTCAGATGTTGTCTCTAGTGAAATGTAAACTTTTGAATGAACCAGCTGTTTGGACGGAATGAGGAAGTACCCAAACAGACCAACATTTTGGTAGTGAGAGCACGCAGAATCTGTTGAAGAACTCGTTTGCTCTCCCTTGTCGACAAGTGTAATAAACTTTTACTCTGAAGAAGATTCTCAATTTCAGTCTGGATTATTTCTTTTTTCACAACAAGAACAAATAATGTTCATGTCCCACTTTACACATCAGATTTTGGCAATAAAATAGGGATGTTTTTTCTACCCAAAATGGTTTCAAAAAAAGTAATTTTCAGTCATCAGTTATAGATCTGAACAAAACATGTTCTTTCATTCTGTTTTGCTCTTAGAAAACCATAAATAATTATTTTTTCTGTTATTAAATGAAATTACAATAAGTGTTAAAAAAACTGTTTAAAATCAATTCTAAAATATGTGTGAAATAAATCTGAATTAAGTTGCCATGATCACCTTTATTTTTACTATGTATTTCCTACAAATTGTGTAAGCTGGTCAAAAACAAAAACAAAAAAAAAACAAAACACACCATTGTCTGATAGTTTTCAGACAATAGCTGATGCAAATATCCTTTTCATCTAAAATTCATTTTCCTTTTTCATTTTGCCCAGTGTGGGGAAGAAGAGAAGAAAGTGTCATTATGGATTTCAATTAAGTGATCCCTGGGCAGTGAGGGATGCGTCAAAGTGGGGAAATTAATGTGCTGCGGACAGATGTTTAATAATAATGGCCGAAATAGCCCTGCTGAGAAACACACATTCCATTCGTCGTGCCCAGCTGTGGCTGTGGGAGCACGCATGCTTGGCACAACACTGGAAAAAAATATAGAGGCCCACATCTACAGGCACTTTTGTATAATCACTCATACTCTGACACGTGCAGTAATGATAAAAAAGACACACACAGTGCAGAGCAGTGTGTGAGTTTCACACACTCACAGTAGCAAGAATCACCGCTGGTGTGTGTGTCTTAATGACCAGCACTGGCCACAGCACATATGGCTCTCATTTATGAACAATAGAATGACGGGCTGGGTGAGCTTCTTGACTGTAGGAGGTGACTTGGTGCATGTTAAGTGACATGTCCCACGTGGCGCAATGGAGTGGAGAAAGAGAAACAGAAAGGATTCATGGGTAATTTTGAATAAGAACTTATTGCCTCTCTGCTCTGGGAAAAAAAAAAAAAAAATAGAACAGAACAGGTGGTTACTCTGGGTCTAAAAGTGGGTTATTGAACAGTGTGTAAAGATGTTCATTTATAAAGTGCTCTCACTCCTTTTTGTGTCATTTTCTCACACCTGGTGACACCTAATCAGTGTTTTGTCAGGACGAATAGCTTCCAGCCATCCTCACTGTCTTTTCAAAAATAACACTCTCCCAAAATTCTCTCTCCCCCGCTTGCACACATATACGTTTTTCATACCCACTTGTCACAACAACAACTCTCTAGTAATTACCAGGGTGGCCGTTCACCTACCTCCATTCGATGGATGGACTGGGGAACCATGGGTTCGACCCTGGAGCCATTACTCTAAACCTGGGACATCTTCCTACTGCTTTTCACCACTGTGGTGGCCCTCAGACAGCAAATTGGCCGCAGAGAAAGACAGAGACAGAAGAAAGAATCTCAAACAAGCTTACTCTCTGGCTAGAGAACCAGGCATGCCGATACACAGACATGAAAAAGCATTCAAGCAGACAGATACTCATTCACTTCCAGTATTTGTCATTTCCCTGTCTCCAAGGAGTAATCTGTAATACTGAGATGCCTCTGACCAACAGCCAGACAGGCATCTTTGCTTGCAGAGATACAAAATTGCACCTACAAACACACACGTACACTCTGCTGAGTTGATCATTTTGACAGGAGAATATGACTGAGGAGAAGTGGAGTAAAGATGAGAGGAAGTAGGGAAGGGAGAGCAGGGGAGACTTAAACTGATAACTGTTTGATGGAGGACGATAACGTCAGGAAATGAAGGAAATAAATGAAGGGATGGATGGAAGAGGTGAGACAGCTATCAGATCAATACACACATCCACAACCACAATCTGCATCTGGAGAAATTACATTTTTAAGCCTATTCTGTGATTTTGCACTCTTACCTATTATTTTTACTGTATTAGTTTTGGAAACTAGTTACTATAGCTCATGCTGACCCAGTCTTTTAGTGTTGTAAAATGTTTACTGTATCAACATAAGTATGTTTGCAAAGTGTAAAATATTAACCTGAACATTCAAATACGAGTGGGTGCTATAACTTCAGAGTGTAACAAAAACATTAATAAAAACATTGTGCATTTAAATTCTTCGCAGCCTCAGTTGAAAGTTTGTATATTTGTTTTGTTACAACATATACATAAAAATCTTTTTTCCTACAAGCTTTGAACGCAACTCAACTACCGGACGCACTAGTGTTGTCAAGACAACCGGTAAACTTACGTCTGTGTCAACATGGCGGAGCTCATGAAAATAAAAAGTGCAGAAGAAGAGTTCAGGAAGAAATACTTCTACAGAAACAGGTGTGTTTTTTTTTTTTTTTTTTTGAAATGCTTTAAAAAGACGGCTCTGACTGTTATCGTGCTCTTTGTTGTTTTTTTTTTTTGGCAACCTATTAATTTGCCTGTCTGACACGTTAGCTTAGTGAACTAACGTTGGCGTCACGTTTCCTCACGTAAATGTTTTCGATATTAATCAGTGTTTGACGCTTTACCAACGGACACATCATGTTTGGTTCAGTTAAAAATGATCGTGAAAGTCACCAGGAAGAGTGTGCACAGTCAGTGAAAGCGCTAAAGGGAAGCACCACCCCTTTTTCCTGCGGATATTGTTTGCGTGGTTTACATTATAAAACGTTACAGTTACATAACTTACCTATTAAACTTGAGGTTTAATATTCTGTCAATGCACTTCAGAGAAGCCGAGGAGAACAGACAGAGAGAGACCCGGGCCGTCATCCGAATTCAGAGCTGGTTCCGAGCCTGCAAGGTGCGAGCATACCTCAGGTAAATGTCTGTGTGCAGGGAGAGTTTATTTTTAAACACGAAATGAGACTTTTTGACTTACACACACAAAAAACCCAAACAAACACACACGAACACACTAAGTAAACCTTGATCTGGTCTTCCCATGAGGCTGTAAAACTGTCAGGCAGGGCTCTGAGAGTTAATTTCAAGGGAAACGCTGATATTGGCTCACTCCTATAATTATCCCACTTCTGGAGCTTTGCAAATGGCCTCAAGGAATAATTGTAGCTTGGACTCTGAGCTCTTTTCACACAGAGAGAGAAATGTATGTGTCTATATCTTCTGTGTTTCTACAGATACTGTGACCCCGGCACCATTCTGCAGGGTCAGCAGACAAACTTCCAGACAGTAGGTTAATTCAGATTACTTTAGTTAATTGATCAATGCGATAAGTGGATAATTAGCAACAATTTTAGCTGCCTAAGTGCAACTCTGAGGTTGTGCTATCCCCACTATAAGCATTGATTTTCTGGGCATATAAATGGCCTTTTGGAAATTGATGGCCTCATTGGTGGCCGAGAATCACAGTGGACTTGCATTTAGAGTATGTTTGAAGATGAATACAAATGTGCACAGCTGACTAAAGGGGTGAAAGGCTCATCTGGCATGATTGAAAAGCCTGGAAGAGCAAGGAGCTTCCATGTTCGTGTGTCTTTGTGAGAGTCTACTTGAAAGTGTAATGTTTGCCTGACCTTTTAAGTCCTTTTGCAGAGTAAAACTGTTTGCAGAAAATTTTTCTTTTTATTTTCTGTAACGCATGGTTTTGTAAACACCAGTTATTTTGAAAAAAATGTAATTCAATTAAACAAATTCTGCTCTTTTTATTTACCATTTGGATCTTAGTTCTTTCTTATGTTTATTTATATTTTTCTCTTTTTATGAATTACTCCTGAACTTAAAGAAAATAGCTTATAATCAAACAGATACATTTATCATTTAATTTTTCCATATATATATATATATGTGTGTGTGTGTATTTTGTATATTTGAGCAACTTGTCAATGCTTCATTTTGTTCAACTGTTAAAAATATGCTCACCCAATCCTCTCCCCAATGTTTTTTTTTTTTTTCACAGCCATTTGCACAAGAAAGCAGTCATTATACAGAAGATATGGCGGGGCTTCACAGCAAGGGCATGCGTCAGACAAATGGTGAAGGTAAGTTAGAGCCTAGAAAAGCTACAGATATATTGATTATGTTATGATAGCATGCATTAGAATTCAATTGCCATATTCCTAAGTTCCTGCCTCTGACCTTAAGAAATATAATTCACTCATTACGCATTTGGAAATTAACACTTAGCAAATATGATGGAATATGATAAGGAATTCCATCTCTGTCGCAATTCCAGGGATGCATTTAGTAAGAGTGTCGTGAGAAATGGATGTAAGAAAAGAGTTGTGTACATGATGATTGTGTATGTGTGTGCTTTAGTAAAACAAGCCCCCATTTTCAGCATATTGCCTCCAACTGCTTCTTAATTGAACAGATTGTTGATACCGGATCCAATACCCAGCGCCCTCACGTATAATTTTCCCCTGGATTGAGTTTTGTAAACGTATCACAACAAGCTATTTATCATGCCTGTAAATTGACTGTTTGCTAAAGCATAACTGCCAGCCGTCGTTTGGGAGGCGTTCAAGAAATGAAAAGGAGGGGGGGCGATGGGTGTTAAAATAAACGGTGAAGGATGTGTCACAACACACATATGGGCTAAAATGAGGCTGTTTGGTCTTATTTGGAAACAGATGAGCGCTAATTTGAATCACTCAAAAATTGCCACAGAGCACTATTTTGAATTAGCTCAGAGAAATTCCACGCTTCGCCTCCTCTATCGCTCTCCGTCTGTCTTCCTCTGTCTCGCGGACCTTATCATGTGTGATGTGACTTGCACAAAGCTTCTTCACAAAACATCAAGCTGAATTTACAATCTCCTTTCAAGTCTTTGTCTTTCTTCTCCTCCCTGTCTTTCCTCTCTTCCTTGTCTTTATTGAAAAAGACGTGTTGAAATATGAATCCCTTTTATAGCCAACACTTTAGTTTGCTTCTGAAATGTGCCCCCAGTGGTCGGCTGGCACGTTTTGTCTGTGTGATGGCTTGTTTAGTGTGTCGCTGAATATTCTCTGGCCCTTTGTTAGTCTCTTTTGTGGCAGGGCTGTCATTGATTATGAAATCCAGAGGAGAGCGTTTGGCCGTCATACATCTCCATTAGTGCGCTGCTTGACTACCATAGATTTTCTTGGCCCTTGTCTGTGTTAGTATATTAAGAGAGTACTGTCCTCCCCTTGATACAAAGTCCCACTAACCACTTTTTCTCTTCCTCTCTCCCTCCATCCTCTTAATTTTTTCTTATTCCTATCCTCTCTCTTGCTTCCCCTCTTTCTGTTTCTACACCCCCACCCCCACCCCACACTCCTCCCTCCACCCTCTCCTTTACTATGGCCCTATCTGTGCTGTCTCTGTGCAATGTATTATGTATAAAGAGCTCTTTATCTTTGATGCCTGCTGTGGACAGATCAGAGGGCCGGGAGACAAGATGTAACGGCATCTTTTCCTTTGTGTTCACAGGCGGCATATTTTATCATGAAGATGAATTTCTACGAAGAGATGGCAGTCAGGGTAAATATCACCACAGTGTCTTATATTAGCAAATGTAGTGTCGTGGTGGGGGGACACTCTGTTGCTCTGTGTGTGCGGCGAGTGGGAGTCCCCATAAATAGCAGTCTTTTAAACACTTTGGCATACTATTTTGTTACACTACATGTCCAGTTGAGATCTTTTTTTCTTATTTCTTACTTTTGAACACATGATAACAGTTTATGCAACATTAACTATTAAAAGAAGTTGGATTTTTTTTTTATAGTAGAACCAATATTATAAAAATCCAAAATTGTGAAATTGTTTTCCAGACACTGATTTTACTTACATGTGTCCCCAAATATTTCTGGCAACCCATTCACACATTTTCTACAATTTAAAATAGACAGCTCATATTTTGATTTGGCTTGTTTCTCTACCTCATACTAACATTATATGAAACTCTCTGAATAAAAAAAATATGATCATATGTGTTTGGAAAGATTGCTTGCATAAATTCTTATTTGTTACTTGAGTTCCAACTACAATTTAAACCCCTTTAGGAACCATGTTTTCAAAAGCACATAACAAAAACTTCTGCAAACATTTGAACCGACCATAGATTTTTTTTCTTGTGGAAGAGTGACTTCAATACTATTTTTTTCCTTAGGCAGGCTCAAAAGAGTAAAACCCTACTTTGATACATTTACTTTAAAATTTTGCTATGGACAAATTCTATTTAGGGGCAGCTATTTTGAGATTTTTCAGCGGCTGCGTCCACAATAAGTAACAAAGTTTAATCACTGTGTTTGACCGGAATCTGTGCCAGAGAAGAGAAAAAATATATATATTTAAGATGTGCATGCAATTTTCTCTCTCATTTTCCATAAAATAAATATTATTATGATTCAGACCATGCTAAAAGTATTGTAAACAACAGAGCTGAAGCTAGACAAACCATAAAAACATTCTAATCATATACCAATATATATTTGGAAAGCCAGTATTAAACAATAATATAAATCATGCCATAATCATGCCATAATAATATTCACTATTCTTTATAAAATTCCAAACTTTGTTTTATTAAAGGGTTTCTTTACTCTTTCAGCAGTTTTTAATTTTCCCCTCTTAAATTACAACACTGTAGTCTCTGATTGATGTTTTGGCACTTTTACATAGAAATGTTGCCTAGAAATTTGTTTTCACAGTTCCATATAATATTTACTTTTTGGCATTCAGTCTCATTTTGGAATAATCATTTAAAGGTGTTATAGAGCAACAACAACAAAAAATCCACATTTTTTTATTGAGAGTATGTCATGGTCCAGATGTATAAAGATGGCTATCGTATTTTCATATTGGTGGGGAAAATTGGGGGTTTTGGGTTTTACATTTTATTGCAGGTTAAACGAATGAACCTGACCACAAGGTTGTTTCATTAAAATCATACTGGGGAAAAAAATAAAACAATTCAAAAATAGATGTTTCAGCTGTTTAGTTCACGGGATAAAACTTTATAGTTGATGTCATCGTGATTCATAAAGCAGCTGCTGCTGAAGTTGGAGGAGAAAGGCTTTTAGTGTTCATTTCCTAGAAGCTCCATATTCGTATAACATTCTTTTTATTTCTGATAGGAAACAATGTTAGTTGTTTAGTAAAAAAATATGGGAAAAAGATCTGTGGCTTAGTGCAAGAAAGGCTTGGGTTTCATTCCCATATGAGCCTATCGAAGCTGTGCTGTGGTGAGTACATTCTGTTTGACTGCGATTTTTTTTTTCTTTTTTTTTCTTTTCAGTTGCCCCAATTTTATCCCACTGCCCTAGACTAAGGCTTTTGGCTCAGAAGTAGAGTTTGCCCTAGGAAAATGCAGATTTTATGTTCCTAAATGATTACAGAGTGATTGTGATTTTAAAGTCACAAATCTCATAAAAAAATAAAAGTTTTGTGAGTACACATTCAGCACCTGAAACTGTCCTTGTTCTGTTTATGATGCCAGCCACTGAAGATTTTTCTTGAAGGATCTGAATAGAAAATAAACCCAGTAGAGTCACTTTGTAATAGAAAAAAAACAAAGCCAAGGACGTTTGTATTCTTTTACTAAAGAAGTATTGTTTAAATGAAGAGAATGGAGAAACAATCATCTTAGGATCCCCTTGTGGCATTTCTTTTTGAATCAATTTTGACTCTATTCTTTTATCTCTCTCCTCCTCATGTCTTTATCACGGTGTGGTAGATAACAGAAGATAATGTATTAAGGCCGTAATAGAAACCAGTGTTTACATGCTGCACCTCGGATTTGTATTAGATTCAACAGCATTGATTTCACTAGTCTACAAAGGTCAGCAAGAACTTGGGTGGCGCCAATTACTTTATTTAAAATTATCTATTGACTGGCAGATCAATGCTAATTCTCATTTTGCTCATTGTTGTTTTTCCCCATCCTCCATTCCTCCATCTCTCCTCTCTTCCTTCTTCTCATAGCATAATTATTCTTTTACCTGCCATTGTTTTAATCTCCTAATTAGTCTGAAGGACATCCGCCATTGCTTTAAAATGGTCTACTGGTGTGTGGGGGTGTATGTGCTAGTTAATCTGCAGCCACCTCAATCAGTGTGACTGAAATGGTTAAATATATAGAGTTGCGACAGTTTTTAGTCCAACCTTGGATTGCTCCTTTATCAATATATTTTATGTAAAACAATAATTTTAAAAATGTTTCTTCAGTATTTGGCTGTAGTAATTTGCTCATATGTTATGCTTTCATAAGTCATCTTGGTGTATGCAATGTTCTGAAAATAACCTTTTTTGCTGCTTTACAGATTCAGCGGAGGTGGAGAGGATTCTTTGTCAGGAAGTACATTCATGACTTCTATGCACGGAAAAAATACTTGGAGAGACTCCTCATAAACAATGAACTTATGAGGTACATCTATAAAAAAGTCCTTCATATGAATTAAAAAGAAAAGCTTTTTTTAATGAAAAGTTTACATGATACATAGTTTTCTGTAGCACTGAAGTTTTGCAGTGTTTAAACAAGTTTCCAGATATAAAGTACTTGGGTCAGAAGTACTGACCTAATGAGTAAAGAGGAAGTGAAAACCTGTATCCATTTCATAAAATATGATAAGACCAGAGCAGCAGGAAATGGAAAGTGGGGGGAATAAAAGAGTCTGAGTCATGTAGAGTTAGAGGGGACAGAAGAGGGAGAGCAAGGAGTTCTTTAAAATGCTCAAGGCTAAGAGAGAAAGACGTGAACAATGTGAAGAAATTAAAAATTAGCCTCTGATCTGAACTGCAGCTTGTACATTAATAAAACATTCTGTGCTTCGGGGCTGAGAGCTACGAAAATGCCATATTTTATTTTTGACCAAAAAAAAAAAATTACGTTTAGCTAATCAGTCATATGTTTAATGTTCTAAATACATTTTACCAGAAAATATCTTTAGGCTTTTGCTAAAATTAAATGTAAATTTGTTGAAGTTCTCTGTGGATCACTGACTTTCCTCCTCGCTTCCCCCACCCCTTCCCCCACTTCTTTTAGAGTAAAGAGAGACTAGGGTGTTAAACCTAAGGCTGCTATATCACATGCACTACCCTGTAAGGTATACTGACACTTCATCCCAATGACTGACATTATTCAGCTTATGATAACATAATCAAGTTGAGCTTTTGTTTAATATCAGAGAATAGTTATACCACATTTTAGACAGTACATTATTACATTATAATTTAAAAAAAATGATATTTAAGTGGTAGATTTTTTTGAATTTGAAAAGGAATAAAAAAAACAAGCAGTTGAGCTCAAGTCGATTGCATTAAAAAAATGTGCAATACCTTGACTTGTCTTACCAAAACACACACGTATACACATTTTCTCATTCGTTGCGAGGTGTTTAGGTCACGTTCACTCCAGTTAATCTCATGTTTATTCAGTACTGCCGGGGTCATAATCAATTAACGGTGTTCCTTCACTTATTTAAAATATCCCTTTTGCGTTAGCTCTTTAACCCTCCGATTGCTCACTGCCTGATCACTCACCCTGCAAATGTCTGCTATTTAATCCACTAGAATGTTCCTTCCTATCGTAAGTGTGTCTGTATATTCAAACCATTGAACATAGTATTGAGTGCTGGATTAATGGTGTCCATTGAGTGAATGTTGATTCATTGTGCATGGTAATGATACAGGACTAGTACACCCATTGGCAAACCTTCTGTCCGTTCACACTCATAGTCTCTATTTCAGTCTCTTTTTTTTCTAATGACAGATTTCCTCAGCACAAAACCATCTGTGCCATTTCATTAGGTACAGCATCCAACTAATCCCTGCCACTTACACCATACTCCTCTGTCCGCTGCCTCTTCTCCCCCCCCATCCCTTAATCTCTAAATCTCGCCTCTCTCTTTCCTCCTCTCTATCTTAATCTATTTAACTCTTTATCTTTCCCTCCCTCTCGGTGCCACAGGTTCACTGTGCTTCCGTGTCCATCTTCATTCATCCTTTCTCTCCTTCTGCATATCCTAATGAAGTCAAGACCCCAGCACAGTCCCCACTCTGCCACAGTTTTCCTTGATACCCTAACAATTTATCACTTTGTCAGGGTGACACTTAAAGTTCCCGGGCTTTAATAAGGGCATGCAGCGGGACGATGGGGGCAATTAGGAAAGCAGGGCAACCACACTTTGCATATTTACTAAATGTGCAAGTGTCATCGCTGCTGCTACTAACATGGCCTGTTGACTACATGAATTATTTCTCTATCTATAGCAAACAGCTGGGTAATTATTACTGCCATAATAATATAAATAATTCTCTTGGTGTTGTTGCAACAACACAATGTACCTGCAAGTAAGAAATACAAGACTGAGGAAGAACTTATGGACTGCTATGAAGATGAGCAACACTTTCCTTTTGTATTCCTTTTTGATGTTGCAGTGTCTCCCTTTCTCTTCATGCTTTTTTCTTTTGTCTTTCTTTACTTCAGCCCTCTCCATTCCTCTCTCACTTGTGTCCCTTCCAAGGACATTCATGAAAGAAGAGCTGCCATGATGGAGATTGAGCAGGCCTGCCCTGTGTTCACTTTTTGCTTCTGTGTGTCAGTATATATATATATAAATTTTTTGCATTTTTTTCTTTCTGATCTACTTTGGGTGCAGACAGGTTCATTCCCTCATTTTAAATCTATTTGTATTATCAGTATATGTTTGTGAGAGTGTACTGTGGGAATAAAACAATGCAAACAAGCAGTATAAATTCATCACTTAGTCACTTAAACTTAAAGACTGCATTTTAAGCTGTTAAAGGTTCAATACATTTAGTGTCACAGTCTAAATTGACTGACTGAATAGCCCCTCTTTGCTAACTACTGAATCATTCAATTGAAGCAATTAAATCAGCCAATCAGGTCAAGCCTCCTTTAAATATTTAGAACCGGTCCAATTAGCTGCTCTTATGTTGGCCTGGATGACCAAAGGTTTGGCCTGCTGTTCTACAGTGCCTCATTCTCTGATATTCTATCAGTCCTTGACACTCTGTTGTGAACCAGAGAGTGAATTATTAAAGAAAATGTAAAAAAAAATTTAGCTGTACTATATTAGCCATTTAAATAAGTTAAAAGTCTGGGGTGACAATGTCAGCCAGGGTTTCAGTGATTCAGTGACAGTTCAGCAGCCATCAGAGAAGTAATTTATAGTCAGAGTTCTTGCATCACCCTATGTGGCATGTTAAGAAGGTTATGGGTGTCTGAATATTATAATGCGTATGGATTATCAAAAGTATTTCATAATGTGTAAAACTAACCTTACTGTAATTCATATGTTTTGATAATGTTGTTAAAATGAAAATGCTGTAAGTAACCTCCTGCAAATACTGTTTAGGATTGCCATATAGAGCCCAACATGCCTGGGTTGTTCACTGGGCCCCACTCTCCTCAGATACCAATCTGATGGCATACTTGGAATGTAAGGCCAACCGACCGAAAGCCCAGCCCACAATTCACAGGGCTCAAAAGATCTATTGCTAATGTCATTATACCAGACACCCTGAGACACCACCAGATGTTCTTTTCAATATAAAGCAAATGGTCATGATGCTGTGGCTGACTGCTGTACCCTAAGTATTTGTTTCCAATGATAACAAATACAGACTTTCATTTACATTTTACTTCTAAACCTTCTGTTTAATGACAAATAAAGAGAATTTTGTTAATCTGGAGGCACCCTAGTTACCTGTCTTTGAAGGTGTTTTGGGCATGCCCTTCTTGTAAGAGATCCTGGGGCAGACCCAGAACCCATTGGAGGGATTATATATCCTCTCTGGCATTGGAATGACTCAGTATTCCCCAGGATGAGCCATAGAGTGTTACTGGGGAGAGGGCCTTTCTTCCTGACATCCATCCATCCATCCATCCATCCATCCATCCATAGCCACTTTCTGTGCAGGTCCACAGGAAGCTGGTGCATATCTCCATTGGGCAAAAGATGGCATACAACGTGGACATAGGACTGTCATCCCATCACAAGGCTATGCAACCTGACCTTAGATAAGCACTTGAAAAAGAATGAGTGAATGAATGGATAGATGGAAAGCTAATTAAAAAAATATTCTGAATAACTTGAGTTCTAAGTTAGCATTTAACCATATATTGAATCAAAACAACCGAAGGAGGTGTTATCGGTGTTCTTGATTTATTTGAAATCAAAATATACTTGGGCATTATAACTGAGAAACGTTACAAACCAGAACCAAAGTTAGTGACACACATATCCAGTCACACACACACACACAGAGGGCATGTGCCGCTTGCCGAACAGGGCTAATGAGAGTTGTATGTTGTGGCGGCTGGTTGGGTCGACACAGATCGAGATGCCTTCAGCCGTTACAAATCTGTTTGGCTTTTGTCCACTACACAGCAATTAATAACACTGGGAGTGGGGGCAGGGAAGCAAAGGTCACCTATTCAGCTGGACCAACAACAAACACACATGCACACTGACAGATGTATGTACATACATTCAGTATGACACATTGGTGTTCTGTGAGGAAATATTAATGCATATATGAACAGACGTACACACACATGCACCAGTTGGTTTGTGAACTAAAGGGTCTCACAGTAAACCACAAGTTTATATTTTACATTAATAGGTAATATCCCTGTTAGCTTGGTAGACAAATAGAGGCCAGGTAACCTCAATATTTATACTCTCACATATAACTCCACTGTATTAAATTGTTGTGCTTAATATTACATAAACACACACCTTCAGACTTGTTCCTCTTCTCACTGCACCCATGCACACACGGAGCTCTGCATATTTCATTTATTTTGTAATTTAATCTGGTGCTCTGGAAGGAATGAGAATGCAAAGGCAATGGGACCGCATTGTAATTCCTTTTTAAATGTCAGCAGCAGCAGAATGTGTTAACCTCACATTACAGGCACACTTTGAATATCCTAATTCAGGTGTGGAAGCTTGTAATTGAAAACAGAAGTTGGCTTGGGAAAGAAACAGCAGAGAGGAATTAGGGAGAAAAGGAAGAGATAGGAAAAGGAAAAAAAAATGCGCGATTGTTGATGATCTATGTCTAAACTCTTATTGGTATTGCGCTTGTGGAAATAGATTGGTTTTACTCTTAGTTTTGTGGGCGTCTCTTCAAATTATCATGGCGTGTGTGTTTTAGTAATTGTTTCCAATTCCCCTTTTAAGTTATTACTCTCTTGTAACAATAAGGCTGTGATTGTGGAATGAAAAAACTGTGTATGGGGTTTTAATGCATCCCATTTAGCCAGCTTCGCTAAACAGATGTCACAGACATGCCTGTTCTGGCTGTGGTGATGAAATATATCCATCATCCTCCCACTTATATACTCTCATGCTTTTTTTTTTCTTTTTTTTGTCCTGCCAAGCAGTCTCATTCCCTTGTTTTTATCCCACAGTTTATTTGCCTTTTCATGTGTGTCAGTGTGATTGGGCTTTTTGTGTGGTTTGGGTTTTGTTACTTTGAAGGACACTTTGGGGATTCGTCAGACATTCAAAAATGCTTTAAACTGGGTTTACATTTTGCACAAATCAACCAATTCTCCAAATAATTTGTAACATAATTTGTTAATTTGTTCTGAAAAAATATCAAACATTTAAAATGTTGTCATTTAACTAACTTGCTGTATTTGAATGTTTGAGGATAGAAAACTATTTTTTATGTATAATTTGAAACCTTGTAAAGGAAGTAAATTAGATTTAAAATTATGTACTGTTATAAGATAAGATTAATAGATTTTGATTTGTTTTATTTATCACAATATTATTAGTGTTTGTATTTTTTTATGATTTATTAAAATATCAATTGAATGCAAGTAGAACATTAAAATATATATCTATTGACAAGACAGACTAAACTTAGATTTTAGATAAAATCATCACTAAGGTAAGATTTATTTATTTTTCTGTTAAAATTATTTCATTACTGCTTTTGTCTTTGTATTTAGCTATGATCCCTAATACTTGGAAACATATCTTGAATGGAAGTAAATTTGCAGTTTTTGTGAATATTTTGTGTTTCCTGTAGGAGGGAGCTTGATGAGATCCAGGAAGTCCAAAGACGAGAGAGAGAATGTCTGAAGATGGTAAAAGAGCAGACAGCCAGAGTCTACAAAGCTCATCGGTTACACCACCTCATCAGCACGAAGCAGGTTGGTGTAAAAAAATACCTGAAACGTGTTATTTGTATTGGTCCATTTTCAAAACTACATTGAAATTCATTCCTAACTACATTTATGTGAAAAGAATACATATTAGAATTCTAAAGGAGAAATAGGAATCAAGTGATTCATCAATCTGGCTAAGTAACTCACTGACCAGACACTTTACATTTATTATTGATGCCGTTTGTTGCATATAAAATATTTTGTGTGGAGTTTTCATATATATTTTGAAATTTAGTTAAATAATTAATTAATAGAATTGTGTTAATTTTTTACTTAACTACAGCATTTCTGTGCATATAACTTTTAAGTTTTCATTGGTTGCGGCACTATGAACCAATGACTGTGTGATATTATTTAAGGTTTCACGTTTATCGTAAGGGTCATCTGCTTCTCACTTAAATGTAAAGAAATGTTGACAAATTATTTTCCTTTCAACTTTTTTCTACAAAAGAACAATAATACTTTACATTTCACCTTTTCACTTATGCCTTCATATGCACCTGAAAGTCAAATGTTCTGGGAATCATATGACTTGAGACAAGCAATAAGTATTAGGGAGGTCCTCTAGAGACTGGCTACAGTGAGGGGGAAAAAAAGTCTTCCTTTCTTTCATTTTGTCAACAAAAGTGGGCTGTGTGGAGTTAAGTTGAGTGTGTGCACACATGAGTAAGTGTGTGTCCTCATGGCTCTTCTGATGTGCTGAGTGGAGTATTTTAGTGCTTCCCTGGGCACAGGTGCACGTGTATGTGTGTGTGTGTGTGGCATCTACAAATCTCTGTGACTCCCCACTGGGATCATAATGAAGACAAAGCACACTGGTCACTGTTGATTCAGCACCACCACACTTCTCACTTTTTTTGTATCTTTCTTTCCTTCTCTCTCTCCTTCATTCCTTTGCAGCCAGCATTCTCATCACCTAAATTACTAACTATTTCCTGCAGGTATCCAATAGTTTTCTTAGTTTTGTTAACCCATACACATCAGTTTTTTAAATTCAAGATGTGATAAAAATTTGAATTCAATAAAGATGTTTTTCAATTGGTTACACCAGTGAAGGTATACAGTATATATATATATATATATATATATATATACTGTATACCTTCACTCTTTCTCTGCATATGGTAGAGGTACCTTTACCTTAGTAACTCTGACCTTGTCAGCTGTGAATAGATGGCTCTCCTACACAGTTCATCCTTCCTCACTTTTAGGATCCTAGCCCACACACACCCACTCACACACACACACATACCGATAGTCACACACAGCTTACCAAAAGGCCCCAAGTCCCTCTGACAGAGACAGAGATGCTGTGTTCTTGGGGTCAACATCATTGCTCTTCTCATAGCTAGCTTGGTACTTTTGTGTGTGTGTGTGTGGGTGTGTATGCGTGGTTGTGAGTGTGTGCGTGTGCCTGAGGTGGGGGGGTTGTGTGTGTGTCTTTCAAAGTTGTGTGATTTATGTCTGAACATGTGTTTATGTTATTGCAGCAGTCTCGTTATTAGTGTTAGGCAGTCCTAAATTCCTCAAACAGAAACCTTAAAAGGAAAAAGCTAACATGAATGTATCCTCTGCTTTCTGAACTGTCTCAAGTTCAGCATTATGTTGTTACTGCCTCTTTCTTTTCAGAGAAAATAGTTGTTTTATTTGGAAGAAAGGATGGAGCTGAAGAAAGTTACTTAAATTCTGGTTGAAGAAAAATATAGATGTTGTCAAGGCTTGACTTTTATTTTATTTTGATCTTTCATGTTGTTCTCTAGTTGCACTGGTGATTACAGAAACATTTAAAGCAGTGCACTTTTCTCAACATTCAGAACAACATGTTCCTATTTTTTTATCTTGTACATAAATTAGTTTTCAATTATTTGCTAATAAAACACTACAAAATTAAAAAATGTTGTAAAGTTGATGTTGAAGTTACCTTTGCTTAAACAATAAATATTAACTGTGGTTTTAGTGAGTAACAGCTCCTGTTTTAAAATGTTAGTCATTTTAGCTGATTCCTCTCACAGGCTGATCTGCAGGGTTTTTTTTTTTTTTTGAAAAACACTGCTGCAGTTGTATTATCCATTTGTTTCTACATACTGTAAGCATCTTTGTGTTTTTTTTTCTGAGTAATTCATTAAGTTGTGGTTGAGTGGTCACAATAACTTTTCAACATTTACTGCTCTTCCACCAGTTGCTGCCCCTTTCTTTAAAGAATTTAAGCTACATATTTCGTATATTGCGTGTATGTTTGCATGGATGGTTGGGTGGAAAGAAATGTGCTATTTTCTGGTTGAAGCTACAATTTCTTTCTTATCCTTTGCCAGCACTTAGCATTACATCAAACATTATTTTATCTGATAATAAAACATTTACTTAATAACTAGATTACCTTTAAATTTTTAAAGATTAATGTTTTAGTTGATGTAGTTAGTACAATTTCCCACTTATGGCCTCCCTCTCTTTTTTCTCTGTTGTCCCAATCCTTTAGAGTGGCTTAAATAGCAAGCAGTGTTATTAGCATATAAAGTAGATACAGAGTCCTCTGACTCAAAGCTTTGTTCTGGTAATTAACACACAGGCAGGAAGATCACTGTGATTTGAATAATTATTGACTGTGGCTTATCTCTACCTAATTTTAAAACTGATGAGGCAAAGTTTTGTTTATGTTAAAATTCATGTACAGCAGTGAAGATTCAGAAGTTGCCATATTGGCATGTGCAGCTTTATAATTTTTCATTTTATCCATCCACTCATCCACCAATCAGTCAGTCAGTAAGTAGTAAATAGTCAGTGTCTTATTTGTTGTACACAAAGTTTTAGAAGCAGTCAGTTTGAAGTGGGCTGTGTTCTTGAAAGACACAGTACTTTTAATGTCACATTGCTTAAATGGCAAGATCTTGGATCTTTGGTGATCTTTGTTTGGACAACTGGCCTTTTTTTGGTCAAAGTTTGCACTTTTGTCGTGTTATTTGTAAGTTATTATTATGAAGAAACATTTAACAACCTGCAGAAACAAACAAACAAACAAACAAAAAACTATTGTGGCATTATTGAACCTCAAGACAAGGATTATAAATATATATTGTGTTCAGGAAATGGCTGACATAAAATAAAATCACCTTTTTTGTGGTTTGCTCAGTGGTAACTTAAAACCTCCAAGAAGTGGAGAAGCCTCTAAAAGAGAAAAATAGATGTTGACAGTCATGTAAGTGACAGATGTGATGGTAAATAACAGTTTGTGAGGACAGGTATGAATTTTAGATGTTGGATTTGCTTAGCAAAGCTAATAAAGAAAACATTTTTAGAAATTTTCTTTTATCATCTTCAAACACCAAACACTTATGTCATTCCGAATAAGAAATCAACATTTGCCTAAATGTAATCATAATTTTCATAGTTATTTAAAGTATGCATCAGCCCCATTTCTGCACATGGTTTTTAACAATGATCTGTGTCTAATGGTAATATTGTGCTAACCTCTTTCTCTGTCTCTCCTTTTTCAGTGCCCAGGGGTCTTCAACTCTCCATTTAGGTCAGCCCCTCATGAGATGGAGCTACTGTTGAGGGAGGTCAAGTACCAGACCCCCACTTGGCTGCCCCCCAGATCTAAGGGTTGTCTCTGGGACATGTCTGACCCAGCAGAACCTAGTTTCTCTGGGACTCTTGAACCCCTATGGATCAAATCCACTAGAGCCTGCGACTTAAGGCCCAAACTGCCTCCCATTACCAGAAAGAAACAGCAGGTGAAGATTGTGAAAGCTAGGACCATAACAGATGTGGCAGAAGTTTGACTAAAACACAAAGAAAATTGTAATTAAAAGATTTCCAATTTTGTATTTTCTGAATACATTCAACATTCTGGTATCGAAAATATTAGTCTAGCTTTGCATTTGTGACCATAATGTGATGTCATGTGAGATTTTGTCCTTTTATAATCTGTGTTAAACATGTTCTTTTTCTCTTTTCAGGCATAGTGCTGTGTATGTTGTGCTTTTATCGTAAAAGTAAGCAGAAATTAGCCATAGTGTTATTTTATTAGATGCACTTACTACATTTAGTAACACTCAGTCCCGATGGCTGTAGAGTGATTGAGGCCATTAGTTGTGTCATTAAGGGCTCATGTACTGACAGCTAGATGCATTGTGTATCCTTAAATATAGATGTTTGTCTCTGCCTCCCTGTCTTTTGTTTGTTTGTTTGGATTAGGGTGTGTTTTTTGAGACAGGAAGTCCCCCTTTCTGTTACAATCACCCTTACACCTCACATGTCTTCCATCCCTGGTGTGATAACTATCTAGTGGTGATGGATAAGGTTGAGGTGCTGGCTGTGGAAGTGGTCAGGCCAGGCCACTGATCCCGTAGCGATAGGAGCAAGGACAGGGTCCCTGTCCCTTCCTCTATCGCCCCCCCATTTATGCTCCCTCCACCCAACAACAACTGAAGGTCACCTCAAACAGCACAAAACAATTTAAGTTAATTGTCAGTGCAAAAAAGTTCATCCCACACACCTTAGCAATAACACATTTACACCACTGAACATCTTTGTGGTAAAAACACATTTTTAGTGGCACATCCAGAGTTTTTTATTCACAGAACACAGGATTGTATTTTTTAGAAAAATATTTGTAACTAAACACATAAGTGAGAGAATATGATTGGAAGCATATTATCCCTCCTGGTCAGGATATGTTTTATTTTCCAAAAATATAAACTTATATGTTCTTAGAATGTGAAATTTACAATTTTTATTTTTTTTTTATTAATTTTTTTTTTTCCTTAATCATTCCTACATTTTTATTATTTTAATAATTTTATTATTTTGTTCTGTTCTGTTCCACTGAAAATGAGCTCAAGTGAGATGCACCCTGGATTTAAGAGAAAAGTCAAAGAAGAAAAAAAAAATTTTAGCCTACAACAAAAAGAGCAAGAAGGTTGAGGGTTCGCTTCCCAGCCTGGGGCCTTTCTGGGTGGAGTTTGCATGTTCTTCGCATGCATCTGTGAGTTTACTCTGTGTACTCTGGTTTTCTCCCACTGAGCAAAACAAATTTTTAATTGGTAACTCTAAAATGTCCCTAGGTGAGAGTGTGAATGGTTGTCTCATTTGTCTCTATGTAGCCCTTTGATTGACTTGTGACCTGTCCAGGGTGCACAGTGACTGCTGGAGATAGGCTCCCTGTGACCTGGAAATGAGAAGCAGGTAAAAGGAAATGGATGGATGCTACAAAAAGAATCACTGATCATTATCTGATTTAGTTTCTTTGTCTGTATTGATAGTTATTCCAAGAGTTATTTAGAGAGCCAGAAGAATTGTGGGAGCAGAACCTGCAATGCCTGTGTCTACAGACTGCGTACCCACACCTGGAGGTGGCCTAGAATCAGCGCCAGGAACGGCAATCCGTAAGGCTCCCCAATATTACTTTGTAGAAATGATACTGTACCACACACTGCGTTCACGAACAGCATTAGTGTTCAAAAGTTTGGGTTACAAAATCCATCTTCTTGTACAAATTCACACTTATAAACATTTTTAGAAGCTTTTTATTTTTTATTTTTATCAAATATTTGTACGTCCATCATGGCATGTATGTACAAGGCAGATAACAGGGCACAAATTTTGTTGTTCATAAAAGTAAAATCGGAGAATACTTAATACTTCAAGCTAGATTCACAGTGGACAGCATTTCAGTCTCCCTACTTAAGTTCAAAGCCTTGAGTTTTAATTAGGAACCATGCAAGTGTGTGTGTGTCTCTGCTGAAACACTTGACTGTAAACTCATTACCACTCACAGGCTAATCTACTCAGCTGTGTGTGTGTAAGTGTGAAGTGCTGTTATTAACCCTCTGTTTGATCTGTCTCATACAATAATTTTCCTGACTACAGTAATAAAGACCACCAAGCAACTGAGTTCTTTTTTGAGTCAGTTTTGTTAACATTTTGGTCTTTTGTCTCACTGCAATTAAAATACTAAAGACAGAGGTATTTTTCTTTTGTTAAATCTTATTATAAATTATACATCAGCTTTGAGAGGAGGCATGATCAGAAATACATACATACATACATACATACATACATACATACATACATACATACATACATACATACATACATACATACATACATACATACATACATGTACATGCTTTCTTCTATAAGTTATCTATCACCACGATGTCCTGTTTGTTAGCCATCACCTAGCTGGAAGTCCCACAGTATCTTAGCCCTGCCATTCTCCACCACCTTGGGTGGAGTCTCCTACTTGGACTGTGGGACTTCCAGTCCATACTCGGTACAGATGTTCATGTACACTATTCCAGCCACTATGGCGTTCCATGTATGCTTTGCCTGCCTGCATCTTACATCCTGTTATTATGTGCTGGGAGGTTTCAGGGGCCTCTTTACACAGCCTGCATCTTAGGTCCTGTCTGGTATGATAGACCCTGGCCTCTTGTGCTGAGGGCCTGTTGTTGTGCTGCCATGATTAGTGCCTCTGTGCTGTCCTTCAGTCCAGCCCTTTCTAGCGACTGGTAGGATTTATTCATATCAGACACCTCCTCAATCTGACGGTGATACATGCCCTGCAGGGGCTTGTCTTTCCATAAGGGTTCCTCTTTCTCCTCTTCCTCATTGGGTTTCTACTGCCTGAGATATTCACTTAGCAGATCATCATTAGGGGCTTTCTTCTTTATGTACTCCAGGATCTTGGTTGTTTCATCCTGTATAGTGGCTCTGATGCTCACTAGTCCATGCTGGACTTATGGTGAAACCCTCCGTGCATTGTGAGGAACTTTGTGTCTTGCTGTCAGTGGCTTCTATCTCCTCCTTTGGCCAGGTTATTATACCAGCAGGGTATCTTATGACTGGCTCCTCTTATGTGTTGATGGCGTGGACTTTGTTCTTATAATTCTGCTGGCTCTTCAGGACCTGCCTTACTCTCTGTAGGTACTTGGTTGTGGCTGACTTCCTTGTGGGCTCATCCTGGTTGCCATTTGTCTGCGGTGTACAAAGGTACTTGTAGGTGTTCTGGGCATCTGCAATGTTGCCTTCAGGTAGTTCAACCCCTTCAGTTGTGATCACCTTACCTCTCTTGGACACCATTCAGCTGTACTTATCAAATCCGAATGACATACCAATGTCCTTGCTGTATATCCTGGTGAGGTGGATCAGTGAGTCAGTGTTTTGCTCACTTTTGGCATACAGCTTGATGTCGTCCATGTAGAGGAGGTGACTGATGACTGTTCCACTTTAGGACCAGTATCCATATCCACTCTTTGCAATCATCTGGCTGAGGGGATTCAGGTCCATTCAGAACAGGAGTTGGGGCAACGCATCACCGTGGTATATTCTGCATTTGATGCTGACTTGTGCAGTTGGCTTTGAATTGGGCTTTAGAGTTGTCTTTCACATTTTCATTGAATTCTCAATGAAGCCTCCTAGTGTCCTGTTGATGTTATACAGTTTCAAGCACTCCAGTATCCGTGTGTGGGGCATCGAGTCATAGGCTTTCCTGTATTCAATCCAGGCGATATACATATATATATATATATATATATATATATATATATATATATATATATATATAGTTAGTGCGCAGAACCCTCAAGCTCCCAGGCCTCTGGTAGAGGACCCGACCTCAGAGGATGAAACAAAGACCACCCGCGGAGGGTGAGAAGGGAATTTTTTTTGTTTTGTTTTAAAGTTATTTATCTGTCTTTTTTATTAGTGTTGGATATTAATCCCAGTTGTGGAGTTTGGTCAAGAAGCTACAGTACCTCAAATAGAGCTTTCATCACCAGCAGACTAATGGCGCTCAAAGGTTTAAGAAGGTTCCTGGATTTGGTTATAAAGGTTCAATTTTCCTCTCAAAGAAAAGATGGAAAAACAGAAACAGTAGAGCCCAAACCTTCAACTTGTGTTGTACAAATTTGTCAAAAGTGACAGCAATTTAATAAATCATCGCCCTCCATCACACGCATATGTACACCCACCCACACAGATACGTACACCCAATTCTGAGCTATGCCCTCCACTGCTCGATCTACATGTATACGTAAATGAGGTGTATGCATGGGTGTGTGTGTGTACGTGATTGTTAGTGAGAGAATGTGTGAGCGTGGGCCCTGCAGTCAGGTCCAGGCATTAGGTAATTGACTGTGTCTTTGCTCAAGGCCTTTCATGGATCACCGTCCTTTATTAGCTCACTTCCCAGCACACACACTCATACACACACACTTGAACAAAGTTCCCAGCAGCTCCACCCCAACCCCTTACTCCCAACCATCAGCACCCAAACCCAATTGCCCAGAAAAAGAGGAGTGAAACAAGAGAGAGTGAGAAGAGCAAGGAAAGAAGAGAGCAGCCACAGTGGGATGAACTAACACGGCCCCAGGAAGTGGCGATAAATAAGTATGAGGACTGAGTGGGCGGGTGGATGGGGTCTCCTCCAGCTGACAACAGAGATTGAGAGAGTAAGATCTATTTAGCTTGGTGCACCATCTACATCATGCAGTGTTTGTAAAATTCAGTATTAGCGACAAAATTGTAGATCTGCATGTGTTATACATAAATTTAAAATGTTCAACCAAAATTAAACTCTTTTAAGGATATTGTAATTAACCATCCAAATCATTATGTACTTTTAACTGTGGCTGTGTAATGGCCAACCTGTATCAGTATAGCTATAAAGAATTTAATTATTCACATTCCACCCTTACTTGCATTATTTGATCTAACTGAATGCTGTCAAGGTGGATTCAGACATGCTGCAAATGTAATTCCAGCATTTTTTGTGGCTATAAAATTTTGTTATGATTTTTGCTTTGACAGGTTATGTCTTCCAAACTATTGATGAAAAACAAAACAAAACAAACTGGATTAAACTAACAGAAATGTCATAAAGTATTTCCACATTTTTTATGTTTTTTGATAGGACTGAGTGACTGACAAACTGATAGTGTTTTACTCTTAATTTCATCATTTCTACGTCCCATTTACTGAAGTGGAACTGGCCTACTGGCAACTTGCAGATTTAATTTTTGAAGTTTTCTAATAAATGGATATCACCCTCTGTAATGGTTGGAACTGCGGTAGTTTGGTGGTCAGTTCTCCAGTTTGGCAATTCTGAGACAGTAGGTTCAAGCCCAGGTTGTGTCAGTTGTAAAACAACTGCCAGATATTTTATATGAATTGACTTGCTGTGGAAACCCCAGCAAAAGAGAGCAGAAAAAAAAAACTTTGTAAAGGTTATTTAAAAAAAATTATATTATTAGTCTTACACTGAAATAATGTATTATCTTCAAAAACTTTATTTTAAAATTCTACCCAGGAGAACAACTAAACTCCTCAACCTTTGAATAGAGGAATAGAGGACCTGAGTCTAAAGTGACTTGCAACCTGTTCAGGATGTACCCCGCCTCTTGCACAGTGACTGCTGGAGAAAGGCATCAGCTCCCTGCGACCTGTAAAGCAGAAGCCGGTTAAATAAAAAGGATGGATGGATCCTTAAGTTGTTTTTCATATGTTGTATATTGCTGGTTAAAAGGTGCAACACATTGCTGTCATATCAAAGTTTGGTGTAAGAGAATGTTAATGTTTGCTTTGTGATATATATTCTTGATAGAATGCTTGCTAAAGTTTTTTTTTTTTTCTGTATGGCACCAATGTTTCTGATAGTTCAAAACGAAAATAAAGGCTCTCTATTTATGTTTACTCTCGCTCTCTTCTCTCACTCTGTGGTAATTAGTGCATTAGGCCTATCATTGGCATCACCGCCAGCTACAGCAGCAGCCAGCAGAGCTTCTTGTCACAGCTCACAGGGGCAGTAGAGTGGACAGCTCAACCCTGGTACTCATCATCTTCATACTGTGCCTCGCCAGCCTCCCCCGAGCCACTTTATCTAGCTATGCTATTCAGCCATTCCCCTAATTATTTTCCAACCCCAACCATAGCCCTCTCACCCAGCCTCTGCCACCATACGCAGCACTGCTTGTAATCATCACCCTAAGCTTTGCTTCAGCTTCTCTACACAGCCTGAAGCCTCATCATTAACATAGCCATTTTTTCCAGACTGTGGCTCTTTGGCTTGACCGTCACAACTCTTGGCAGCGTGTACACAGACCCCCAGTCCAAACCCTGCACTAGAAATAGCCTGTGACTCCTGGACCTTTGTTTACCTTAGCCATCTGGGTCACAGTAAGGCAGTCTATCAGGGTATACTCAGCTCAGTCTGTTTGAAATTCACTCATACATGTATAAGCTTTGTATAGGTGGAAAGGTGATCCTTTTTGACCCCCAGGTGCCCTTATGCTTACTGTCCACAATGCCTCCAAAGAGTAACTGTATCTCTTTCTTTTTCTTTTTCTTTCTTTTTTTTTTCCTGAAGGACATCAAGTTCTAGTGATACAAACAAATCAGACTTGAGTTGAATGGACTTTAAATCATTCTTAATCTCTCAACTTGCTTTCTTGAAACACTGTTTCACAACCCATCCTGGATATCAGAGCATTTCTTCATAATTTTTTAACCTCAGATTATTATTTTTTTCAGTAAAGCCTTTTTTCACACAACACTTTCAAGCTGGGCCTGAGACACCCTTGTTCTGTGACACCAGGTTTTAAATGTGTTAGCACACTTCAATGTAAAATCTGGTCAGCTCTGTTAGTTTGTGTGAATGACCAAAGTCAACCAAAAACAGAGGATTTTCTTTACAGCCATAGTTTGAAAATCTCTTGCAAACATAGAATTGCAAGTTCTCCCCCCAAATACATAAACACAAGGATTTAAGAAGAGGAAGCCAAAGATAGGTGTATGTTTAAACTGGGAAGGTTTAGTTATGGGACTTTTTTTGTACTAGTTGCTATTCTTACCAACACCATTGAAACTTGAGTACTCTCTACCTCAAGCTAATTATGTGCCCTCACTGTCATCATCTGTCCATCCATCCATCCATCCATCCATTTTCTTTACCTGCTTCTCATTTCTGGGTCGTAGGAAGTTGGTGCCTATCTCCAGCAGTCATTGTGCAAGAGGTGGGGTACACCCTGGACAGGTCACTAGTCCATCACAGGGCAACATAGAGACAAACAAGACAAACAACCATTCACATTCTCACTCACACCTCGAAACAATTTAAAGTTACTGTCATTATCTGCTATGCTACTTGATTTAAATCCATATTGCAGGGCTTAAATAGAGTAAAAAAATGTGATTTATGACCATATGTTGCTAAAATTACATGAACGTAGAAAATAAATACTGAAAGCTCATTGTCCACTGTGAGGTAAAATTCCATAAAGTTTTTTTTAGCTTCTGAGTAATTTCAAATGCAGATGTGGGAAAACCCTCTCTGTTTATGCTAATTTCGTGGTTGTGTTATTAGCAATGTCACCAGCGGATCTGCCTGTAACCACAAAAGATGTCTAATTAGGAGGCTACGTGCTAATCAAGTACACTGGAGTGAGTGGTCACGTCTGTGTCTGTATGTGCTCCAAGCCTTTCCTTCTCTTCACATTAGACTGACATCTATCAAAAATTTCAAAATTATAATCTGATAAGAACCAGTTTACTGTTATAACATTTAAATACAACTTACCATAGTTAAAGCATCTTTCTTGTAAACGTGCACAAAGACATAAATTCACAGGCACACAGATAAATAAATTCATTGGCTACAGTGCAACTACTGAGCATATAATGTGTAATGCTGCTCTAATGATGTCCTTGCTACCTCCTTGCACCAACTCACTCAAACGCACACCCATCTTACCCCCCCTCCACAGAAATAATGCCAAAGCCTCTTCCCAATTGCTTTGCTTTGGGGTAGTTTTATTATTGTATTGCAGTTGTTAAGCTTCAGGCAACTGGGAAAAAAATGTATGCCTGCACAAATACATTCACACAGTGTCCTGCTATTAATGACCTTAGTTGTGATGGACCACCATGATGCATACATCTGGAAACAATATCCAATAGCAATTATTTCTACAACTGAAGTAGGCCACAAACTTGGGCAATAGGATCAGGTGTGGCTGCAAATTCACAAAATTGCATTTTAGCCTTCACATGTGTATGGATTGAATGTACGTTTTACATATTATGTCCAGCCATCCTTCCAGCTCAGGTACGTTAATGTCCATGTTACTACAGTGAGATAGGAATGCTAATTCCCCATAACAATTTTACAACATGTGTAAAACCCAGCTGCTCCTTCATTTGCACAGCCGTAAAATTCTCCCTGCCACACTGTTTCCCTCTCAGAATCCTAGCTTTATCAATTAACCCAACACTTTGCTCCTATTACTGTGGCATTTTGCACCATGAGGCCTTCATAGAGAGTAGCCATGAGGGACAAATGCACACAGTATCGTACTAAATTGACAACTTTCGTTAAATAATTTGCAGTTGTGGTTTGGTGTGACTTAAGAAAATAAATGACATTAGATTTTTTTGTTGCGCAAAACAATTAGACCTGTCCAAAATGTTTCGAGTCACATTAGTCTATTATTTACCCTAAATAAAGAGTGTTGCAATTTTACACCAAAAAGGTTTTGGAGACAAAAAACAGTCACACTTTAAATTTGCATTGGCAGAATTAGCTATAAAAATATCCGTAGTGTGAAATCAAGCTGGAAAACTGTTTTTGAGTCAGATGGTTTCCACGCCATACATACATGGTTGTAAGAAAAAGCAGGCAGACAAGCTGGATAGCTATGTCTGTACTTTAATGGACAGTCTGTCCCTGTGCAGATATGCTCCACTGAAGCATATTGCATGTAGTGTGGTATAATCACTTTCTATCTCATTCTCCTGTCATCACTCTGTCTTTGCTTTGCTGCCTTGTTTATTTGCACACGAGTTCTGTTTTCTTCATCTGCGATACCTACTAGCAGCCCCCCCCTCCCCACGCCTATCAAATAGCTGAGTGCAATACACGCACATGCACACATACTTGAGAAACATGACAGCCCTCTCATACAGTAGTGTGTTGGTGATAGAAGTCAAACCTGGCTGTGAAATGCAAATGGTTTGTGTTAAAGCTACGGTGTAGACGGACACTGAGGATACTGCAGACAGGATACATTTTGTGGACTTACATGAGATTTTTGCAGTCAAAAACTTGCCTAAAACATCTTTTAAATGCAAATATAATATGTGTTTTTAATCTGTATGTCTGTGTCTTGGTGTTCTCAGCTTTGTGTATGTGAAAGCAGGTGTCACTGTGCACAAGGCTTGTTTGTTCAGTGTGTCGTTTCTATCCTTGGCTTTGCACTTGATAAGCCTCTTGATGTGTATGTGAAAGTCACACTTTTATCTTTGCTATGCTACTTTTATCTCTGTGATGGGTAGTATATGTGCATGCCTAGATGTTTCTTACTATGGGCTCATATGTCCGGGGGCCACCATGCAGGGTGTACGAGAGAGGTTGGTGTCTTGTAGTATGGCGATGGGGCCTGGAAAAGGAAGCAGTCAGGAACACTTAAACCTGCAAATGGCCTTGATGTTCTGTTCAAAGCAGCCTGTGTTGACTGATGAGCCTGTTAACCCTGGCTGAAACAACTCCAGCACAGGGAATTAGACAACAGTGCCGGTCCTGGCTGTTCGCAGCTCGTTTTGCATGGGAATTGTGCATATTTAATCTGAGGTGTGTCGAAGTGCAAAGACAAGCCTCCTTCTTCTCCGTTTCTCATTATGGATGTGTAATAGCACCCCGAGGCTGCGGGCCTTAATTCACCAGCCCCAGCCGCAGTCTTAATCTTACCTTCAGTCTCAGCCCCCACCTTCTCACCATACCTACTCTCAGCCCAAATCTAAGTCCTTTTGAAACCCCTTTTTTCACTCTTTGTCTCATGTGTGTAATTCCTACCTGCTTTATGACTCAGGGTGTCAGTTTTACTGTTGAATCCTAAAACAGCATCTTTATTCTAACCCCTGTTTGACTGTAACTAAAAACAAACACAGTTCAATTACTTTTATTGTGTAACAGCTTTTATTGTATACCAACTTGTGCACTAGGAAAGTATTGACACTAGGAAATGGACATGACATGAACAACTACCTTTTGTCTTGTACAGTCTAGGCTTTCCGAGTGAAAAAGTACAAACTAGTTGTTTTAAAAAAGCGCACCAGTACAATCTAATCTACTTCTTCATGGTTCTTGGTATTTTTATTCTATTGAAACACAACTTGAGGTGATACTTAACATCTCAACTGTTTACTTGGATTCAACCTAAAACTAACTCAATATTAAAACATCACAAAGAGTTGTGTTTGTAGTGAGAAAACAGAAAAATATGACTTAGCAATTTTGTCTTTGTGATTTTTTTGTTTCATTGTGAGGATCACCTAATCAAAAATGTGATTAAGTGATTTACCTGATGGCTGTATTTTTATGTTCATCTTTATAGGTAACTGTTTTCCTTATTTATATTAAAATTTTAGGCGCTTTAGTCACCAACTAGTTGTGAATTCAGTGTTTTTGTCTTGATAAATGTGTTTGAGTCTCACTGACAAAAAGCTTCTGTCTATCTAATTCCATCTATCACATCATCTCTTCATCTTCTCAACATGTTTTAATTCAGCAAACGCTTCTCACTGCAGGACAGAACAATTAATGCAGCTTCTTGGTCTCTTGGCCCTTTTTCATCTTTTCTTTTCCTTTTCTTCACATTCTTCTTCAGATGATAATGCTTTTTTATACATCTTCTATGAATCATGTTAATTCTTTATGAGACAAATGTTGAGTGAATGCATTTGGGGTTGTGTGTATGTGTGTAACAGAGAGACCCCATGCTGTGTGTGTAATTTCGTGTTTGTACATGGTTCCAAACATCTTAGGCCACTACAGAACAGGGGAGACACAGAGAGGGGCAAAGAGGTTGAGTTAGACAAAAAAGATTGAGGGAGAGAAAAAGGAAAGAGAGAGAGAGAAGGGAATGGGAAAACAGGATGATAACAAACGTGGCTCAGATTTCACAGACGCATATTTCATCAATCATGTGAATAAGTCGTGGTGATTATGCATGGTGGTGGCAGGCCAAGGGGGGGCTGATTACCATACACCATAAAGGCTGCTTTCTTATCTCACACACACTGATTAGTTTCTGTCTGCAGATAGCCTCTCACTCTTCGCTCTTTCTCATATGCACACACACACACAGACTTGTGGGAATTGTTGGTCTCTATCGTACACATGCATGCATGCATTTACATGCAAACACAATCTTAAACACTTGAACACATTTAATGCTGACTAGAAATCCAGATACACACAATTAACTACAAGAATAGCATTACAAATATGTGTTTTCTGAGCTTTTCTATGCTGTTTTTGTATATTTAGAAGCTGGAAAAATGTTTTAAAATTAAAAGCTGTACTGTTTTTTTGTTTGTTTTGTTTTTGCCAACATACTGATGTTTTCATATAACATTCTGAATAATTTGGAAGATGACAGAACATTTATCTGCCTGTTTGCACAGACATTTGAATCATTCCTCTAGCAAATTCAAATTTATGCTTTTTTTATTTGCGATAATTAACTGAGGGTCTATTTTTTTTCTGTTTTCAATGCACACATTTATTTGACAAAATTTAAAACTAATGAATTTGCAGACACACTGTCTGATACAGTACATAGATATTTTTATTTGAAAGCCTTTCAGTACTAATATTAATGGAGTGCTTGCCTGAATGTCCTAAACAGAACATGTGTCATTGTTTTTCAGATATGGCAAACTTGGCAAAGACATAATTTGTCTTTTCTGTTTTTATATCTAGAAGTACAGCTTATAAAATTTTGCGAAAGGGAATACCTGTCCACTTGAAAACCATTATTTATATTTCTGTTTGTTTCTACAATTCTCTGTGAGATGTTTTGTGTGGTCTCTTCTGATACTCTATACTCATTTTCTGAAGCTATAAACATTTGATGCAGAACAAGTGTGTGAAAGAGAAATGAGATGATTATGAATAATAAAGGGCAAAATTAGGGTCAAATTAGCTGCATATGGTGTTGCTTTCTGTCTAATCGAAGAATTAGAAGTTACTTGTTTCTTTTACCCTTTTCTTTCTCTCTGTCACTCTGATATATAATATAAACTCATTTGGTAACCAGGCAGGAGTGGTGTTGCGCTGTCTGAGTGCCTGCATGTAAGAAGTGTGCCTGGGATGCATTAGGGCCTTCTGACAGGGGCCTGGGTGAAATAAGTGAAATTAATGGAGCTCCTTTCATGTCGGACAAGGCCGCGGCACCCCTTTCACGCAGCATACAGTCACAGAAAAGTCAATACTTTTTTATTACTCCTCGCTTGCCCTACATTCCCCACTACAAGTGCTCTGCCCGCTAATTGGTTTCAATTTGCGGAGAAAGAGAGAGAGAAAGCAGAAGAAAGAGTGGGTGAGGACTCCATTGCAAAGAACACTGAAGCAAATAAATCAATCTCATATTTTTCTCCGTGCTGTCTTTTTTCATAGAGTAACATCATGGCAGAGAGAGCCAGACATGTGGGAGAGAAATACAGGAGAGAGGGAGAGGGTAAATGGTTGGTTAGAGCACGCCTGATCCCAAGGGAGCGTAATAATATCTGGGAGCCTGTTAATGGAGACGAGTGGTTAAAGTGGGCTGGGGCCCTGGCCAGGTCACCCCTGGGGGTGTATAACTAGCTACACAGCCTCATCTGACTGGTCACACTCCAGCTTCAATATCATTCCAAGCAAATGTCTGATAGTTTTGAAAATTAGATTTATCTCCACCATAACTGTGTGTGTATTCAGGTGTTGGAATGGGCTGCATGCATCAAGGCCTCTTTCGAGATTATTAACTGGCTGCATGTCATGTTTTTGCTTGATGAACACAAATGTTGTCAGTATGCGTTATCATCTTACATTTTGGCATGTGGTGTTGAATAATTATTATATTTCTTTATTTTTTATAGAAAGATTTTGCAATAGCAGCGCAAAGTTGCACAGACAAAATGGGAAGCATCCTTAAATTGAATATTGTGGAAACTCATTAGTCAAATCTATTTTTTTCCCCACAAATCACATATTTGCCTTAAATGATTCTTTGTTTCCAGTTTCACACTTTATAATCATATATGGAATTACTACCCATCTAATATAAGAGGCAGAACTGTGTATGCCTGCAGAGTTGAGTGTGTGTGCATGCCCGTGTGTGTGTGTGTTCTGTCTGTCAGTGTGTTGTTCACTGTTGGGCTTAGCTTAAGTGGCAGTGGGGTTAGCCTCTTTCAGAAACAGCACAGCCACAAATTGATGTGACACTCTGAACCCCACTTCACCGCAGTCACACACACACACACACGCACACACACCAGTCAGCCTCCAGTTAAAGGGAGGTTCCACCAGTCTCGTTTTCTCTCCCCATTCCAAATTTCACAGCTGTACGGCGCAGGCCAGGGCAGGTTTGGGGGGGGCTACAGCTTGTATGTGAATGAGCTGTCACACACGGCTGGCATCACCATCCAGTTTGCCATGTCTTTGTTGGTTTGACAAGTCCCTGCTCTCTGCCCTGTGGCCAATGCAAAGACACATACCCACACACACAAACTCTCTCTGTCTTTCTATCATTCGTCCATCACATACATTTCACATGTGAGTATATGTTATTGGATCGTACGGATGAAGTAGATTTGTATGCACCCACTCACACACAAACACAGGTCCACATGTACAGATAGCCAGATGCTGCATATTAAACAGTAAATGTGCTTGACAGTGCATGCACCGTGCTCCAAAAACAGTGGCAGTAGCATATCACTTCACATCATTGTTGCCGATAAATGGAGCTTTCATATTAAATTTAGGCTGAAACATGCTTTGATTTTCCTGTGCCAGAGCTTTTATTTCTGACTGCTGCATGGTAGTCGGCATGTGTGAGTTTGAGTGTGTCTGCGTGTGTTTGTGTGTGTGTCTGTGGGAGATTTTCTCAGGAGTTGTTAGTGTCAGATCGAGGAAGGCTTCTGTTTGTTACAAGGACAGGCTTGTACCCACCTCCAGGCGTTGGCATTATGATGATTGTCATGGCGATGGAGTGTGAGTGACAGGAAGGATCACATGTGGTAGCCGCGGAGCAGGAAGCCCGAACCGCCCCAGTCCCTGACATTAGTTTGTCCTTCATCAAAACTTTATTCTCGTTTATAACTATTCACTACCTCTGTTCTTTATTGTTTGTGTTTTTTAACCATCTGTCTCTTGTCTCTCTGTTGTATGGATCTTTTTTTCCCTTCTTTTCATTTTTATCTCTTCATCTCATTCTTGCCCTTTTGTATTATACTCTGAGGCCACTTATCTGTATCTCACAGTTTTTTTTATATTTATCCATCAGATATTATCCTGCTGTCTTCTTCAAGTGCCAAGATCAATTGTTTCTTGCCATTTTACAACTTTCTTGGTAATCCACACAATTGTGTAAGTGGGGAAAGTTGAAGAACAGGTCATATTACACACAGTCATATCTGCACATTTCATTTTTTTAACAACTGGGCCAGCTGCAAAACAGAGGCAAGCGCAAGGTGGGTTTGTGTGTGGGTGCACATGTAGGTGCAAGCATTTTTTCTTTAATCTATGTCTTTTTGACTCTGTAGTGCTTTTGTTAAGATCTATGTGTTGTTGCAGACTTACACCTGTGTGTATGTGTGTACATTAATGCATGTGTATTTGTGTCTTTCGGTGAAAGAACAAGAGCTTTTTGTGCATCGCAGCAGAAAAGGAGGTCAGGGTTTTCACAGTGGCTCGAGCATTCATCATTAGCCCGCTGTTGCTGCCGGTAATGTTGCCCGTTACAGTCATGATTAAGAGCCCCGCTTAGTTCCAGCAGCCGGCGCGGATGCACAAACAAGTGCACATGTGTGGTTCCAAGTACTGCTCCAGTAAAACTGAAGTTTTACAGAAAATTCTACTTTCACCCAGTACAGCGTGCCTAGTGTGTGTGTGTTGTGTGTGCTTGTTGTGTAGGAGATTGCATTGTTCACGATGTCTAACTGAGACAAGGCTTCAGGGCCCGATGAGAAACCTGTCAGAGTCACTCATGAAAAGAGCAATTCACCACTCCACACACACGCACTCTTAGTGACACACAGGCACACACACACTCACACAGTTATCATACAGGATTAGTGAGTGTATTTGTGAATTATGATGGAGAGATGTTCACTTTCATCCTCATTTATTAAAGGCAGGAAAAAGAAATAACATTATATTGCATTCATCTGCCCTGTTTAAGGGATGTTACTTTGAAGTATTTATTTCCTCTTCATGTTTACGAAGAAATGTTCTGAAAACCAGTGCACATTGAAGTTACTATATTAGATAAATGTTGTGATACAGTCTCATAAAGAAATGTATGTTGATGAAAAGATGCTTTCCACTTTGCATTTTGAAAGACCTTATATGCTAACTGTTATGAACTTGTGACTAATCTACGCATATAAATTAGATTTAATTCCTTTGCACACTTAACTGTGGCAAAACTGGAGGTCATGATAGTTTTAGGATTTTTTCAGTTAAAGCACAGTTTACAGTGTTGCACAGATAAAATATGTAATTTCTGTGTTTATGAATGTGACACAGTCAGGTGACTCATTCAGATAGACAGTGACATGCAGTGCATGCTACCTGACCGTGACAAAAAAAAAGAATTGTCGTACCTATAAAACTATCTGCAGCTGGTGAATAGTATTTGAAAGTCATGTCTTTACAAAATCCTGCAAAAACCCATGCACCTGAGAGATGCCACATCCTTCAGTTGATTTTCTACAGTATGCCAAGCATTTAACCAAACAGTAGAATAATTAGGTTTTTCATAGCCTTCAGAATTTTTGTTTTATCTGACCAACAGTTGGTATCCAGAAATTTTCAATTTAGCATCTGAGATGAGAAAAATATGTATATATTTTTGCCTTTGAGTTATGTTGCTGCATATCAGTTTTATGTTAATCAGCTAATTTCAAAGTAGTTTTAGTGCTGACAGAAAAAAAAAATCTTTAAGACATGTTTGAAGTGTAAAAGTTTTTAGGGACAGTTGTAACCCGTGTAAAATTAGATTATAAATTTTTTACACCAGTCCTGAACTTTGACTGGAAGTGATAACTTCATGTCAGGCCCTCCTGTGCCCCGAGGCGACACTCCCTCATCAGTCTGTTCTGATGGTGAAATATAAAATAAGTTCAGAACCTGTCTCTGTCACACATGTGACATTTTAGCTTTCGTTAAAACTTGCAGGAAAGTTTTTAACACAAACTGGCCATTCCTCTCTTTGCTTTGTTACAATTGTTTCGCTTACTTTTTTTTCCGTCCCTTCTCTTTTATGTCGCTGTCATTCCCCTGGGCCTGTGCTGTAAGGCGTGGAACAGGAGCTGAGACAGAGCATTTAGTAATGGCTTCTTAATGGGGTTGTCGACAGCCACATTAGAGCACGCAGGCAGTGGGCGAGGCCGGGCAGCGATATGCCAAGCCAGATGCTGTACCAGCTGTGGCACTCCGCACTCTCATTCACACTCTCATTTGTAATCACATTTCTTGTACGGATGGACGCCATGTGCGTAAAGACGAGGAATGTCTCCTTGCAGTTTGTCATTATAGTCATTTCATCTGTTTTGGTTTGTGTTTTCTTGTATCTTTTGGGGTTTATCACATCTCAGTAATGAATGTATGCTTAACAAGATGCAAAACACAGGAAAAGAATCATACAGGTTTTAAATAAACACCCTATTTGGTTGAGGATTAAACAAAAATGTCTTAAAGTTGTTGCACTTTTGTTTTTTTGACCGAATCCTTCAGTACCTCCAATCCATCTGGTGATTTTTTTTTTGTGCTTATTTGAGGTTTTATACTGTTTTTTTTACTTTGTTGTATTTGATGAGTAGAGTATTAGTGTCATAAGGGACCAAGGCAAATCTCTGGGTTGATTCTCACTGTAAGACTTGAAAATCAATAGAAGTAATAGAAGACATTTTTCTACCTTTACCTATAAACATAGCAGAAATGTGAAAGGAGAACTCTGACAACTTATAAGTTCAGCAACCACATGGGAAAGATTTCAAAAGCCAGAAAGGGAAGGAAGAAAGGAGAAAGAAGCAACAGAAGGAGGGAGAAGTAATTAAATGAAAACATGGATGATTAAATCAAGTAATGAATGTTAATGTAAATCTGTGTAACTAGGGACTGGAATGTCATTGCCAAAGGTCCTTTAGGTCTCCAGTAGGGGGAGCCATGTGTCAATGACTTTAGGCTGTGTCAAAGACCTTTATCAGTTCAAAAATCCATGAGTGTGTTGTGTAGGTGTGTATGTGTGTGTGTATGTACACAGCTAAAGAATGAATAGTCAGAAGGTGGTTCTTTGTTTCCTCATCTGATCTGATCTTACTGGTATCAAACCAAATTTTCCTGTGTCAGCGATGATCAAGTGTGATGAGGATGCAAAGAGAAAAAAATGGTATCTGTGTGTTGTGTGTGTGTTTATGTATTGGCAGCTGATAGCATTTTTTGGAAGTGAAGCCTGTATACAAAGTGGGGACCCTCTTCACTGTATTGACGGCTGCCAATTGTCACTCTTGTGACTGACAGTTCAGTATTGATGGAAGAGACCTGCTGACAGAGAGATGGAGGACAAAACAAAAGGAAACAGAACACCGTTAGTGGAGAAAGGCAGAGGAAAAAGTCCAACAGGATAGAGTGAACCTGGAAACTTTGGAACTTAAAAAGTTGCCATTTGGGTTTGGATCAGTTTATCCTTTTGGTGAGACAACATTTCTTTAGTAGTAGGAGAAAGCTTGCCTGTCACCATGAATCATTCTCCTCTTCTGCTGTTTCTGTAACACCATTTTGTAAAAATCACATTTGCTATTGAAAACAACAATCAGCACTTTTAAACTCACAATTTACAGGCTAAAAAACATGCTCTGAACATGTGCTTTCTACCAGAGGTCATTGTGCTAAATTTGTAAGCCCATCTCAAACATTAGAAAACTGATGCATCTTTTTTTAACTACTATTAGCTAGTAAAACCTAACATAACCTAACCAGGATTCTCTAGATAACAAGATGGGAAGCTGTAGAGAAGCAGAAGACCTTGGTGAATTTTATTAAACCTAACTTAGTCAGGGCATATATAATGTGTGGCAGATATGTTTCATCTTTTCAAGCTACAAAATGAGACAAGGGTCATGCAACTTGTGAGGTAGTTTGATGATTGAATGGCTTTGTATCAATTGCTTACTGTATTGGTTTACTCATTTATTGATTGAATTCTGTTAACCGTTGACAACAGGTTATCTAGTTTCTTCTTGTGAGGATGGTGAAACTCAAACACACACAGCAGCGGCTAATGTTAACACACAGCTCTGGGTCTTAAAGAAATACCCTTGTTTCGTGTGTGATTATCCTAAATGCAAAGATCTGACACAGGCAAGGAAACACATTCTTTTGCTATTGTTACTACCTTTAAAAAATATAATAAAATGTTTTTCTTGTTCTTACTTTTCTTGTCTGCAGAAGCTCCTACGATTGCAAATGTACAGACACATAACTCAGTGTGTTCATCCTCGTACTAATTTATATGTGCCAATGTATGAAATTCATTCATTCATTCATTCGTTTTTGTCCTGGTTATGCCGTTGCAGGTTATTCAGCAAAGACAAAGTGGTAATAAATCGGACCTTTAGTTTGCCGTACTGCTTACAGACACAAACAGGTGGATGTTTCTCCTAATCCTAGAGAGGAGCTGTGACCAGTTTGCAGGACTCTAACCACCTGTCACCTCATTCACACACACATTCACACAAATACAATGCCATCCTGTCAGTAACATTTCATGTTCATGTGTTAATCTTGCATAATGATACAACCAAATCACAGTGAAAGCTGCGCATATGTCACTGATACTGGCTGAGATGAAACTGATGCAGATCTGTTTTCGATGACATGGTGGTGTGGTGGTTTACACTGTTGTTTGACAGGATAATGTTCTGTCATGTTTCTCTCCATTCTCTGGGAAATTTGGTCCCACCGTTAAAAATCAACTCTGCATGTTTGGTTAATTAATAACTCTAAATCTACTTTAGAAGTGAGTCTTTATGTTGGCCCTGTGCCTTGTTTCTCGCCCTGCAACAGCTGAGTGTCTTTCCCAAAGAACAAAAGACAGATATATTAAATTAATCATTTTTACATGCATATATAACTAATTTGAATCACAAGAAAATAATGTTAAAAACAATATTTCTGTTTCTCTCTTTAAAGTGAGGAGCTTTTGGTTCAATATGCCTGACTGATAGGAAACATCAGAGAAGTCTGGACAGTCGGTTTTGCTGCTAATTTGACAGGTAATGCCCAGAGGACACATACACACTTCTGAATGACCCTCTTTCTATTTATGTCTCGATACATTCTAAACACACCTAGGTTTCCCCAGCTCTGTCACAGTTTCCCAAACACACAAACAGTTTAATAGTTTTTTTCCCTCACAAATACTCTGCTCACCTACATTCCCTCCTTTGAATGTTTGGCTGTGTGGCATTTTACTACAGGTTAATAAAGAGAGGAGAGGTGTGTGACCCTGTCAGAAATGTGAGAAACTGACCCAAAGGAATCAGACAGGGGCCAAGACACCCCCCAACCCTAAGGGCATTAAGGTGTGTGTAATAGAGGTTTAAAAGTGGGTGCATGTGTGTGTGTGCCCATCTTCTCATAGATGACATATGTGTGGTCATTTACATACTGGATATGAGGTAACACACACACACACACATACATTGAATGACTGGGTGTGATGTCCCTGTCAGATGTCAGGATGCAGATGGGATGGGATAGAGGGGGGTAGGTCACGTCTGTTTCCCTTTATTCACTTTCTCCGCTCACATGCGCGCGCACACACACACACACACACACACCTGTCTTGGGTCCTAAGGTGCCCACTTACTAAGAGAGTTGTCAGCATGACTGTGGGAGGCCTCAACTGTTTGACATCTGCCTGCGCACCCCCCCAAAAACATGCACATACACACATGTATCTCCCCTGATACTTCATTTCTGAACAACAAAGCATCTCCCAGTGATCTACATTTGGACATAGTCATCATTTATCATCTCAGCTCCACAGAAACACACATAAGAAAAGAGTGTTTCAGAGGCCAGAGATGAGTTGGAGAAGAAACAAAGAAAAGGAAAGTACGGAATTGGAATGTTCCACTATGACTTGGAATATATGTGTGTGTGTATGCGTGGGGGTGGATAGGGGTGGGTGTGTGTGTGTGTGTATGTGTGTGTGGTTTTTGTTTTCGTACCTCTCCATACTGATAGAAAGACAAGCCTCCATTTGTCCCACTTTCATACAAGATAATGAAGCTGTCATTCTCAGACAACTTTATTGGATTGGTACTGGAGCGCAGACTGCAGCTCAGGGGAAACACACACACACACACACACACACATACATCTACCTAAGCGCAGAATGCTACAAGCGATCCCCTTGGACTCCGTTAAGCATATGTCAAATATAACCATGTAAAGAAAGTGAGATTGTGTGACATCTGTACAGCTGCCTGAATGGCAGATACAAAGCAAAGCAACACACACACACATACACGTGTGCACACCCACCTCATATCTTTAACATGCAAAGAGACAGACAACCCTGATAGCAAATAAAATGAAATCAACCTTGAATGGTAAAATCCTCTGTGAATACTTGTCTCCTCTTTACAAGTCAATTTCATATCCTGTAGCTCAAGACAAACCTAAAGAGATCTGGGGAATGGTGTAGAACTAGACGGAAAATGGGGAGGGGTAAAAAGGGTTACAAAAAGAAAATTAGGAAACTGAAATAGTGTGATAGACAAAGAGGGAGAGGGATGGTGGGAGCTGTGATTGTGCTTTAAACTGAGGTTGAAAAATCTTAACAGGGCCACTGGTTCATACAGCATGCACTTTTTCTGCAAAATAGACAATAGTTTTTCATGCGGAGAGTTCTTTAAGTTCAGACACATGGTATCACAAATAATGTTGAAAGCTTGAGTGTTTTAGTTTAGTTTTTTTTTTTTTTTGCTATTTTAGTAAACTGTAAAACTTATATATAAATTGGCTTTTTTATGGCTGCTTGACTTGGTTTGGTTTGCAAGTGAAATCAGCTCCATGAATAAAATTTGAATGCCACCAGTGTCTTGTAAAAAAAAAAAAAGATGCAAAAATGCATAAAAACACACAGCAAAGATGACATCTAACTGCCAGCTATAATGTAAAATGTGCTCCTGCACATTATACATCATACACAGTACATTTATTCTGGCCCGCTTGTGGGTCAAGGTCCAAAAACATGCAATCTCAGAATATTCATTTTGCAGTTAAATATCATCAGTTTTACGTATTTCAAACTCTACATTAACATTTCTGGGGCAAAAATCTTTTAGTCTCCATTCAAGCTATCAACAATTACTTTTCTTGTATTTTAGGCTTTTCAAAAGTCACATAAAACATCATTTAGCACCAGATAAATAAACTGATCATGTTTGAAACATTGCTGAACTCTTCATAGAAAACCTGTGTTTATCATCTAACTGTTGAATGTACTTTAGAAAAGGAAAACTTTGCCCATATCAACAGTAAAAAGAAGCAGACAGAGCGACTGAGTGAATGTGAGCACAAGAGAGAAGACAAAAGTAGAAAAGCAGTTAACTTCTTTCCATCCGATCATCTGCTCATCCACTCATCTGTCTATTCAAAGGCAGACATAATTACAGCTTTGAGTATTTAGCTTTGTAATTTACTCATTTTGTCACATTATTTATAACTCCCTCCTTCCCTTCTCTCTTACTTTGTCTCCTGCTCTCGGCAGGGGTTCACCCCTGTAATCTAGTCTGTTAGGTCCAATCCATATTCCAAGTTATTATCACTTTCATTTGCTTATTAAGTGCTCCCTTGTTTTCTTCAAATAAAGTTATAATTAGAGATTTGGTGTCTGCAGCTTGAAATACGATCTCCTCTTTATGAAATCTTGGGTGGGATGAGAGAGAATCATATTTTATCACACTCATGGAGTTAATGAGGATGTGCACAGCTTGATATTGTGTTTGTATGTGTGTGAGAGTGCCTGTGTGATTTCTAATTACGTCTCTGTGGCAGCTTTCTGGCCTCCAAAGTACCCATATACTTTATACCCTCTGCTGTTTTGTTTTCCCATTGTTTAATGTTAATGGGGAAAATCACAAAAGAATAAATGATCAGCTTAAACTCATGCTTTCCGCAATGTTTATAGGATGCAGCCATGTTGTACTTCACCATATTGCTGCTTCATAATAAATTTAAAATGTATGTTTTTATTTGGTAAGAAGACTAATGATAATGCTAATTTGGCCAATGATCAAAAATCCTCTTGAAATAGTTTATAGATGTTTATTCTGCATTAAATAACAGGAAAATATTTGAATATGTAATTTAAAAATATTGTTTTTAACCATTTATCATGATATACTTTCATAAGTACAAATTTACTTGTAGAAATGTATTTATTTAAAAAAATGAACCTTTTACAAAAAAAAGTGGAAAAAAAATGTTTTAAAAAGTTTCTAACAAGTTAAACCATTACCTAAGGGACTAGGTAATTTTTCAGTTGTTATAGCAAGGTTACGGTTTGTTTGTTTGTTAGTTTGTCCATATGTTTGTTTGTGTACAAGATGACTCAAAAACTTATGAAAGGATTTTCATGAAATTTTTAGGAATCGTCAAATATGGTACAAGGAACAAGTGATTAAATGTAGGTTGTGATCCGGTCAAAGTTCAAGGTCGCAGCTGTAAACCAGAAATGTAAGCTCCACACCTGGACACCTCATAGGTCAAGGATGATCACTGTTGATTTCAAGGTGATTAGTTTAAAAGTCAAGGTCACAGTTGACCTTGTACTATGCAACCATTTAATGGAGAAAATGACATTGCACACTTGGACACCCTTTAAGTCAAGGGTGATCATGATTGATTTCAAGGTTATGGGGTCAAAGGTCATTGCCACAGTTAACCTACTGCTCTAACTCTGCAAAAGTGAAATGTAGGAATGTCAAACTGCACAGCTGGACACCTCATGGGTCAAAGATAATGCGTGTTGATTTTAAGATCCATGGGGTCAAAGGTCAAGGTCACAGGTAGCTCCTTTGTTAAAAACTTGTCTATGCTCCTACATGTGGCCCTTTTGTTAAATTTTTGTTTGTGTCCGTTGTTTTTTTTGTTTGTTTGTTTGTTCTGTGTATCCTTACCTTACTGTGTATTATTTTGTTCCACATATTGTTCTTATTGGCTGGCAACGGAGTCTAAACTGCATTATAGACCACTTTTTAATTAGTGAGTACTAATCACCAACATTTCCTGAGAATGATCCACTGATCCATTCTTACCTTCTCATGACCCACCCCATGGGCCCAGCCCTGTCTTTGAGAAATAGCAGAGTACATTAAGACACGCCCCAGCAACACACTGATTACATATGCTAGCCATGGTAATGAGCTGAGCTGGACAGTGCAAGACTGCTGCTGTTTATGGTAACTCATTATCTGCCCCATTGACCAGAACTGTTCTACACATCATAGAGCCCTGTGTCCTCTACATCTACTCAACCATCACTCTCTTTGCTTGTCTGGTTGAGTGCTGTAATGTATGTGGTGTGAATGTGTGTGTGTGTGTGTGTGTGTGTGTTTGCTTACATGCTTGTTCACATAATGAAAAGTAAGATGATTCGTAAGCTGATTATCTCACCAGCATGTGTGGCATTAAATGTCCATTTGAGTAATACTTTGTGCAGTTAGTTATGTTTAAGTGAGCATCTATGCTGTTTGATTGTACGCTCAAGTGTCTTACTCAAGAGTGTGTGTCTGTATGAGTCTGTGTGCGCATGTTACTATGATCGCCTGCCAAAGTAAAGTGTTTGCAGCCGACAGAGACGGGGGCACTAAGCTCAAGGGCACATTTGTTTCAAACTAATGATAGAATGTAAATGGAGCAAATTTCCTTTGCAAGAGCAGAAGCTCTCTCTTGGCCAAACACACACACTTACATACTTCCACACACACCTAAAGACACACACTTGTTCTCTCACGCACATAGCAGTATCGTGTTGATGGAGTGCAGAATCTCATTACACATCTAATAGAATAAGTGTAGTGTGCGTATGGGGAGAGAAGAGGAGCAGCCAACCTGATTAGCCTTATCACTTTATTATGCCGCTCCGCACGCAGCACACAGGACAATTGCATTAGAGAGGAGCAGATGAGCTGAAGGCAAGGAGAACTCAGCAAACACAGCCTTAATTGATTCCTCACCAAATTAGCAGGGACAGGTGGGGGGGCTCGCTGGCTGGGTGGCTGCTCCACTGACTGGATGCGCGCTCGGATGCTTCACGGAGCGACCGACTTGTTGACTTGTTTTCTGGTCGGTTGACTGAGTTATGGCATGATAAGTTGACTGAGTGATTAGGTTACTGGATACTTTAGAGGCTGTAAGTGGAGCTGAAGGTGAGAAGAACTTAGTAAACTCTTTAATGCTTTGATTTCTCAGTGGATTAAGAAGGACAAGTGAGGTGATCATGTAAATGATCTCCTGACTGCCTGAGTCTATCTAATGATTTTACTTGAAGGCAGTGCTTGTTCATCAGGTTGTGAGTTTGGTAAAAATTAAACTATCTGTTTGTAAAACAGGGAAACAAAGCAATTATTCCTATCCAATAAAATAAACTAGAGAGAAGTAAAAACAGAACACAAGCATGGTTGTATGTATCTGTAGTTATTGTGAGCCAGTTATGAACCAAAAATCTATAGTAGCCAGCAGGTGAAAGTAAAAAAATAATATATGTACATGTGTGTTATTTGGCAAAAACATACGGTTCTCTTGAGGCAGGTTGTCCAAAACAAAAATTTAAAGATGGATTGTTGCAAATGATAAATGGAAACAAGACTACAGAACATGAAACAGATACAATATAATCACAAAATCGTGATGTACGCTCACATATAATCAGAACTTAGCCCGGCAAAACAGAAACATACAAAACAATAATTAAATATGTCACTAGAAAAAATGTTCAGTGTAAAATTATTTAAATAACATTTTAAAGGATTCCGTGTATTACTTAGTAATTCAAATGTATAATATGCAATAACTGTTTTTTTAAAAGAGGCAAACTAAAAATAAAGAAACTTCATGATAGTGCCTGCTATCATTTAAAATCTACTGACCATGTTTCAACTTCTCTGTGTGATTTAATTGCTTTTAAAATATCCATAGCTATGTCTATTCCTCTACTATATATTGTCCCAATAAGTCTGAGCATCAAACTTGGTTGTGTTTAATTGATTTATGTGTTGAAACGGATTCCTGCGTAGTGGGTGTTGTTTGGGGGAGTTGGGGAGGGTTGGATGACTGTAATGGGGTCCTGGAGGAGGAAAAGTGGGAGAAACAAGGGGAGACACAGGACACACACCGGGGAAGAGAGTTTGTCTTTGTCTCTGTGAGTCCCCCCCTTAGGGATTTTGGGATGGTGGAGGTTAATGAATCTGATTGGCTGGTAGGAGTTTTTTTTGCTGGTGCTGCGGTTTGCACTTTCACAGAGCCTCACTTTTTTTTTATCACTAAGTTTAGCTTTGACACAGCGCAGCATGAAGGACAAAGTGGTACAAAAAAAAGGTTGCAAAATTTTGGATTATTAATTTTTTTTTTTTTTATTCACCGTCTTTATGGCTCGCAGATAAATATATATTCAGCTTTCCGAATTCTTTTATTTTCTTGAACAGTGACTTCGACAAGTTCTGATCTAAAGGTGGATCAAAGTTTGTGTCTGTTTCAACATATGTCTAGTTACATTTTGGTATTTGAAGCTGTGTGAGTCTGTACACATCCATCCATGTCAATGTGTGCGTCCCTCGTGTGCATGCGTATGAATGTCTGTGTGTGAGTGTGTGTGTGCTAATGAGAGTGGGGGGGGGAGCGGGCTGTCGCAGCAGTGCGTCCTCTGCTCTCCCGGCAGGTCACTAGCGACAGATGTTCTCAACATATGTGGCGAATTAATTAGCCGCTAGTAAACAGAGGGGGCTGCCGCCATGAGCTGCTGGTCCATGCCGACGCTGAGCCGCAACGGGCCACCCTTTGTCCAAATTCCTCTTTTCCCACCATCCTCCTCTGGTAGATAGTTAAACCGAGCATCATTCTTTATGATCAGTGGACCCACAATTAGTTGGGGGCAAGTTGTGTGTGTGATTTGTGGATGTGTCCATTTGCATGTCCATGGGGTTAGTGTGTATCTAACTGTGAGAAGATGTGTGTTTTCTTTGTGTACGTGTTATTTGATTTTGGAGAGAGGAGAAAATTGTGCGTGTGTGTGTGTGTGTGCCAGCATCCCATCATTTGAGCATGGCAGCCGGCCTGTCTTTGTGATGAGAGAGCTCCTTGATGACCTAACTGGTTGACTGAGGTGCGCCTCTGCATAATGTGTGTGTGTGTGTATGTGTGTGTGCGCCGGGGCCTCCACGTTCCCAGCACTGGGAATGTTTTCACAGCCTCGGAACAACTTGGCAGTGCCTGGGAACACTATGAGAGTCGCGTGGATAAACAGACAGCACATTATGTTGATACATTTAGGCATATTTGTAATCTGTTGAAGGAAATCAAAAAGTTTCAAGTCATTTTTCTTGTCATTAAATAAATCATGTAAAATGTTTGTAAAATCATTTCGAAATAAAACGGACACTAGATGAATGACATTGTCATGATTTCTGGCTGAATGAGATCCTGTGAAAAGTCTGCGCTCGATGATCAACAGTGTTGGTGTGTGTGAGCTTGTGTATGTGTGTGGCTGCAGTAATGAAGTTGTTAGTTAAAGTGGCCCCCTCCCCATGGGACTGGCTTAAGCTGTGTGTGATTGCTTAGGGATCGGGCAGATACACATACACTTATCATTATCCACACATACACATACACTCAGAGTCATTACTCCATTACGCACATGGACTATTGATTTTCTGCCATCTTTCCATCAGGTGAGAGCTTGCCAGGGAATATGGGAATGAACGCCTGGCTAGGAAAATAAAACTGTCACTCCTCCTTTCCTCTCTTCCTCCCTTCCCTCCTTTATTACAGACAGATGACAGGTCAAAGCTGCTATCGTTCACTCCATTGTTTTGTCTCTACTCGTCATTGCTCAATCACTTCTTGCTTTCCAACGTTTTTGTACAACAAATCTCAATGTCTGTCAATGTCTTTCTTTATCCCTGTCAGTCCTGACTCCTTCTCTTCTGCTGAACTTTGTATCTCTGGCATGTTTCGTTTCCATATGATTTCCTCCTCTCTGATCTTCTCTACCTCTCTTTTCATGGCAGTGCCTTCTTCTCTCTTGCTTCCTCAAAGTGATAGATTCAGTCCTCTGTTTTCTTTTCCCTTTCCCCTCGCTTCTCCTCATCCTTCTTTCCACAAGTCTCCAACACTCTGCACAATCAATCAGCTGGCACCTCCTCCCTTCATCCATACATCCCAAAACCCCTTGGTCCCTTCTGTCATCCCTCTTTCCACAGATTTCCTCCACCCTCTTTCCTCCCTACTGTTCTCTGCTTTCTCGTTACCCCATTGCCTTTTTTTTAATTTAATGCAATTCTTCCTTACTACCAGTAAACTCTATTTGATCACATATGCCCGCTGCTTTTTATCTCTCCTTTTCTCCTGATTTTTCTTGCTTTCTGGATTTTATATGCATCCACAACAAGTTTCTTTTCTTGACTTTTTTTCCTTTCGATTCAGTTTGACACAAATAAAAATCATTTCAGGGCACTATAAAGATAAAGTAAAAAAGTCAAATTTGAATCCAATTACAAATCCGTTCCGCTCCTCTCCTCTCCTCTCCTCTCCTCTCCTCTCCTCTTCATTATTTCTTGTTAACTCCTAGTCTCCTAGTTCCTCTCACCATATTTGTGCTCCTCATTATGCTTTTCTTCTTTTCTTTTCTCTACCTCCTCACCCTCTATCTTCCTTTTCTCTCTCTTACTTCTCATCAGCCACTTTGCTTTTTCCTACCTTCAACTTTTTCCCTTTCACTTTCACTCCTCTTCTCTCCTCTCACTTTATCTCTCCATTTTCTTCACCTCCCATGACTTCTCCCTCCTCACCTCTCCTCCCTGAGAGGAGGATACAGGATCAGAGGATGTAATTCACTGACAAGGGTATCTATATTTAATATTAATGGGCACATAGGACCCTTCACTCTCAAACACATACACACAGACACACACACACATGCTTAGTGCCATATAAAAGGTGATCAGAGGCTGTGGAAGGTGCTGCGTTGTTGCCCCCGGGATAGACGCCTTGTGGACTCACATATAACACACACACTTAAGCTGTGCAGCACTCTGCGCTCCAGGATGGATGTGGCATCATTAGGCAGAGGAGTGTGGCCGTTCTCAGTAGAAACGGCCATGCCGGCGGTACACATCAATCTAGCACCGCACGCTCCCTCAGATACTGTCTCCCTCTCTCTCTCACACACACACACACACAAATAAAATGAGAGGAAGGAGCAGCACAGAGCGGTGCAGGTTTTTCCACAAGTACAAACATATACAGTACCTATGTACACCATGGGCCTTCTAGCTTCTGCTATTTGCCTCATTCTGCTTCCCTTTCTCTCTGTTTTTCTCTCTCTGTCTCACATACACACACCTAACCACACATATATACAACCACACACATATGCACACTTACTTTGTCTAATTTATTTACAGTTGGAAAGAGCCACCAAGGAGAAAAGGACGAAGGAAAAGAAAAAGTGTCTTCTTTTTTTTATCTCTACAGCTCCTGTCAATTCTATCACCAGTTTTTATTTTTTATTTCTTTAGCATCACTTCTTCATCTGCAGGTACAAACTGCATGTTGCAGATCACACATTGTATCAAAAAGAACCCATTGGTCAATATTCCTTCAAAAATACTTGTCCAGAATATATAAAAAAAACACACAGTGGTAATTCTCCTGCTGAATGAAATTTATTTTGTAGCAATGCAGTCTGAAATGTGGTCACAAATTTTATCCTTAAACAACATGCATTTATATAAAGAGGTTCATAGTAGACATTAACAAATATCCTATTGCAGTAATTAAAAATAAAGCGTAATGCTGGTGAAATTGTTCTGGTAAAATGTGGTGATATACTTAATGTTTTCTGGCTAATGTCCACTTAGAGTAACACTTCTTTAGCCCTGTTTTAAACTAACATACTATAATCCTATCATACCAGAGTAATTGGAATTTTATTCCCAAGCTTTGAAAAGTTTCTTGCTGAATAATGGTAATTTGTGTCCTATAAAAACATTAGTTGGGTCTTTTATATTTTTCATATCCAGCAGTTATTTTAAGAAAACATGTAAATAATAGCATTTTATTAACAGTTTTTATATCTGTTGTTTTGAGCTGCAACATCAGTATTCAGTGATTTAACAGCAATGTGCTAGAATGTAAAATCCAACACAAACCTGCAATGATGTTAGGAATGGTAAAGTTTTACCCTGCATAAATGCTTTAGGTGTCTTAACGTGTTTTAGTGTTTTCTTGTGCTCATGATTTCCATATCAGAGTTGTTAAGAATAACAAGCTTCTACTCCAGATACTATCTGCCTGTGGGATACACACAGACTGGTGTGTGTGCAGCGATGTGCGTTTGTTTGTGGTTTCTCCTTGGCTCTCATTGATTTGTGACTATCACACTGTATCAACTAACAAAATTCTCTGGGACAGGGGCAATATTTAAATAAAAGTTAAGCATCTACCTCCATGAGTGTGTTTGTGTGCGCGCGCGCGTGTGTGAATGCATGCATCTTTAAATAAAACGAGTGGTAGGACGAGTGCAGAGCAGAGTTTCTCTCTGTTCCTCCAGCCGACAGACGAATAGACGGCCCTATTGGGAATCAATGGTCGAACTCGAGTCATTGAACAACTGTCCGCCTTTTCAATTGTGTCCCGTTTGAGAAACAATTTGACAATAACGTCAGCTTGAGAAAAAGGACATACAGTCAATATACAGGGAGAGCTGTGTGAAGGACAATTTACAGAGCGCCATCATCTATATGTGAGTGAGTGTGTGTTCTTTGTCCTGTAGTGTGCTTTTTGGACACAACTGACACCGGGCCATTGTATACCCTTTAATGATAAACAGCTTCCAGAGTCATTAAAACAGATTTAGTAAGTCTCTCTGACCTGCATGCACTCACAAACCCATGTCGCTGTGGATAGGTGAAACTACATGAAACCATGAATAAATATTTAAAATTAAATATTTAAAATTCTGGCTTGACGTAAAGCTTATATATAACAGTGAAAGAAATCTTTGCTGAAGTTGGGTAATATTTTATTTTTTTTGTTTCAATTAACATTTAAATATTTTACCAGTAGTATAAGGCACTGCCACTACTTTCAAACAAGCTGAAAATGTTAGTTTCATTTCAGTAGGTAAAAATAAAATCAAATAAAAATGTATTTGGTAAAACTAAACAACTTGTATAAATAAAACTAACTTTTTGGAAATTAACTTTTCAACTCATGCAGAATAATTGCTTGTTTATAAAATCTTTGATGCAGCTGTTTGTGTGCACTTTTGTTAGTTATTGTAGTTTATGCATTAATGTGGGGACTGTTTGCACACACCCCTTTTAGAAGAAAAATGATCGTTTGCTTGTTTCTGATCACACAACACATGAAAATCATATTATAATAGCTCATCCTGTTAATGCTCAAATTGTTGGTGTGTATGTGTGTGTCAGTGTGTGTGTATGAAGTAAGTGTGTGGTTGATTAAGGCAGGGGCCACAAGAGATCTGCCCCCCTCCCATCCATCAGTTTGATAAGTCCCTGAACAGGTAACATATTGCCTGGGACGCTAAGAAACGACCAGGGATATCAATTTTCAACTGTCTCATGGAACAACACTGCCGCTGTCAATTACACAATGTGGACAATTTTACCAGGTACAACATATACAATAAGGGTGTGATTTTAGGTCACAAACACCAAACACACTCAACCCAAAAATATCTGAGAGAAGAGCAGAGGTGAGGGGAAAGGCGAAGTATACAGGTTCAAAGAAAGAAAGAAAGTTTTTATACTTTTTTCCTCACTGTAGTGTTAAACAAATAAAATGATTTCAAAGGATTTTTAATTTTTTTTGATAAACCTTTAGTGTTTTTTGTTTGTTTTTATGCTCACTTTTATCTTTTCAAACTGTGCACATCTATTTTTCAAACCTATTTCTTAAGTAAGTGTAAATCTTTCCTTTAGAAATTGTGGAGTTTTTTTTTCTGCGACTAAAAAATAAAACAACTTTGTCTTGTGGTTCCCTCAGGCATTGTTAAAAGTCCTCCCTGTAACCCATCAAGATCTAGACTGGATGTTTCTGTCTTATTAGCTATGAGTGCAGCAGCCAGGCCACCGTTCGTGTGGATATGGATCAATAACTAACCCAGAGGTGTGGGTGGAGAGGGCCCAGGGTGGGGGTCAGGGTTCTCCTCCCAGTGTTTGGGAAATAAGTGGATAAACACTTGAGAAAAGGAGCAGGACAGATGAAAGAAAATGAATTAAAGGTGAACAATTGAGAGAAATCCATTATCAGTTGGAGCATTGAGCTACGAGAGCATAATAAAAATGTGTTAGGATGCAAGATTATATTAAAATACATGGTTTTAGTGTTTTTATTGGAAAAATGTAAGTAAAACGGGTAATTTCAATATACAATATATAGATGTATCTATTAACTACTGTATCTGTCTGGTAAATACAGCAGTTGGAACCTTTATATTCTATTTTATTTTACTAATATTTTGAGGTTTCATCACTGCATTTGTCTCTTTACTTTAATGACAGCACACACACACACACACACACACACACACACACACACACACACACACACTCCAGCACACGCAGTAAGTACCAGGCTTTGCTTCCGATATAATTGAATCAAATTCTTCAGCACCCTAAAAAAAAAAGTGCAGGCATCAGCATTTTCTCTTCCGTTTTGCATGGCCATTGATTGTCCTTCATGCTCCTCTCTGCAGACTAACAATAATGGTACAAATTACTCAACAGTTCAGAGTGAACTCACCAAACCCTCACTGATCAAATCAACAACAAGACGCTGCCCATCTCTCTCTTTCCGCTCTTCTCTCCTTGTGATATTTTTTTCCAACCATGTCACAGTCACACGGGCACGCAGATGTGTGTGCACAGTTCTGTTGTCATGATAATGGATTCCATGTTGTTGGCTTTAGGGTCAGGAGGTCAACATAAGCTTCTTAATGGACTGTGAAATAAGCCTAACTGCATTAACCTCTCAGATCTCACATCTCTCTCTCTCTAACACACTCACACCTCTACGGCCATCTATTCTCATACATATAAGTGCATATACATGCAAACACGCACAATACCCCACACACATGCTCACAAACACTCAAAAACAATTGGATAGGTCTTTAATTGGCAGGGCGATTGCACCTTTAGGATGGAGGGAAGATCCTTCAGTCACAAGGAGTGGTGGAGCTTGGGATGCACAGGATGGATGAGGGGAGCGATGGATCTACAGAAAATGAATGAAGGAGCATCAAAAGAGGACACCTGTGTGTCGCACGAGGCAACAAAGCTCATCCTGAGCCTGTTGCAAAGCACACATGCGTACAAACACACACATTTTCAGGCTTACATTAAGATAATGTTGTGCAAATGTTGTTTTGCCTTTTAGAGAATATTAGAAAACTCAAGAACATGCTCACTTAGCAAAGAGGAAGCCCATCCATGCATCCATTTTCTTTTGCCCGCTTCTCCATTTTGGGTCGCGGGGAGCTGGTCAAAGAGGAAGCCAGTGAATCAAATAAAAAAAAAAAAACTTTTACATTAATGGCAATGAAAATTTCTTTTGAGACTGAGTTTGTTTTAGGATGGCAGCAATCCACTTTGGTTTTGGTCCTGCTCAGATTAGTCATTTGCTTGTCAATCCAGTTAAAGTTAAACTTTATTTTGCCAAATTGAGGTTGTTCTAGAGAGCTGTCTACAAGTAAGATATGCATTGTTCATTGTCCATAACCTTTACCTCAACCTTTCAAAATACCTGAACTATTCTTTTATTGCTCTGTCTTTTTCAAAAGTAATGTAATCTAGTATAATACTAACATCTTTTTTTTGTAATGCTCTCTTCCTACTTTCCCTCAGTTCTTACTTATTCTCCTCTGCTCCTGTGCCAAATGGGTGTCTCCCTGAGTGGGGATCACAGAGGATTTGGGGGGATTTAGGCACGTCTCTTAAATCAGTCTTAATTTTTGCTCTCTGCTATTAAAGCGATGCCATTAAGCTCTTCTCTTCTCGCCTCATTTCCCTCTTCCTCTTGTTTCACTTTTTCAATTTGTGTGAGAGGGGGAGTTCACTCCTCATAAAATTTCACTTTGGCCAGCCTATCATTTGCATCTGAGCCAATAAATAGCAATTAGCATTAACAATTAAACCAGCCAGTGGAACTGCGGGCAGCTCCCCGAGATGGCCTGATGGATGGGAAGGTGGATAGGGAGGAAGAGACGGAGGAAAGGTTTAGTGTGTTCCTGTAAGTATGTGTGTGTTTGTGTGAGACTGTGTGTGTATGTGTGGCTACTCACTACATGAGCTCTCACAGGGCAATCCAGTATATCTTTCACTTTCACTTTCTTCCCAAAGCTAATTTATCTACCGTCTCCATGGTCTAATCATGATACGCACATATGCAGCGTGGGCAGAAATGCCAAGCTGGCACACCATTTGGTACAAAGAGATAGAACACATTTTATTTGTTAATTACTTTTAGATAACAATCACTTTGGGTGCTACAAATGATTTTAGAGTTGTGTGGTTCAGCATCACAGAGCTGTTAGTAAGAAGGCCAACACGGACCTCGTGATTTTGGGTAATCTCAGCCTGTGCCAAGACGAACAACCATGCATTCTCATTCACACCTAAGAGCAATTTAGATTCTCCAATAAACCAAACATACATATTCTTTGACTAAGAGAGGAAACCAGGAGACCTAAAATCCACATATGCTCAAGGAGAACATGCAAACTCCTAAAAAAAAAAAGACCATCATCAAGATTCAAACCTGCAACTTTTTTCCTGTAAGGCGGCAGCATGAATGAGTAACATCGGCCTTTTTTCACTCAAAACACAACTCAGGTTGCGCAACTCAAACACTGATGTTGTCATCCTGGCATGTTCCTGAAGAACTGCATGTGAGAATGTGAATGTTTGCAACATTTGATTCATACTTCTCAGAAAGATTACCCATAAAGCTACCAAGTAATCCTTCAGAAAATCAGCAAGTGAGACCATGTGTGGATACAGTAGGAAATCCTCTGGAGCATTCTTGATGAGCAATTGTGCGTGTCGTTCTATCTATTTTTTTTTTTTTTTTTGCACACCTGTTTGTTGCTTTTCAGCTCCATAATCAAGGTTGTAGCTCTGCCAACAGAAAACACTACTTATGCTTGATAAGTAGGAAGAATAATGTGTTGTTCTAGCTGCATGGTAAAGAAACAAAAAAAAAAAACACTTTTATCTACAAATGATTTGCATTGTCTTTCTTCTTGTCTGTGCTACCCAGCTGCTACTGCTGATGCTGTCCTAATGCAGCTCCAGTAGAAACCCTACCACTGATGGTTATTTTTTGCTTTGTTTGCTTTTTAATTGATTAGCAAACTATTTCATATTAAAACTTCTGAAATCATTTGTTTTTCAAGAGGTCACGTTTTTTAGATTTTAATATGAAGGAATAAACCTTTAAGATCATATTTTTCTTGTAATTAATGGGTCTTGAAAGTCCAAATTATTTTCAGTATTATCATTTTTGTTTCCATAGCGAAGGCAGTTTCCCTTCATGGATTTATGATTGGGTGCACTGACACCCATGTGTGCAGGCCTTTTTAATGTCCCCTACCCCCTGTGTGCACCTCCGCTGTGCTGGCAGTGAGAATATTGTTGGTGGCTGGTGACGATCAGTCCATCTCCATACATTAATCACCACCAATAGAAAGCCCTGACACAGCAGCTACAGCAGTGCCACTGCCCTGCCTAACAAAGCATAGAGCAAGGACACACAGCGCCAACAGCGGAAACACGAAAAGAAGAAAAGAGAGAGTGTGTTGGGGGGTGAAGGGTACAGGGAAAGAAGGAGCAAGTGGAAGCTACAGTTGGTGGGAAAATATGGAAATGTAGAAAGAAAACAATCATACTTTATGTTTCCCTCTGTGTCCTAACCTCTTTCTTTTTTCTTTCTGTCTCTTTTCTCCTGTACTTGTGGTTTTTATTGTTATTACCATAGCAGTGCCATTAGAGAGGTCTACGTTCTTCTCCAGTGGAGCAATAAATGAAGAGGGCCTCACTCCTTTTTTTTCCCTCCTCATCCTCTCCTTTCTCATCCATTCATCAGGTCCTCACTCACCTCCCTTCTCACCTCCCACCACCAATACCTTCTTTTCTGCTTCTTTCTTCTTCACTTCCATGCTCCCATCTCAAGTTTTTCCCCTTTTCTCCTCATTCTGGCCATTTTGACATCCCCTTTTTTTGTTTTTCTTTTCTTTAAAATGTTTCATTAAACCTTTTAGTTTTGAGGTCTTTCTTTTATGTGTTCTTCTATTTTTATGATGATTTTCACTACTTCTGAACGTACAAATAAAATGTATAGTTCAGTAATGTTTTTGCGACTAAATTCAGTTTTTCTTTCAGAGCAATATTTATTTAGGGATCTAAACATTGCAAACAAACTCAAACTGTGTTTTCTTCTAGTATTTAGTGTAACTTGTGTGTATCTTTCTAAAAGCATACGAATAATGCAACATTTATATGCTTTTATCAATCTTTCCTTCTTATCCCCTACAAGACAGGCCAAGATGTTGTAATATAAATGAATATGTGTGAAATAAAATAGTTTGCAGTTCAAATATGAAGATATAACTTCTTAAAAGGTTAAATTTAGCCGTTTTAGTGTCTTCAGAACCTGAAATTTAAAGGTTTTTGCAGCATTTAATGCTTTTGTTAAACTTTTCCAAACATGCTTAGGTTTAAAAGACTGTTTTATTTTTTATAGAACATTTTTAAATGGTACCTGAAGTCTAAATCGAGTAAGACTAAATATATACTGTTAGCTATTATACTAACAGGGAATCAAAAGTAGATCCCTAAATTGCCTCCAATGCCAAACACATCAAAAGTAAACTTTAATGAGGCAGGACTCATTAAAGTTTTAAAAGTGGCTTACAGCCAGAAAGGGATCCCATGCTGAGAGAAGACAATGTTACTAAAGTTCTAACATCAAAACTATTCAATCTGTCTCAGCCAACAACAGACAGACACTCGTAAGGACTGTGGAGTGACCTGCTCTACCAAATACATTTCATGCAGTGAGACAAGACGCAAACACAGCAAGTAGACAGAAATCAAGGACACAGACGTAAAGTGAGTAAAGGATATATGGAGTAAAGGGTGAAACAAGGCAGGAGGACATGAGGGCGGAGGTTCAGGGAGGAGATGCCAAGGCTGTATGGTGGAGAGTGTCAAACAAAGAGACAGCGAAGGTGGAGGGAGCAGTGGGTGGCAGCAAAGAGAGGGGAAAACCAGAAAGCTGTAGGTTTTCAATAAGATGGGACATTTATGTTATGTTGCATGTTTTGCTTTTATTGTACTGTTCCACAGTTTGATTCTGATCTTATTGGGTCATTTCAGGTTCTGATCTGTACTGGTAATACTTTTTTTGGCACAAACAAAACAATCTGAAAGTGTGTATGTGTTTATGTGTCTGAAAAATTCCACCTGAATATCGATTGGAGCTGTAGAATGAATGAATGGTATGGAAACAAGAAACTGAAGTTGTGTCAAATATAATGAAGTGTGACTTTAAGGGCTGTGATCCTAAACATTTAGCAGCTGTGATATTAAATAGATTAGAGGCTGTTTAATTTTAAGAAGTTTTCTACTTCTGTTACTGAGTTAACAGAAGAAAACACAATAAAATTAGTCACCTTAAAAATGTAAAAGTCCTTGAACAGTTGGAGATGGAAAGGAGGAGGTGAAGGCAGGCTGGGAGAGGCGATAAAAAGATTAATATGTGCCTAATGCTAGACAGTTAAAAGAAAGTTTTAAAAGTCCCTCTAGTGAAAGTAACAGTTTGCTGAAACTGTGGAGAAATGCTCTGCATGTGTTGGCAACCGCCTTATGGAAATGTACAAGCCTTCCAGACAAAACCTAAATAGCGGATGTGGGTGAAGGAATGACGGGGACAGGATTAACAAGTCTGTACCTGCTGTTGAAGACAGAGACAATGTGCTAACATTTTACTGACACATTATGATGACAGATTAATGGGGAACGAGTGAGAGAAAGAGTGTGGACGCCAAGGTTAAGGTCACTGAATTGATGAGAAAAGTCAGAAAGACTCTGGACTATGGTATTTGCATGCATGTTTCCAGTCATACACGACTCTGCAGTGACTGTCTTTGACTTGTCATTCCCGTGTATATAGCTGAATATACGCCCTGTTGTCTACAGAACATATTACAGATATAAGCTATCGGTGGCTGCCTTTTGTTTGTCTGTATATCTGCAAACTCTTCAGGACGCTCAACTTGGTTATTTTGGGTTCTCAGTAGGAAGTGCTGCTTCTCACCTGACATCCCTGAGACATAGATTCATTACGGAGCCCGACGCCACTTGGTAGCTCTGTGTGTGTGTCTCATATAACTCATCTGAGGTCAATCAGTTGTTTGCAAAATTGAAACATTTGCCTGAAATGTAGCAGAAATGTTCTTCTTCATCGTTTTACATTATCTTTTATGTTATTATTCAGTAGTTTGATCAAATTTGAACTCTTATCACACACAATAGACTTGATCACAAAACTTTGACTGGAGGAAGTGGTTTGAGAGCTAAGAGCGCACGGAGATATACAAAAAGCTGCTGCTAGAGCAAATCTTGGGTTTTTTTGCCCATGCATACACATTGATTTTATTCATTTTTCGTTTTTTCTACCTTCCTTCTCCCTATACGTTGCATCTAACCTTTGTATCGCCAATGCAGCTCCCTTCTCCGTCTTCATTTCCCCCCTCCTCTCTCCCACTCAGTCTCCAGCATCTCCTTCAGCACCCCCAGTGAGAGCAGCTAAAATTAAGTGGTGCCACTTCTCAATGACACTTTAATGATAGCACCGCTGCTCCACACACAGAGAGACGGGAGAGGTATGAGCATCTGCTAAAGATAGGCCCCTCAGATACAAACACACAACACACACGCACGCACGGGGACACACACACGCTCACACGTCCAAACGAGTGAACCTCCCTTTGTCTCGCCTGCCACAGAGACCGTGGGGGACGGGTGGAGTCTAATTAAGAGCGTCTGTAGGGAGACGCTTGTGTATGTGTGTGCGTGTCATTTCGGCTCGGCATCACCGTCACCTGCCTGGCACTGCCATTACGGCTGGCGTTTGAGAAAGACAAAGATACAGACAGGGAGGCAACTGATAGCCCAGTGTGATGTAACGCCCGAAAAGTCTCGAAAACCAACAAAAGTTACCCTCGTGATTTATTACATTTTTGAAAGGACAGCTAATTAAACTGTGATCTTCAAGTTATGTGATGTAAAAACCTTGGCCTAAAACATCCTTAAATGAAAAAAAAAAGCTCTGTGTGTGTATTCTCAGGTCATTTGAAGTGTCTTTGTAATGGAGTTCCAACATGTTCTTAATGTTGTCAGCATTAAGCAAGTGGTTGATCAATTAGGTCATTACTACACTTACAACATCAATACCCTGACTTTAAAACCCGGGTCAATACTCTAAAGTCAACTGCCAAAACACTGGTGGCGATAATAGTCACTGCAACACACAACATTCTTACCTGGAGAGGTCAAACTCAAAAATTCTGTTGTGTGTTAATATGTTCAAGCGGTAGAGTATTTTTTCCTTCATAGGTCTCTGTGTGCATCTTTAAGAGCTTTTTCTTCTTCTGAATCTATGTCTAAGAAAAGAAAAAAGTGTGTGCGCCGAGGTTACCATCAGGTCAAAGATACAGCTGTAGGGAAAAGAGCCAAGTGACGCTTTACAGCTCCCTTTAGGCCCGCTTAACACACACACACACACACACACACACACAAAGATAGATGTTTGCAAAGGGTTTGACTGTACAAGACAGATGATCAGCAGTGTGATGATGGCACTGATCTGAAATGACACACACACTCAAATATACAGGACAACAAATGTTGCTTTTGTGGCATTTCATTAAAGATTTTCTTTTCTCAGCAGACATATTGGAGTGATCCCTAAGAAGTGGGCATTTGAAAATTAATTCACATAATAATTTAATGTCAAGTATCATAATAAAATGTATTCATTCTGCACATTGTACCCTAGACTTAGTGTGGTATACAGAGCCAAAGAAATACAGTATCTGCTGTCATGATTCAGATTAAAAGCAGACACAATGTAAAGGATTAGTCACCTGCTGCCAAGTGTGTGTGTATGTGTGTGTTTAGTGACCCTGGTAATGAGCGATCTGTTGTCAATGCTGCTTCCTCATGAAAAGAGCTCCATTTCACCTTTGCTCCAGCCAGGTACATGTGTGTGTGCAGAAAAGAGACAAGGTTGAAGCACATCAATACTTCAATGAGTTGAGCCTTTCCTTTTCTATGTCTGTGTGTGTGACTTTAGAAAGTCACACACAGACACAGTACATATATATGCAGCCTGGTGCAGAAAAAGCAGACTTTCAACTGAAGAAAATGCTCTTAGGAATTAAGTGTATACACATACAGAGGAGTGTGCCGCACATGCTGCATTTGGCTTGTGAAGGTTGATGCATGGTGATTACCCCCAACAGCTCAAACCAACACATATACATAACAAATTACCTAAAGAATATTTCCAGATACTCAAAAATGTGTGTGTGTGTGTGTGTGTGTCAGAGCTGGTACACAGCACGTACACGTGCATTTTATACTAAGCACTATTTTCATTTTGCAAAAATAAGTGCTTTCACAATTTGGGAACTTCCTGACTAATGTGAAATGTTGCCCACTAGACAATAATTAGTGTTTGTTCTCTCCTGCTTCCGTCCTTTTTTATGCGTCTGCTCCTATGCATACAAGTTTTTTGGATTCAGTTTGTTTGCCTCAGAACAACTAATTATGTAGTCTGCAGCAGTTTAGGCATGGACATACCACTCTGTAGCGGAGCATTAACTACAGTTACTTTGTGCTGTTGAAAGAAATTCTCAAAATTAGATTGTGAGTGTTAGCTAACAAACAGACAGAGAAAAATTATTTTTGTCCAGTTCTTCTAATGCAGGTTTTGAAGTATTTAACTTGACTGAGAGGAGACCCAATTTAACTACATTGATTGTTTGTTACAGTGCATTGACAGTATAATATGAAATTTTCCATTTTTGAACAGCATTCTTTTATATTATATGATTCTTTTATGATCTATGATTTGTCTTTCTCATTCTATCATTATGGGGAAAATGCTGCTTTAGACTTTTATAGCTGTGTGTTTCAAATTCCTCAAGCTTGTTCTCATTTTATGTACATGTATTTAGGTCGAAATCCTTAACTGTAAGATATTTTTATGTAGCAACATCAACAGCTGAAAAGATAAGATGATAATTAAAATAGAAATATGTGGTAGTCACAGTTAGCTTTGACTTTCTGCTTTGTTTTCTCTCTGCATTCAGAATGGAAGCCACATCTTCTCAAGGGCAGGACAAAATCATGCACCCACATATACTCTCATCCACTCAAACCCCTGCACGTCTACGAATACAGGCACATATGCATGGAGAAGGTAGTGCGGTATGTATTGTGGCAGCTCTGTGGGAAAAGCCTGTGGGTCCGAACACAGAACAAAAAAAAGGCAAAAATAGAAAGAGCCGCTGTGTTTCTGTGACTCTACTGGGTCAGTTCAGATCTGTCTCTGTAGCTTTTAGGAAGAGACCTTCCAGCCTTTTATGCACACACAGAACCACAGCTTCCCCCACTCTTTTTTCACTGTTGTAATTTTTACTTTACTTTCATCATTATTTGAAACAAGAGGGATGTGAGAGACGATACTGCACACTGATGAATAACCAAGATGGAAGAAGGACTAAGAATAACAAAAAATGAAAGAAAAAAACGAAGAAGAAATTAAACTTACCTTTTAGTTTCCACCTGTTAGCTCTGATCACAGGCCTTAACTGAGTGTATACATTTATTTTTTTGTTTAATCCTGGTTAGTAATACAGTTAAATACTACAGTTCAGATGAGGAGGCAGGAGAGGTGACTGTGGAAATTACCTACTTTCATCCTGGAGCCTCAGTTTTTATTCTCTGTGAGAATATTGTGTTTTTACTTTTCACCTCGGATCGCATTTTCTTTTCGGTTTTGGGTGTATTTCACTGTTTACTAAGGTTAGACTGAGAAATTCTTTTGATTTTGTTACCTAAACCATTTTGCTTCAGGCATATCTTTCAAAAATCCCAGATCTGCATTTTAAAAGAGCAACACGCCCAATACGAGCAGACCTATACAGTGCATTATATTTAAGTAGATTTATTACAGTTGGCAACAATTGCTTGCAAATTGATTCGACTTGCATGTAAATAACAGTAGCTCTGTCTTACCAAAAATTCAAATCCTGCATGAAGTTTTGCCAATCCTGGTGATTCTCTCTCCCCCTAATAACACAATAACCCTTAATGCTTCCCCAGCAGTCATATCATGTTGGCAGAAAAGTGACACCTTTTTGTTAAGTTGCTGCTTTTCCATTTTGGTAACTCATGCAGACCAAACAGAGGCAGTTTAGTGCTTAAAAGAAAAGACAAGCCTTGTTACAGAATCTTCTGAGTGACAACACAAACATGTTATAAGAGCTTTGTGACATTCTGCAGTACCTCTCATTTAACACACACACACCCATTTGTCTCTGTCACTACTCCTTTTGTTGGCTCAATTGTATCAGCGCATCAACTTTACCTCGATACCTAAAACAGAACAACAAAAATGCATCAGTCCAGTTTCGAACAGTATAAAAATGTAAAATGTGTTAGCCAACACTGGTCATGGAATAGAGATTAAAATGTCAGAGTTTGGTTTCAGGTAATTTCTTCAGTGTCAGAGACCTGTGTGTGCTTCTCTCTGTAAGATTTATCTGGATGTTAACTTTTTGATTAGTTCTTGTTAGTTCTGTTTACCAGATGGTTACTCTTTATTTAATTAACTTCAGCTTTTTTTCATTGATTGTACAGTTATGTTTATTTTTTTTTACATTAATTTGGAATACACAAATCAAATAATGAAGCCATGTTTTGGACATTATTCTCAAGTATCTGACATCCCCCTTTGTGAACTCCCAGTACAGTGACAGGGTGTCACTGTGCATAAAATGTAGGTTGACCCCAGAACTGTCCATGTGTCTGTTTGTGTGGTTAACTGGTGATATTTGTGCAAGAGCTGCAAATGTTGTAGTCACATTGGAGTGCGTATAAGTGTGTGTGTGTGTGTGACATGGGCGAGGAAGGGGGGCGTTCTTTCTGAAACAGGTCGTCTGTTCTCAAAGCAGAGCATGAGAGTGTGTGTCGGCGGTTATGTGTGTGTGTGCCGCAGCTGAGCGCTCTACTTTCTGTGAGCACAAGGCGGAGGGAGTGAAGCGGAGCGATGCGTAATTAGGCCACAATTTGAACTCTCTTAGTTCCTCCCTGAGAGAGGCCACGAGGTCATGCCAACTATTATAAATCGAGCTGGGTTGTATATGTGTTCATGTGTGTATGTATAGTAGTAGTTTGTGAGCCCACTTGTGTATGCATGTGAGAGATATAAGAGGAGGAAGGCGGGTCTATACTGACCGCTTTAAAATATACTGTTAAATATAGCTTTTCCAGGTCGTCCTGATTCACTGCTTTATCGTGAACTTCCGTGTTAGACTTTTCAAATTTAATTAATTTATTTAAAATTTCAACTCTTGTAGCTTCCTTGTATGGCCAGCTGTAAATTGCTGTCAGTCAAATAGTAATTTTACATTTTGGTACAATCCTGACAAGGTGTTAATATATGTATTTATAAATTTTATTTATTTATTGTTTTCAGTTGTATACTGTAACTTCTACAGCTCCAAATTAAAATAAATAAATAAAATCTGTCAGAGGAATAAAGAGAAACTCTGCTCTGCACTTATGCTATCATCTCTCATTTTATTTAGACACATGCCTGCATTCTCTCTCACACACACACGCACACAAACACTGATTTGATTTTTAACATTTAACCTGACCTTTATTTGTTCTTTTACAATCAATCAAATCAATCAAATTTTATTTGTATAGCACATTTCAGCAGCAAGGCATTTCAAGGTGCTTTACATAATTAAAAAACAAAATAAAAACAGCATGTGACAATGAATAAACAGTAAGAAAGAGACAAACATCAAAAAGCCGCACTCTAACCCTAGTGTTTAACCCTAACCCTAGTTTTACAGACAGTCTTTACTCAAGATATTGCAATTTTTGTCTAATTTTCTATATAATTAAATACATTCCTGCATTTTAGGCCTCTCCTGAATTCCAAGAACAGTCGGGAGGCTAAAACTTTTACCACTTTAGTAAAGTTGGGGTTTTGTGTTTTAACCAACTGTATTTTCACTTCTTTTGTTGTGTTTTTCTTTTAGGTTTTTCTGTTTGTTTGGCTTCTTGTGGTCCACACCTTTTCTCAGCTCTGCTGATTTTCTCACTGGTCTGTTCCTTTAAACACACCTGACTATAATCATTATTACTCACTCTGTCTATTTATTGTTTCATTTTCAGTCTGTTTCCTCTTGCAAGTTGCAGAAAACATGGGCTCAACTTGCTCTCAGTTTTTACCATTTGCCCTTAAAGTGTTGTTTATTTCTAGATTATTTGATTAATTGTTTGTGGATTTTACTTAGACTAAATGAAAGCAATGAATTAAAATTAATTTCAAGGGTTTCAAAATTAAAAATTTTCACTGATGATTATATGCTCTTATCTGTTTTGAATAATTGTTTTTTCTGGGTTCTAACATTTCTCTAAAAGTGATGAATTTCACATAGTTTTTACAGTATTCTAGGAAAATTAAAAAAAAAACTTTCTGTAGTTTAAATAAAAAATACAGCACACTAAAGTTTTACTTATCCTATATCTTTGGTTATTTTATAACTCATGTTGCTAAGAACTAAGAACTTTGAATAACCCAATTTCTGTGTTTGGTTGTTTGTTTAGACTGAAAGTTCTCTTGTTGTTGGGTTGATCTTATATGTATAAGCTCTTAGATTCTTAGGACAAACATATGTTTATTTGTGTGTGTGTTATTTGTTTGCTGTTTCTTTGTTCATCCTAAAAATGACAAAACATGTACGTGTGTGCTTATGTACATATACATGCACACGCACAAACATATATGTATTTAAATATAATTAATGTATGTGTAGGTTTGTGCATCTTTCTTTTCTCCCAGGATTCTTGATTTTAAGAGCTGTAAACACTATTCTGGAGGGGGATGCCCTACCTCAGATAAAACTTATTATTATAATAATCTTTGCTTAATTAGTTTGGCTAGAAATTAAAATAAAACTGACACTGGTAAATAATTTTTTTTTCTGTCTCCTGTTTAATATTAACCCACTATGGACCCTCTGATCTATTAAAATCCCTTTGTAACCTCCCCTGCATCCACACACACAAACACACTCCACCCATTAATGAGTGGACTTCTAATTAAGACTTAAAAAAACAGAAAGTGGGGGAGTCACTTCTTTTTGATAGCACCCACCATTTTCTGTTTCTGCTCTTTTGCATTTTAATGTTTATTAATGCACTTTTATTGTTTTGTTAATTATAAAGCTATCCTCCCCTGTTGCGATAATAACTAAACAGAGCAATGAGTTCACACGTTTGCAGACTGTAACATGAAAAAAGTGACAGAGGAAATTTCATAAAGAAACAAGAGAGGAAGTGAGGAAACACACACTCACACACACGACAAATAAAAGAGAAGGAACAGAGCTTGGGGATGTATGCAGTTAGTATTAGATTATTTTACTTAGATAATCACACCATATAACAGAATTTCTTTTTTTTATTGATTTAAAATTTGTTATTGCTTTCTGTTTGTGTGACACTAAAAACAATCAATATTATTAAAAAAAAAAGTTCCAACCTTCACCGAACTTTCTTCTTTATTTTACCACAATGAGAGAGACTTTGTTCATCATTTCATACTCTGTCTGGATGTTTTAGTTGTATGAAATTAATTTGGTAAACATTTCCATGCTTAAATACATCTGCTTGCTGGTTGTGTGTTTGTGTGTGTGTTCGACTGGCTGTGTGCATATGCGCTTATTTAAATGTGAGGTGGTGCGTGTGTGCTGTGGCCCTAAAGGTGCTGGGCCAGGGACACGCATGATGGATCGTGGAGGCCAGTTGATAGGGCCATTACTCACTGACACACACACACATACACACTCAGAACACACCTGCCTGACACCTGTTCTCCGTGGGGGTCTGCTTGCCCCTGAGGCCGGTCCCCCAGAGACGAGCAAAGCCCAAAATTATTCTGCACACCAGCAAATCCAAGTAAAGTTTTTTAAAAAAAGGAAAGAACTTCAGAACATTGTAGGACAAGGCCAGACTTTTGTCTTTCTCTTTTCTCTGTTTCTTTTGCCACTTATTTGCTTTCAGAATGTGTATTATTTAAAGTGTGTTGTGTTGAAGTTGTATTAGTATAATAAGTTAGACATGGGACATACATTTGATTTTACCTCAGTCTGGATCTCTAGACTTCATGAAACTGTTACAAGCAGGTCTTTGTGTGAAACATAATGATCACCTGCCTCTAAGATGGTATTTGATTAATATGACCATTTTATCATCATCAAGATAAAGTTTATGATCATCAGAAAAAGGTTTTCCCCACATCTTTATAAAATTAAAAATGGAAAAGCAGACTTTTAAATCATTTATGCAGTAAATAACTTTTTCAACAATATAAAACCAGATTTCCATTAAACTGAATGTTGTGCACATAGTTGAGTTATAATTGTTGTGAGTGATTAATTTTAACTTTTATTGGTCAAAGTGAGGCTTTAAAGTTGTTTTTTCTCGACTGTGCGTGTGTACGGTTACATCTACTACACACTGTCATTGTTGATTGAAGCAAAAACAGATCTCCTCTCTTGTTGACTTTTGATATGAAAGGTAAGAAAAACTCAAAATAATACTCAACATGACACAAATTGAGGTTTGGTGGCTAATTAGCATTAAATAGGGCACTTAATTGGCATCAAGCTCGATGAGAAAACACTTATATCTCACTTCATCTTCATTAGCAAGAAAAACTGATCTGATTTGTTTGTGTGTACGTGCATGTGGGTGTAGGTGTGTGTGAGTGGGTGTGTGCTTGCCTGCAACTGATAACCAGTGAGCAATGTTGAAAACACTATCAAATGTACACCACCCAATGATTCTGAAAAAACATTGTGTTGTAAAAAAAAGTTGAATCAAATTCTAATAATAGTAAGAAAAACCAACACAGATCATTATCTGTGCAAAGATACGTTCTTATTGTTGCAAAAAAGGAAAAGAAAAAAGGAACACGCTTCAAAATTTAGCTGGGCCACCTTTATTGCAAACATTTGCAAAGCCATAGTAATAATCTTATTGTGTCCAACATCATAGTACTTTTATCCAGAGAAGTTTTTTTTTTTTTTTTTTGGGGGGGGGGGGGGGCAAGATCCTATGTTAAAGCATTACTTCAGATCTTTTGAAGTGGGGTCCTGTAGAAGGGTTATGAACAAATAACTCCTGATCTTAGCCCCACTCCGACTAGGTGTTTGCTCTTCAGACAGTCTCAGTTTGAAACAAAGAACTATCTACAGCAGGTAAGATAATACGTGTTCATAATCTTTTCACAGAACCTCAATAAAAGAGATCTGAACTATTGTTTTAATGATTGATGAGTCTTATAGCTGCATGAAGTCTTTTCCAGGAACTCTGAAGTATTTTCAATGGGGTTAAGATCTGGACTCTGTTAAGTCAGATTTTATACAGAAACACAAGAAATAAACTCATAAATTCAAACTCTTGTCACATCAAACACTTCAACTGTGCAACTGATTTTATCTAAGAAGGCCTAAAGTGTAAAATATAGGCAATATAACTGGTTGAGGACAGGCTGCTACATCTGAGTCTGTTTCATTTTGCTTTTTTGGAATATTTTAAAACTATAGAACACCAAATATCACTTTAAAGGAGTATCAGCAAGAAAAAAAATCATAGTCGATCAAATGTAGGACTCAGTTGTTACAAACAAGTTAATTGTGAAGAAATGTCCTCAGATCTTTGAATGTGGTGAACATTTTTAAGTTGTTTCTGCGTTTTTATTATTTAAGTGACGTTTACTCAGAAGTCTTTGGACAGACAAACATGCAGGAGCAGGCAGACAGAAGGAAGGCTAACCTAATGTTATATAGAAGGACTCCCGAGGACTTCTTACAGCACACAGCAGAGCTTCTGGGGACACTGTAGCCATATGTTTAAGCTTTGTCTCGTCCTACAAAACTCAGTCTGCCCTTCATGTGATTTGTCAAAGGGCCGCGCGCTGTGACAGGTACAGGGTACAGGAGGACCTGAGATATGGAGGCACACAAACTTAACACAGAAAGGCAGGCAGAGGGAGAACGGCCTGGTTGGTGGGTGGTTTGGAGGGGAGAGGGGGAAAAGAAAAAGAGAAGGAATGCTAAATAAAAAAATAAGATAAAAATAATAATAAAAAAAAGGCGCAGAAATACACACCTCAGAGGGACCGGCCGGAAAGACTAACTCTAAGAGCTGAAGTGTGTAAGGTAGAACGGGGGTGCTGGAGGGGGTGTATAAAAGGAATGTAGGAGGGAAGTGAGGGGAAAAGGGAAGGAAGCAAGCAAGTAGAACATAAAGGGACCAGAGAGACATAAGAGATGAGATGAGATCAGTGGGAAAAGGTATAGGTTAAGAAGCAGAGTGCCTCAGGGCTCCTTTTCCTCCCGTCCTCTCCCTCCACTCGCTCTTCTCTTGTCCCGTCTCCTTCCTTCCCCTCCACCTCCCCCCCACCCTCTCTCTGTCCTTCTGTGCAGGGGGGTGAGGCGCTGAACAGATTATGGCGTAATTAAGGCGCTAAAGCAGCACATTATCCACCTGGTGGCTTATCCAGAGTGGATAGCACCGTGGCTAGGCTAATCAGCCTGGCGTGTGTGTGTGTGTGTGTACAGGCGTGTTTCTGCTGTGTAAGAAATTTGTAAATTGTGTATTTGCGCTTCTTGAATGGCTGTGAAAGTATGTTTTTCATACAGTGTGTGTGTGTGTATACAGCCAGCAGCTCTGAGGCCCATCTCACCTGATTAAGGCCTCTTATATGGATGTGTTAAAAGCATTAGTTGAGGACAGGAATGTAATTCGTCATGTTTAAAGGCTGAAAATTGAATCGGGGATTAGGCTGCAGCAAATGAGTGCGCTTACACAAACTCAGCTGTCTTCTTATTTTGTTTGTTTCACATTTGTCACCTACTCTATTAATTCTCATGTACATATTCTGTTGGTCTCCATTTTTCTCCCTTTTTATGATTTAAAATACACATACACATTTTTTGTATCTTTTTCACTCCCCTCATAGTGGCCTAATTTAAATTATTTGTACAGACACACCCCTGGAATGCTACCAAAACCATACCAGAAATATGACAGAGAAGTGGGCTAATATTACGCTGCAGAAAATACTGAAATGATAAAATACCTCAGAGGATCATTTTATACCTTCAGACTTTATTAAAGCTAATGGGTTTATATATCTCTCCCCAAGCCTGGTCAGTTCATTATGTTTAACTGTTAAGATCATTACGCACACAACAAAGTCTCAACAATTAGACCAAAAGCAGGAGGTCTTGAGCAACCTTCAAGAAATTATTCCAAAAGAAAAAAAGGGGAAAATCTATTTGTATTTAATTTAAAAGAAATCAAAACAAAACAAAAACGGATTGTTTGATAATAATCATAACATTTTTTATCTTTTCATTAATTTTCTAACTTATCTTTATCTGCCCTGTTTTTAAATTATTGTTTCTTTTTACTTAAAGTAACAATTGCAGCAATTTATGTATTAATTTTTATCCTTTTATATCACCAAACAAGAACAATAAATGGAGCAATTACAATTCTTAAAATTGTATACATTGCTGTCACAGCTTGTCACAATTTTATAGGTAAATTTAAATGTTTTAATTTGGACAGCAGTGTAACGAGAACACTGTGAATCCTGTTTTCCTGTTTATGTTTGTCGTAAAGTAACAACAAAGAAGCCAAAATGAAATCTTAAAAGATGAAAACAGAAATAGACTCTTAACCTTGTGCCGTCTTTGACAAGGACACTGTTTTTATTTTCAAACTGTGCTGAGATGGACATGCAGAACAGTAAAATGGTGAGAGCTAAAGAGGCAGCAATGTCTATGTGTGTGTGTGTGTGTGTGTGTGTGTGTGTGTGTGTGTGTGTGTGTGTGCGTGATTGAGTCCCTATATGTGTGAAACTCCTTGAGGGGGAATGGAGGTGATGACGGTTAGGTCAAAGCCCATCTTAATGACGCACAAAATGAATTAAACCATAATTATTGATGCTGAGTTCATGAAGAAAGATCTTAGTCCGAGGATGTTTGAAAAATATATGTCTATGTTTTTTAAATTACTTGTATGAATGACTTATTGACTTTTTCCCTCACTCCAGCCGTGGTTAACTGGTGTTGAACAGACAAACATTTTGATCAAATGAAGTCTTTTAGTTTTTTAAAGTAACACTCTGTTGAAGGGAAATGACTAAGTACAATATAATGGTCAAACATTTAGTAGAGTTTTCATTGGAAAGAGTTGAGTTTCCCCATGATAGTAAAGAGTTTTCCTCGCTGTAGTGTCCTTGAGCAAGACGCTGCAACCTGAGTGGCTCCCATGTGTGTCATTTTATCGTTAACCTCTCCCTCTGACCTCCCTGGAGGCAGCAAATGAAAGAACTTCCTCTACAAGAATGAAAGATTAAAATGTTCAATTTCCATGATACCTTCAGCGAGTAAACTGTGTGTTTATGCAGTGAATGTGACAAGATTTAAAACATTCTTGTGCTTTATTATCAGTGTATTTATAATACCCAGGTGCAAAAAAATTATAGTTGGAAAATCCAAAACATTTTTTAAATAAATAATTGTTTTTGTTCTTTTAAATTGTTAAATGGCCTTTTGTCTAATCGCAGGATGTATGAGCACACACATGAGAACTAATAAGGAGTTTCTTTTTTACCGTGTTGGTTTCTGGTGTAGCAAGAACATAACTAGGTTAAATTAAATAATGACAGAGAGCCTTAATAAAGGCTGAGTCATTGTCAAGGGCACCTTTTTTCAGTGCGGGGTACGACATATGTGGCTGTGCATCTGCAGCTCTTATTAAGCTGCCTGTACTGTCTGCTGTAAGAGAGCATATGGCCCCAAAGTGTTCTGCAATTATAATCAGTAACTAAATGTTTAAAAGATTAAATATCTGACTTCTGTAATTTCTGCCTATGTATATTTTCCTCAAACCAAATGTCACAGTTTTTTTTTTTTTTTTTTTGATTTCGCCTCACAGCACCGTACTGAAGCTTTCAAATGTTTTTTCGCTTGCACGTGCTTGGATTATGAGCCAAACATCTGATCATCTGAGGTTCACTAAAGACAAATGTCAGCTAAAATACAAAAACACGTCAACTAAATGACCTTGTTTAAAATGCACAGGAACAAACTTCTGGATTAACATTATTTATCTTATAATATATGTATATTTTATTCAGTGATAAAAGCTTAGCTGTTAATAAAAATCTACTTACACACATTCCTTTTATCTTTATATTTGTCTTAGAATGGCATTTTTTTTTTAAATTTGGTTAAACATCCAATCAGAATAAAGAGTCATGAGCTTGTTATTTGGTCACATCTGCATTTCTATTTTTAAACTGGAATCCCAGTCACATGAAGGTCGTTGCCCCTAACAAAGGATAAACAGATTTTACCCTCAAACATCTTCATTCAAAGTATGAAAAAAAACCAATTTGACAACAATTTGACAAAAAAACAGACTAAAATCATCAATAGGTTTATGTACAATAAATGTTTTGTGATTTTTAAAAGAAAGAAATCATTTATGATGTCCAATAGTTTACTCTCATGTGGCTTTTCTCATAATAAAATTAAAGACAAACGATTAAAACATTGAAAGGTATTTGTGTTCCAACATGGCAAAGAATCAGATCACCTAATTCACCACATTTTTACTCTTTTTATTTTATTTAATTACAGAGCGACACATCTGCCCGCAGCTGTCATGACAGCTCATCATTTGGAGCTGAATAAATTCATTCAACACAGCTGTACAGTATTTTAACATATTTAGTTCTTTGTTAAATTTTATTTTGTCTTCCTGGTTACAGTAAGGGTGAAATCTACACTGTCATATAGTTTAATTATATATTTATTATTAATTTTTTCAATGATCCTGAAAATGAAGATGGTTGTAAAAAGGGGGGACTCTGTTTGACTCGAGAATAATTTTATGCACATTTTTGCATTACTTGTCTGCCTGCTATCGTCCTGTTTTCTGTCATTTCCAGGTACAAAGATATTACTGAATTACACTCAGCTTGTCCCATTTACCTAACAGAAGTTTGGAAGCACGAAGACAACAGCTTTCAAAACCAAGTGAATCCACAGGAACCTCCAGTCCAAGTGTTTGTGTGAATCTGTGAATTATGTGAGAGGTTGCATTTATCAGAGGAAAAATGACATCCCGGCCCCATCTCTCCCTATGATCTAGTGTGTTCTTTTCTTGTTTATAACTTCACTTTATGCGCGCTTGTTCTGGAGCTATTCTGGTGCTGAATGTTCTGGATGACTCTGTCTGCCGGCTCAAAGACAAAGAAGGACGGTCATTAGACTATTCTGTAACATCCGGTACTGTAAACCACACACAAACACATACACACTTCATCTTTCTTATTCTGTTTTTTATTTTTATTTCTCCCTCACACACACACAAACACACACACATTCTGCGCTATGGACCTCTGTCCACTACAGTTCAGTATCATTTACTGGTATGGAGCTCCATCTACAGGTCCCAGAAAGAAGACCTCAGCTGCTGCTTATTTCTGTTTCCTTTTTTTTTTCTCACAAAAGAAAAGCAGTTTTTTGACAGAGCGAAAGGGTGGTCATTAACTGAGTGATGACTGGTCCTTGATTGCTGTCAACAAACATAAATGCTATATGAAAAGTAGCAAAGTAAACACATTGGAACTGGAATCTTCTATTAGCAATTATAAAGAGTTTAGAGGTGAATGGTTCACTAAGTTGGGTTACTGTGAGCGTAAAACAACTCTTAAGTTGTGTTGCTGATGTTTATAGCATGACATACATTAACATAAACTTTGGATTTGTTTCAACACCTAAATTTACATGAAAAATCTGAAGATTTTATTCGATAATCATTTTGATGGAGGAATGTAGCCACTGGCCTATGTGCAACTTGTTTTAGCTTTTGCCTTATTATTTATGAGCTGCTAGCTTATGTTTGTTAAAGTGATGAAAGAGTTTGCTTATTCAATTTTTCATTTCTTGTGTGTTCAAAGTCATTGTTTCCCCAGTGAGGGGTCAGTGGTCACTGGTCAAAGATCTCACCTCTCGCTACTGACCAAAGGCAGAAAAGAACCAGACAATAAACATAACTGTTTCATTCTTTCTGTTCTAAACTTTGTTTACACTGAAATTGTAAATAAATGTATAATTGAAACGGGGATAAAACATAGTTTGCTTACTTTTACATTACACCTTTTTTTTAAATCCAGTGTCTGCGAAAAGATTTTTATGTTTTTTATGTAAATAAATAGAAGAGGCTGGTCTCAAAAAACATGTTAAACTTTAAAAATTTTAGTGACAAAACCCAGGTTTTAGACAAGATGTCCAGGTTTTGGTTCAAATAAGAGGAAATGTTCACACAGGGCCTGCCTGTTGGGTCATAAGCTGACTTCTCTCTCTCTCTCATACACACACACACACACACACACACAGAACTGTACAGCCAATATTAAACAGTCTGTCAGGGGGGTTGAGAGTGTCGCCTCTTTCCCTCGTTCGCTCACTGCCCCTAGAACAATTTCAATTTTAATAGCTTTTACTATGTATCTAAAGCACTGGAGACACAGAAAGAAAGGGCAACACACACACACACACATGCACACACACACACACACACAGATGGAGAGAACTAGTTGTTGAAAATAGAGCCATCAAAAATGAAGGCCAGCCCAGTCTAGCCGACGGACACACGGACAAACCCCAGGAGCATCTTATAATTATCCCTGTGGACGAGTTGCTTCTAGCAGGGCTCAGTTACCCATCCCAGCCCCCCATCCTTCCCTTTCTATCATACCTCCATCATGTCGCTAACCCCTCCGCTGCTAATTTCATCCCAGGGATTAGCCCCTGCTTGCTTGTCTATCTTGTAAAATTTCTGGAGGGTGAAACAGTGAGATGTGGCCTTCTTTTGCCTATAATAGGACTTTGTGGACTGGACTGAGGCATGCTTAGGGCCTATCCTAAGTCCCTTCCTCCCTCCCTTCTTTTCTCCCTTTCTCCACAGAGATTCTTTTTATTTTTTTTTTCTTTAAAAAAGGTGAGATCTGGAAACAGAGAGAAAGACCACCCTGGCAAGCATATAGCTGCTTGCTCTACCGGGAAGTGACCGCAGCGATGGAGTGAAGGTGAATGTGGAAGCGGTGCAAGGCGCCACAGCGCTCTTGTAGTACCTGCAGGGCAATGCAAGCTGTTTTCTTTATGCATAAAAGAGGAAGGAGGGAGGGAGCAAGGAGGACAGAAGAGCTGTAAATTTACCGCCTTGTCTTTCAGGTTTGATACATTTGTGTTAAGCTCCGTTACATCTAGCTGATTTATTTGTTCCGTCTTTTGTCACAGAATCTCTTTAATAGGTAACATTTAAAAAGCTTCTGTCTCTCTGAAATTGGTCTAAACAAAACAACTTGTGAAAACAACTAAAAGTGATGCTTTTTTTGAACAGAAAAGGTGTTATTTGTCCTCTTGACATATAGGGGACAGCAATGTGCTCGAGTTGATGCTGTTACGTCGAGCCCAGTTCCCCCATGAGATACGGTTCCCCCTGCGTCTCCGTAAATAATGACTTATCTATTAACAGAATTGTTTAGAGGGGCAAATATTTCTCATTAAAAAAACAAAAAAACATAATTATTTTAAAAATAAAATGTGCTAATAATATCATAATACAGATAAATAAACACAGGTAAGGAGTTGTTGGTAAATTATTTTTGTCCTGTGTTTTAGAGGGGGAACTAATAATTTCAGACGGCTGAAATATTTGGTTCCCCCCTGGTAACTTTTGCAAAAAAAGAACAAATGTCTCCAAATTCACAGG
>NC_051444.1:12565369-12618958 GCF_001649575.2 Kryptolebias marmoratus
TCCTACCTGTTAAATATAAGCGGGTAGCACAAATAGATCTATGCATTAAAAGCAGCAAGTGTCTGAAAAACATTACAACTTACGTACAAAAACTTACAAAAGCACAAAAAAATACTTCAAAAACACTCCACAAAAAATAAATTTCACTTATCAGATTTTTTTATGTACAGATATGCATCTTTTAATGGTTTAAAATAAAAAAAATAAAATAAGAAAAATCTAGTTATTTCCATGCAATGTCCAGAAAGAGGTGTTGTTCAGCTTGTAGGGCACCGCAACTGCTTCCACCCACCTCCATCATCATCATCATATGAAATTACTTTTTGTCACAACAAAAAATAGTGACTGGTAAAATATTTGAGTGGCTGGTAAAAAATGTTTAATTTCCACCCCTGAAACACATCTTCACATAAAACTGATCAGGTGGTTGATTGCGGCCTGTGGAATGTTGGTCCACTCCTCTTCAATAGCTGTGGGAAGTTGCTGGATATGGGTGACATGTCTGATCAGGATGCTGGCCATGCAAGAACTGGGATGTTTTCAGCTTCTGGGAATTGTGTACAGATCCTTGCAACATGGAGCCATTTATTATCATGCTGCAACATGAGGTGATGGTCGTGGATGAATGGCACAACAATGGGCCTCGGGATCTCGTCTCTGTATCTCTGTGCATTAAAAATGCCATCAATAAAATGCACTTGTATATGTTGTCAATAATATATGCCTGCCCATACCATAACCCCACCGCCACCATGAGCCACTTGATTCACAATGTTGACATCAGCAAACTGCTCACCCACACAGCGTCACACACGCAGTCTGCTATCTGCCCTGTGCAGTGAAAATTGGGATTCATCCATGAAGAGAACACCTCTCCAGCGTGCCATAAACCATCAAATGTGAGAATCTGCCCTCTCAACAAACTCCAGTCAGGTAGAAACCCTGATGATGATCAAAAACATGCAGATGAGTTTGCCTGAGACGGTTTCTGACAGTTTGTGCAGATTGTTTTTAGTTATGCAAACCGGTTGTTCCAGTAGCTGTCCGGGTGGCTGGTCTCAGATGATTTTCGAGGTGAAGATGCTGGATGTGGAGGTCCTGTGCTGCTGTGGGTACAAGCGGAGTTATGAGGCCAGTTAGATACACTGCTAAATTCTCTGAAACGTCTTTGGAGATGGCTTATGGTAGAGAAATGAACATTTATATCATGGGCAGCAGCTCTGGTGGACATTCCTGCATTCAGCATGCCAATTGCACACTCCCTCAAAACTTGTGACATCTGTGGCATTGTACAGTGGGATAAAACTGCACATTTTAAGGTGGCTTTTTATTGTGGCCAGCCTGAGGCACACCTGAGCAATAATCCTGCTGTTTAATCGAAATCTTAATATACCTGTGTGGTACATCTCAGCAAAGAAGTGCTCACTAACACAGATTTACACAAATTTGTAAACAATATTTGAGAGAAAAAGGCCTATTGTATACATAGAAAAAGTCTTAGAGCTTTGAGTTCAGCTCATAAGAAATGGGAGCAAAACCATAAGTGTTGCTTTGATTTTTTTTGTTTAGTGTACCTGTGAGTTTGTCTGTCTGTGAGAATCTGCATGCATGTTTATCTGCTCATACAATAAATGACCTATAGCCCTCTGTCTCTCACACACTCCTCTCCATCACTCCAGCCTCTCATTACAGCTGCCGAAGCCCAGCCTGTCACGTAATTAAAGGCAAAGTTATAAATGACCAGCAGGCCAAAAGCCATATTTCACAGGTGGCCGCATATTTATTTATAATTTTTTCACCTTTAAATGTGTTTCTTATGCAAATGAGAACCAGGACACTTTTCAATTAACTTTGGGGGCCAGTCCCTCTAAGTACCACAGAAGCTTGTTATTGAAAATAGAGTATTTTTTTGTTATCCACCATAAATTATTCCTGTCTGTCAAAGAAAGTGCAAGATATAATGTATGAACATGCATTGGTTCTACCAGAGGTGGCGGTTGTAATTCCCATCCCCTAAAAACTTGGTGATTGCTTTTCTAGAAAACCAGTATTTCATTTTTTTGCATTTTCTAACAGGTAAACTGTGTGATGCACCTCCTCCCCTCTCTTGTTGCTTTCCTTTTGTTTTGTCGCTCACCTGCACAACACAGCCTTGCTTCCACTTAAACTACACTGCAGGGCAATTTAAAGGTATATTAAATTAGCAATTGGCAAGCAGGCAGTAAGGTATGGTTCTTTTATGGTGACAGACTGAGAGTGCCCCCCTCTGCCTCATTTTCCTCTTAATTGACCCACTGAGGAAAAGACAGCAGAGCAACCCAGCTATACTATCATAAGGAGGAGGGGGGTTATTTAGAGCTGATTCTCTGCTGGCAGGCTGATGGGGGAAAAAAAGTTTAGAGGAGAAAGTTAAAAGCAAGACAATGACTGTTAACTGGGGAAAGAACATGTGTTCCTCCTGATCTCCTGTCCCATCAGCAGACCCTCGCAGTGTGAGATGTGTAGGTTATGCTTTGAGGTACGTGTGTGTGTTACATTTGTTACAAGAGTGTGTGCATCGCGAGCTGAGGTGTGTATGTGTGTGTGTGTGCAGCGGTGCCCTCTCCCTGGTGCGTAAAAAACGCCCATTAATTGAATTCCCCCTAATTTCCCGTCAGCCTGGCCTCGCAGAGCGAGACGCCTGCCTGCCAGCCGAACAACGCCACACTTCAGGTGTGGTGGATAATGGAGGATGACATTTCTGTCCCACCATGCCTGGGGGGCAGCATGTGATACATGGCTTCCTCTATGAAGGTTAAACTCAGCTAACCTGCCTTTGGCGTTTCATTATCCACTTGTTAAATACTCTTTTGGTAATAAAATGATTAAAAATTTTATTGCTCCTCTCAAATGAGGCCTCTTTTCAAAGGGACTTAATGACTTTAAAGATGGATATGAGTATGCGTGTGTGTGTGTGTGTTTGTGTGTCAGGGTGCACTCTATGTGTGCATGCATGTGTGTGTGTATCCAGACAAGTGCATCTTCAGTTAGGCACGACCAGTGTGTAAAGACCTAATGAGAGTGATATGCTTTAAAGCGAAACCACCATTATTCTCAGCCAAACGACCTGGCCCGTCATTATGTTTAAAGCAGCAATACCATTCCCTCTGCCAGGGCACATTCAAATAGATGTGTTTTACATATACAGCTCAGTCTGTGTCTTGAAATGAAGTGAGGTATTTATACTAAAATGAATGGGCTGGACTATTTTTACATCACGAGTTAAGCACCGTGGCTATAGCAACGGGACATAAAATATTATATTCGACCCATTAACAGGAACTACAAGCCTCGCCTAGGCCAATATGTCTCCACAGTGACTTAGAAAATCATCACATCCAGTGTCATTTGCCTGTAAAATTAGCAGAAAAGAGCCACTCTCCTGAGCTCTGAGTTTGGAAACAGGAATGAATGACAGGGACTTGATTTAGGGCCACTTAACAAAGAGACAAGAATGTGGTAGTTTCATTAGCCATTAAAAAATGTTTTTTGTTATCTCAACAAAAGTTTTTTGTTTTTTTATCATTGTGTATCACATCTGAAATGTGAAGACAGATGTTCTGTGTAGTTGTGTTTTTAGTTGCTCAAAGCAAACACGTAGTTTAATTTGGGGAAGTTCCTCAGATTAGCTGATCTCCCCTTTGGGTCTTTGGGTTCCAGTCAGTTTTGTTAGGGTTCATTGTTGTACTGCTGCTGCCCACACACACACACACACAAACACACACTTTATAAATGGCTGGATCCCCCTCCCTCGGGCCAGAGGAGTTGGTGCTGGCCAGTTCATCAGATATATGATGGCAGCCCGCTCCGCTCTGCTCCACTGGACCCTGTCCAACACCTGTTCTCCCATCAGGGGATGTTGTGTTGGCGTGGCATGGTTGTGCCACTGTACAGATTGGCACTGCCCAGTTGGGGCAGCGCAAAGGATGAAGTATGAGATTCCCAGTGATAAAATGTAAGCTGTAATTAGGAGGGAGGACCACAGTCAGAAATGGTTAGGCTATTTATAAATAAATATTGCAGTTTATGTTTTAAGTTATATATATATATATATATATAATATATTTGGCAACTCAGTGAACCATGTTGTTTTTTCATGTAGAGGTACAGCTTCAGCTCTACGCAGCTGTAATACCAGACTACAGATGTATTTGTTCAAGTTCTAATTCAAAACCCTGTTTAAACTTCTGTATAGATGGATGTTTATCCTGTATTTTTGTTAAAGAAAGAAATCATCGTTTGAATTTGATGGAAATTATTGTTAATGAAGTCATTTATGATAAACAAAACTTTTTTTTTTGTTTATGTAAGTTGTAGCCCACTGCAATGAAAGGTCACCAATAATGTCAGTGCCTGCAAAGATAGAGAGACATAACATGTCCGTGTGTGTGTGTGTGTGTGTGTGTGTGTGTGGCAATGTTATACATATTTTTGTGTTTTTTGCTCAAAACAGCATCTCTGTTAGCACCAAACTCAATGTGTCCCATTAGGACATAAGAGAATTGTGAGATGTGTATGTGTAAATGGAATATTTTACACATTTGAAAAAAATGTGCCTCAGTTTGCAATTTTGCAGCTAGTTAAACTACTTATCTACATTTTTTACAAGAATAACACGAGAAACCAAGCACCAGTGATGAACCATCTTGCTTGTAGCCACAGGAATATTCAGAAGGACAGGGGTTTGGTTGCGCGGGTGTCACTAAGACAGATTGTCTGGGAGAATAGGGAGATGTTGAGAGAGAAATTTGCGCTGCAGAGTCTGAAGTGTGGAATGGGCCACAGATTACCATCTGAAGGAATTTGTCCACAGCAGCCAGTCAGCAAAATGTTTACAACAATATTTATTTAGCAATAATTTAATGTTTAGCTACATAAACCATCCAGAGACATTATTTTAACTAAAAGGTACAGACATTTACAACTGTTTTTGTAAAATTTAGCTAAACCCCATTGATGAAGTAAAATAAAGCTAAACAAATAGGCTGCTTTATAATAAGTACCTGTGCACTATATGTATGATTATTGTTACAGATTGTCTCTATAATAGTTTTTTGCTGTGGCTTATTGAGTTTAGACCAATAAAAGTTTCATTTCAGACAGTGACACACACAGCAGTGCTGCCACTTTGCTACGTCTTTAGTCACCAGTCTGGTGGACATTTTCACTGGACTGAAAATGAGTAAGAAAGTAAGAAAGCAGCCAAAATCCAAAGAAAAAAAATTGAATTAAAAGTCATGGTTTGCACGAAGGCACCCTTTGTAATTATTGAGTAGGAAATAGCTACGTTTTATGCAGACAGACACCCGAGTAAACCGCTCAGATTGTCCTACAATAATTTAGAGAAAGTTTGTGCTTCTGCCTTTACGCTGTAAACACATTATCTGTCCAGTAGAGGGCGGCAGACATAATTTGCATTAAAAGTTCTAAACATGAGAGGGTTTTCCCACTTAATGTTGATTTCTGTTTTTTTTTTGTTTTGTTTTCTTTTGTTTTGTTTTCTTTTCTATTTTAAATCGAAAATTATTTTATATTATCAAGAAAAAATTGCAATTTTGGTCTATGTAAATAAAATTAATTAGATTAGTTTTGATTTTCTTTTTATAAAAAACACAAAAAAATGGCATTTTGGTTGATGACCCTCAGCTAATAACGACCTTCCTTGTGGTTAAAAAAAAAAAAAACTTCCTCTGACTCAAAAGCCTCCTTCTAAATTTGACTGCTATAAATTGATTCTCAGAACATCCAGCTGGTTTTTGTTTGTTTCTCAGATTTGTAATGTTCTTATTTTCTTTTTTTTCCCTCTTTCTTTGATTAATTGTTTATTTAAATAAGCTTAGCAGTGACAAATGCGCAGAATTAGATTTAGAGCCGACGTTTAAAAACAAAAACACCAAAAAAAAAAAACCACAATGCTAAAATGCTGCTATTTTCACCTACAGATGAGTTTGTTTTACAATGAAATTCTAAGTCAAAAAATACATTTATTACATTTTATATATATATATATATACAAATGGTTGCAAATCACTTTACTTGTTATAATTTGTATTTTTACACCTGTCCAGGTGTAGGACAGGTAAGGACATTTAACTCATCCAGGCACCAAATCCTTGAAGCATTTTTCTCCAGTTCCTTTTTGTCTGTAATGCTGACTGACATGTTGTGGGAACATTTCATCTTTTCAGTGTAACCCCTCATAAATAACCCTGCCTTGGTAAAAATGAGTTCAGCCTGCCTGCTGCCGGACCGTACCACTGCAGAGGGGGGAGGGGTGGGCAGGGGGAGGAGGGAGCTCGCGCAGGATCAGAGGTGATGACACGCGCGACACCCAAGTCATTCTCTCCGCAGGTCTCGCGCTGGTGACATGGTGGCAGCCCCGTGGACCCGTTTGCTCGCCTTCGGAGAAAAGTAGCTTTTTTTCTGCTCGTGTCGCAGGAGAGCGGAGGTGAGTCGGTCCTGCTGCGGCTGGTTGTTTGTTTGTTTGTTTGTTTTGTTTTGTTTGTTCCGACTTGTTATCGATAAAATACAACTCTGAGCCTCGCGCTCTGCCGCCTCAGTTGTTGCTGATGCTGATAAGAAACAGGGAATGTCCGAAACGATGCGACCTGTGGAGTCCGCCTTTTATCGTTTAAATAACTCAGGATAAAACATATATTATTTGTGTTTGTGTGTGTGTTTACTTAATTTGAGTTTAATGTAAGCCTAGTGAAATGTGAAGTTAGAAAAATAACTTAATACCCTAAGATAATAAAAATCAAAATGTACCCCCTTTTTAAAAGAAATTTCGCAGCTCTGCATTAAAACGAATCCCTAAAAGTTCTGTTAACAATTAAACAGGCCAGGCCTGATTTAGTCAGCATTGTAGTTCTACTGCAACTAGTTTATTAACTTTTAATGTAAATGTTTCACCAGATGCTGGACAAATATTCCAAACTCGTTTATTTTGTGTCCTAATTTAAAAGTTATGTTTAAGGACTGCATTGTGTCAGAAACCGTCAAACTGCTTATTGTTGTTTTATTTATGTGTCAGGGCTGTAGTGAATCATTATGTGTCTTAAGGCTGCAAAATAAATCTGTTTAATTTTATTTTTTATGCAATTATCTTTGCTATGGTTGGTGATGTTGAGCCGGAGGAGACTGTTGAGTATTTTAGTTTGCAAAGTCTGGATAAAAATCACTTTTTAATAATGCCTATTTGTTCTTAGCTATAACCGTGGGGGATCCTTTCTTTTCTCCATGCCCAAATTAAAATTTGCGAAACATTCTGCAGCCATACGAGAATACACTTAAAGCCAGGTGTTCCTGCAGCTAGACAATACAAGGGCCTGCACAGTTACGTAAGCTATGGGCCGCAGGAGAAACAAAAAGTGCTCAAGGACGTTCCTCGAGATAACAAAGTGTCAGGCAGTGCAGACGCCGAACATTCAGGGAGGTGGACATCGTGTAGACTGACACAGTGACCTGAAGAAGACATGTTGTGTTGGATGGCACTGTCTCACTGCAGCTGAGTGTCTTCTCTGTGTTCTTAGCGCTTTTTAAATGGTAATAATGTGTTTTGTAAAGGACATTGTACAGAATTAGTGTAGGAATGTGCAAGAAAACATAATCATTTTAAATGGGTTGTGAGTTGCAGGTGATGCTCTGAGGTCTTGGTTGGTTGTTCAGTTCACTGTGTGGACGGAGGGCCGGACAGCTCGCTGCAGGGTTGGCTGGCCATCGATCCTGTGTCTGTTGGGCAAACTGTGAATGGAAGCATTTGCTGTGGGTCACTGGTCAGCAGTGCTCCCATCTGAGCATCCTCTTTAGCATGTTTGCTTTGTTTGTGTGTGTGCCGTAGGCTGTGTTTTCACAGAGCATCTGTAAAGCTAGGCGGTTTTTATTTTTGTTTGTCGTTTGTTTGTTTGGGCTTTTTTTTGTTTTAATTCAACTTTTCATCCCTGAAAGAGATGTTGCAGCGGGCAACTGACACCGCTCTGCATTCCTTTGCTATTATCTTATCTCCTTCTGACACAAACTCACACACAAGTGCATCCATCCAGGGCATGACTTCAGAGAATGCTACTTTAAATTTAGCCTCAACCATAGCAGGAACTTGACTCACCCTTAACCATAAACTAAACCTGACCTTACTTTTATTTTGAAACCTCTAGTTTTTTTTAAATTATTTGTTTGTTTCGTTTTTTAGGTCTTATAGGTTGCTTTTGGGTCTAGCAAACATGAGCACAACCTGAGCCAAACACACATTTTCTGCTTATGCCTTTTATCCTTGTCAGTGCATTTCATTCTCAGCAGCATTTGCATCTGTGTGGAGATCCTGTGTGTCACACTGAACAGAACCAGAGAATAGTGTTGATGCTTGTGTGTGTGTGTGTGTGAGAGAGAGATTGGTATGTGGGCCTGGCTCAGAGCAAAAAAAAAAAGCCAGGGGTTCTTTATCTGACCTCTCCCAGCCTGACCTTTCACCCCCCTCCAAGACAAGCTCTTTGTGTCCTCTGAGCAAGAAACCATGGAAGAGCGTGTCTGGGTGTGTGTGTGTGTGTGTGTGTGTGTGTGTGTGTGTGTGTGCGTGTGTAGGTGTGTGTGTGTGTGTGTGTAGGAGAAGTATAGGCCACATCAAAGTCTTACTTAAACATTGTTATCTGGACTCACCTTTGACCTTGTGGTCATGAGACGTCCCTCAAACTAATTCAGCCGTGCCCTCGGAACAGAGATTATATATGAGTGTTTGCATACGTTAGCAGGCAGCGGAGATGTGTGTCATGGAAAAATAGGACTGAGTAGTCCCAAAATTACCTGAGAATTAAGTTGAAATTAATCTTTTCTAGCTAACTAGAAGATTCTATCAAATATTCTTACTTTGTTTTTAATTTATAATAAAAAGAAATGTCTGTTATTAAAAACCTTCTACATCCATTATAAAATATTTAGTAAGTAGTATGCCTCAAAAATATTTGTCCAAATCCTTTGCAGTATTAAAATATTTAGAGGAAAATGTATTAGTTTGAGGGGCCGTAAGTAAAAATTTCATCTGTGTGAGGTTGTGTGTGTGAGTGTGTGTTTGAGGTTAGTGGCGAGAATGGGGTTCACAGGGTCATAAAACACCACAATAGTGTCTCTCTCCCTGGGGTGAAAGAGGGGCAGAAGCAGAAGACGAGGGGGGGAGATGAAAGGATCTCCCACTTCCACGTCAAGGAGAGAGGAAAGAGGGGGAGGTGGGAGGAGAGAAAAGATCAACAAAGCTCTCCCAGAAGTTTTACTTACAGCTTATTTCTGACATCTCAGCTGCATGCCGTCCTTTTTTTTGTGTGTGGCAGGGAAGACATTCGGTGATAATACCAGAATTACCTTAAAGGCAAGTCCAGGATCTTTACCACAGAAAGTGTTTGTGTGCACTTTTAGATTACAGCCCTTAGATTTGATAACACAGTACTTGATAGAACTGGATGTTGTGTAATCCATGGCAATACTCTCAGAAAAATAACAAATTTGATATTATATAATAATTACTCACTTGGCTATTTTATTAAAATTCCTGTTGTCATATGATCTGAAGGACAGGTTTGATTAAGATCTTGTAAAAAGTAGAAGATACTTTCCCTACCCTTTTTTTTCTCTACATTCTCTACATGTCCCTTTTAGTCTGAACTGTCCCTGGTTGTAAAAACATCTGCATGCTCTTTGGCAGAAGGTGTGATTGCTTCCTGTCAGTGCTGGCTGTGTTATGACGGGGCCTTTTTGTCTTCCACCCTCCGCTCCTCTACAAGGTGGTGCTAGGCCCTAAAACTCTGCTCCGCTTCTTTACATATGAAAGTGTGGAAACAGAAGGTAGGCTCGTGTGTTCATCTTCGACTTGAATTTCTGAGGAGAGCGTCAAGCTGGGAAGAATCTCATAAAACCTGGCTCTGCAACATCCTTACGTGGAGCCGTATTTTGAAAGAGGGGCTCAACCTGCACTGCGGCTGGCATCTGCTGTCAGTGCTGTAGTTTGACTGTAGTTTGCTAAACTCTAATGGTTAATTAAGCAAAGTTCTGAATAAAATTAAATTTTAATAAATAGTTTTGAGTATTTGGTTTCTGACAAAGACAAAACATTGTTTTGTTTTGTTTTTAAGAAGAAATTGTAACTTTTAAACTCATTAAGAGATTAGTTTTTATTAATAATTATACTATATAGTTTCTGGCTCTGATTTCATTAAGCAGGGGTTATTGTAGAGTTTCTGTTGTTTACCTCTGATTTATTATTAAACTTTATGAAAGATAAAGACTGACAATAACATCTCCATAGTTCTTTATTGTGCAGGTTCATGTGGAACAAAATGTCATATCATACAACAAAAAATATAAATTTTGGTAGTAAAAGAAATTTAAGATTTCCATTGTGTTATTTTTTTAAAATTATTTATTTATTTATTTGCAATGATGTTGCCTGCTACAGATATTAATATAATTTTTTTTGGAGTTCCCAAATTATACAAATAACATTTATTGCTGATTGAGGTGTACACATATTGCTAATAAGGTAAATAATCAAGACATTAAGAGTTTTATGATGAAAATGAAAAGAAAAGTGTTTAACTGTGTAACATCACACAGCTCTTTAAATCTGTACTGACATCTTTTCATTAAGCTGATCCTCAGTTTGCTCCCTGGTCTATTAGTGTCATGCTACCAGGTTTCTCAGTCAGTCATGTGAAGCTTCTTGTTGGTCTGGCAGCCAGCACAGAGGCTGTCAGACAGATTTTTTAAAAGGAGGATTAGGTTGATTACCAGTTAATTTTATTGTTTTTCTTCTTGCTGAACCAGTTCATTTGCTCTATGACACATTTGGTTGTTTTCGTCTGTGGAAAACTTTCTGTGTTTCTTACATTTTGTTTCCATTTGTTTAAGAGGAACCAAGAACTAAACAAGGAAGAGAAGCCAAGTCAGAGAGAAGCACTTGGAGGAAAAAAAAGCAGAAAAACAGAGGGAGGGAGTTGTGTCTAGGTCAGGGTGTCCTGACTCTGTCAGTGCAGCAGATTTTATATTATGTTGTTTGGGTCAATGCCATGCAGCAGGAACCACAGTTTAGGCCTGTGTGAGTCTCTCTCTCTCTCTTTCTGTGTGTGAGCAGATGTACTCCTGAATTTTACACTTTTTGCAGAAGTGTGGATTTATCTGTCTGTAACTTAACATTGAACTTTAAAGCCAGAGGGCTTCCTAAATACATCTTATAAACTGAAGACTTACTGTTTTCTCAACATCTTTTGATACTTATTCCATTTTACATTTTGATGCTTTTTTACCTTTAATTCCCTCATTTATTTGTTAGGTTGGTCTGTTTTATTCGAAAAGTCACAACATTAAGATTAACTGTGTTGTTTTTTTTTTCATTTATTGAGCTCTACTTCAACTGGATAATCAAAAGCTATTTCTGTTTGCTTTGTCTTTAAACCCTAATGCACATTATAAAGTGTTAGGGTAAAGCAAAATTGTCAATTAACTTTGTTTATTTAAATCACAGTGACTGTGTGTTTGCAGGACACCAATGGGGAACTCGTATGCAGGCCAGCTGCGGAGTACACGCTTTGAGGAGGTCCTGCATAACTCCATAGAGGCATCACTGAGGTCCAACACCATAGTGCCTCGGCCTGTCTTCACACAGCTGTATCTTGAGACAGAGCAGTCACTGATACAGGATGGTGGGTTGAATACATCAGCAGGTGAAGGGACTTTGACATCACAGTCAGTTTGAGTTCCAACTTAATGATCTCAAAGTGCTTTTGGATCCAGATTCAAATATCATGCTTACAGTTTCATGACTTGCACAAAAATCATCCTGAAGTTTTTATTTTGTAAATGGTTTTTTTTTTTTGTTATTTTCCAACAGGTCGTGCACTGAATGAAGATGAAGACGATGACGATGGCTCAGAGTCCAATAGTCCACCAGTACCATACCAGATGAAGCCACCTCCCGAGGGATGCTGCACCACAGATGGCACGTGCACAAGCAAACCTATATTGGCAGCAAATATGCAAAGTTACTTCATCAACTGTCCTGAATGTATCAGCCAAATTATTCTATAAATGGATTCTGTCCTCGTCCTCCTAACAGGGTTTTGTCAGGCTGGGAAGGACCTGCGTTTGTCCTCCCTTGCATCAGAATCCTTGGATGTCCCTCCTGGATTCCTGTTTGTCGGAGTAAAGTCCCCCTCTCTGCCTGACAACCTGTTGGTGTGTGCCGTCGACCGCCGCTTCTTGCCAGATGAACGGGGTTGCAACGCCTTGCTAGGTGAGGCAGGAGGCCTACGCAAAAAAAATATTTTGGGTTTCTGTTGAAAAGACTAAATGTTTCAAAATGTTAACTTTAACCTCTGAAACAATGTCCCTACGTTCTTACTTTGATTTAAATACATCTGTGCCTTTAGGGTTGCACAAAACTCCTACACTTACAATCATATCTCTCTCCTCTCTTCTAGGGTTTTCAGGAAACTGCATGGGCTGCGGAGAGAAAGGTTTTCGTTATTTCACCGAGTTCTCCAACCACATTAACCTGAAGCTCAGCACACAGCCTAAGAAACAGAAGCACTTAAAGTACCATCTCTACAGAAACAACCAGGGTGTCCTGGTTAAAGGTGCTCCCATCTGCTGGAGGGGGAATGGTAAGAGATGAACGTGTTGTTTCTACCTTCACAGCAAAATGTGTAGTTTCCTCAAAATCAGTCTCAGATTTATCATTAAGGCAATCATTTTGCCTTTTTGTGTAAGATACAAAAGATACTAAAATCATATAACTTTATATATAAAGATAATATGATGCTGGACTAAAAAGGAACTTTTAAAATATTCACTTTTAGAATTAAGTAAGTAGGTAATGGCATTACTGTGAAAGCTGTAGCTGCTAAAGCAATAAAGACTGATTTTCAAAATGCTGCTTTAGTGACTTCATTAGGTCTGAGATTTTTTGGAGAGTCCGATGTTGGTTAGACTCTGCTCTCCCTACATTCTTACTGTAACTAGAAATTAAAATTAAAAATAGCATTTTTTTTAATTGTCTTACAAAAAGTCTTAATCTCTTGACTTGTCTGTTGCAAATCTCTGAATGTATGAATGTGACCTGATGGACTGGTAGTGCAGCCTCATGAAGGGGTGAAAGGTCAGACTTTAGAGTTTACTCAGAGACCACAGCCTGTAGGCCATGATATGAAGGAATACCATCTGGTGCTAATGGACTCTAATGGGATATATTTACCCCTCTCTTTGCTCTGTTGAATCTTTCTTTCTTAACTCTTTTGTTTGAGATTATTAGACTGAGAGCATTTGTTACCCAAGCCAAACTCAAAACCCAGCCAAGAGCTAAAGACAAATCCAGTGCACAAGGGTCACATTAGTAGCAAGTCGGCTGACTGATTTTTACTTCTGTCTGACAAGAACAAAACATCGACTTTTCCCAGAATTTTACTTTAATGCAAGACGGGTGTTAGTGGAGAGAAGGATAAACAGACACTGTGGTTCCTGCAGAATGAAGCAAAAAAAAAAGTGTTGATTGGACACTTGCAATCAGTCTTAAATTCTTTCCATTCCAATCGTTTACTTTCCTTTTTCTCCTCCTCTGCTGCATGGATTTGATTTAATTGCAACACTCAATGACTGAGTAGTTCACATGAACTCTATGGGTTTTCAAGAAAATATGTGGATAATTTGGTCTGGACTTTTTCCACTCTTGCTATTTAAACAATTACCTAACAGCAGGATATGTGCAGCTGGAGATTTGCTTTGACAACATGAAATATAAGGGAGGACAGGACGAGATGGGAAAAGTATGTTCTGGAAATGACTGTCCTAAACAGCAGGCTAAGAACTGTTGATGAATCTCCCTGAGGACTGCTTTTGCGTTTACCTCCTTTCCACTGTCTTTAACTGTATACACAGTATTGACGAGCGAGTGTGAAGCAGCACACAGCTCCACAGATTACATGTATGACGCAGTAGAGACACTTTCTCACATTGAGTAATTGGTCCAGTTTAGTTCACTCATGAGCTCACCTTTTAAGCTTTTTTATATTTAACTTTTTCTGCATTAGGTTTGGAGCTTTTGTGTTGACAGATAACAAATTTGTTGTTTGTTTTTAGATGGCAGGATGAGACAAATAAGATCGAGTCTGTCAGAAGGCCACTTGGCGTCAGATGAACAGCCACCAAACCCTGCGCTGGCTCACGCATCACACACACCTGGCAGCTATACAGGTATAAAGAAAATCACACGCAGACATTCAGCTAAACCTAAAAACTCTGAGTCCGTTTTAAAAATTCTTCTAACTTGATATTTTGTGTTGCCTTGAAATTAAGTTAAGTGTAGTTTGATCATAGAGCTGCCTAACATTATTAACATTATTATTAATAATATGTGGTGAATAAAAAATAATTATTCTCATTTGAAAGTTTTTATTATTCAAAGCCAACTTTTGCCTTTTGTATTCGTAACTTTTTAAGGATCACATGTGGAGGCACAAGTAGCTGAGGTCCCCCACACGCTGCTGAACGGCAGCCATGCAGTTCCCTCCATTTCTCAGCCGCCTTTAAATCAATCAGGGCCTGGCAGACCCATGGCTACAGGTACAGATTCTGCTTTTTATTTACGTGTTTATCCACAAATAACCTGTTGTTTGATCGACTGACATATTTTATTTACAGCCATTGCAGGTGATGTGTATTTATTTCATTTAGCTAACCTGTGTTAATAGATGCTGTAATCAGAAGATTTATTTAGCAGTTTAATTATATTTGATGTTAGGTATCAGTTTAAAAAGTTTCCCCTGCTTGGTTCAGACTGATAAAATTCCAGTTAAAAGATTTGGAACCTTAGAAGAACCATTAATTGTAACTTGACACATTTGTATTAACATAAGTCCTGACAGTGTTTTGAGCCAATAAACAGGTCAAGAAACCTGAAAAGTTTAAACAAAAATCACTCTAAATTTTTGTTTAAACTTATTAAAAGGAATAAATTTCATCTGCAGTAAAAACTTATTCCAGATTATATCTCTATGTTTTTTGTTTGGAAGGTAAGCTGTAGCTGCATTTTAACTAGCAATTGAAAGTTTATGCTGATTTTACTGATATGATGCATAACACAATTTCTCTTCACTTTGGTTACTGTTAACTGCCTTCTTTTGTGCTTATAAACATGAGCGGTTTATGTTTGTCGGAATCGATTTCCTTCATTTTGTGTGCTTGTGTGTGTGTGTATGCAGTGCACAGGATGCAGCCAGCTGCATTGTTTGTTGGGGGTTTCCCATTGTTTTCTCGGCTTTCATTTGCCAACACTTGGAGCAGTAAACTTCCACCTCTTTTCTCTTCTGTCTGCCTCTCTGTCCTTCTCCCTCCCTCTCACTCAGTCTGCCTCCTCTATAAACCAGGGTTGTAAAATTCCCTCTTCGTCTCATCTTCTTTTTTTCCTGCTTTATCTCTGAGGGAAACTCTTCCTTCCTGTCGGTGTTTCTTTTTTTTTCTTTCATTGCCCTTTTAACAAGTAGACCTTTTATGTGTCTCCATTATTACTGTATTTTAACAGATACTTGTGAGGAGCAGGCAGATAAATGCATGACTAAAATACAACTCTTTTGCATGACACTATCCACAAAAATCCTCCCTAAACACCTTTTAGTGTCTGTGTTAATTTGTGAGGTATTAAGATGGGAAGAGTGACTCCTGAGCTTCTCAGGCAATTACTATTAATGAAAGATCAAAGCTCTAGAGCTGATACTTCTGAGCAGCTGGGGAAAAACAGAAAATGGCAAAACAAAATGTATATGTAGTAATGTTAAAATTTCATCTGAATCCACAATGTTTTTGTTTTTTTATCTAATAGGGACCCATTCAAATGCTGCCCCCCCAAAAAAGAGACACAAAGGCTGGTCGCCTGAATCGTCTGGCAGCAGTCTGACAGAAAGCACTGTGAAGCCACCACCATCATCATCATTAGCCTTATCAGCATTATCAGTGTCTTCTGTCATCCCCAATGGAGCCAGATCAGGTACAAACAGGTTCAGAAACATATTCTGTGTATACGTTCAGTCAGTTGTTATTTGTTTTTATGCTCAATGTAATGAAGGTAAATGTCTTCCTCTCTTTCTTTACTTTTTATGTTCAGAGAGTGCAGTCCTTCAGAGTTCATCACGGGGATCTTCGAACCCACTGTCTCCCCCGGACTTGTCTTTAATAGTGCCTGATCAGCTATTACACGCCTGCAGACTGCAGCCTGTCATATTTAGAGGTTAGAAGATCTGTTATACATGTATGAGTTGTACTCAAAAACACTCAGAAAACTACACTGTTGCACGCTTGTACATGTTATTGTAACTATGACAGAATTAAACTGATGAGCATTGTTACTCTTTTTTTTTTTTTGCACACCTCTTGTTTACATAGGTCATGGCCCTCTTCCTCAGCTCACTGGCAACATAAGTGATGTGCTCGTCAGTTCTCTGCTCCAGAGTTGTTACATGAGCTCACAAACACTCCCCAGAGTCTATCAGCATTATGGGCCGTCACCTATTCAGCCACTGTCTGCTGAGATGCAGATTCTGCTCACTGTTTACTACCTCGTTCAGCTAGGTCAGTGCAAAACCTTTCCTTTATTCTGGTGGTTTTAGTATGCTGGATTTACCTTTGTTTTAAAGTAATTAAAAGTAATAAAAATGTTGCCTTACATTGAATTTGAATCATGTTTATCACGTCATATTCTCTGTAACTAATGTAATGTATTTACCAATATTTTACATGTTGTTGTTTATTTTCCCAGGCCCTGAGCAGGTGCCTCTGATTGAAGACTTGGAGCAGATATTCATGAGGTCATGGAGGGAATCCCACCTGAGCGAGATCAGACAGTTTCAGCAATCTCAAACATCAGGAACCCAAGGGAGGCACTACGGCATGGAGGTCAGACATGACAAGAGAAACACAGATACTTATACTTTCACTAAAACAAATCATTATTAAATTATAACTAAGTAAGTGACCAGATTCTTAAATTTGATTGTCTCCAGACCCCTTCTGCTTTGCCGGGCCTCCCTCAACATCTCTCTTTACCTCCACACAATCAACAACCCCTGACCCCCAGTCAGCTTCCCTGGCTCGCCCAGCTCGCTGCATCATCTTGTGGAGAGGGTGTGGTGGTGATGGGAGAAGAAGTCAAGTCTTTGGCTCAAGGCCTTCAGCAGATGTTTGCCAGGTTGATGGAAGGACGGCTTGAAAACACAAACTATGTGGTCATCATTGTCACCTCACCCGGACAGGAAACGCAATCCTGCATCGTAGCAACAGGCAAGAAATGTATTTTTAGAAATACAGTAAGTCTGGTGTGAATTTTTTTCTGGAAGTTATGAAGTTCCAAAACCTTGATATTGTGTGTCTTTGTGCCCGTGTTGCAGGTAAACACCAGTGTCGTGCCTTAGCAGAGAGTATGTTTTCTCCTGGTGACGGACTGAAAGAAATTAGCCACCAGATTTACACAGGAGCTGCTCAGGAACTTATTCAGTATTGCAATTCCCTTGGTCAAGGTAAATCTAATTGTTTTCAACATATTTATGTGTGTTTTAATCATAATGAACTAACATGTATTTGTGTTGTTTTTTTTCTCAGACGGTAATATGGACTCTCTCCTAGACAGCGTCAGTGTGGATAACAATGAGCCATCCACCCCGTCCAGCAGCCAGGAACTAGCTGAAGACAGGAGTCTTAATATGACACACAGCCCAAAAGACACACACAGTCCAAAGGATTCACATAAACAAAGTTTAAAAGACACATCAAGCCCTAAAGTGACGACTTCAAGTCCCAAAGACACTTGTTTAGGTAAGAACAAAACACAGCAGAGACCCATTTTAAGGAAGCCTATGCTGAGCAAGTCTACTGGAAAAAAAGTAGATCTGTTATCACTCAAATTGATATTTATTTTTTATTTTGAAAAGCTCCAATGTAAACTTTATGAGGGAACAAGAAAAATAAAAATTGTTTCTTACAAAAATAACAAAAAAAAGATCAAAGTGATTGAGCTGTGAATTAAAGTGTAGAATATAGAAAATATAAACTGTTTCGCAGAAAATTTGTAGTTGAACAAGGAAGGTGAACACTTGTGTAGGGTTTGCAATTTTCCTGAACAGCCATTAAGATTTGATTTTAAAATCCCTAATGTAAAATATACAGTATGTAACTTTTTATTAAAAGACACATTTGTTTTGACACGTGACCTGAGATGACATTTGTTCTGAATTAATGTTATTTCAATAAACTAAATTTAATTGAACTAAAGTGAATTAGTGTCAGTGTGTCAGATTTTAAATAGAGCTTGAAGAAGCTGATCATAGGTTGTCCACAGTAGTATTGTATGCTGTTTCATACCTTTGAGCTTCACATTTCTAGTATCACTGTATCAACTTTGAAGATTCTCAGTCAAATTGAGTTGTCTGCCCCTTCTGCACTTTGTATGTATCATGTTTCTTCTTTGATTGGAAAATCCTTAACAATCTGAATTTGTGTGTGTGTAGAATACACTGTAGAATGGCGGGAGGTCCGTCCCATCCAGCTGGCAGTAGCCAGAAAGCTGCTGTCTCACGTGTGTGCTATAGCAGACTCCAGCACACAGAACCTTGACCTTGGCTCCTTCAACAGGGTCAGCTTCCTCATCCTGGTCCCGCCCTCTGAGGTCACATTTCAACAGACTGTTTTCCACCTCTGGAACTCTGGTTAGTAAAATCAATTAGTTTGTCAATTATTCAGTTAATTGGTGACTGTTTTGTCAGGAACTGCATTTATTAGTCAGCTTCTAAGTACAATATTTGTCAAGAGCTAAGAAGCGTTGACATACTTTTGCTTTTGGTATGTAAATTGTTTTAACTTGTATAACTTCTACCACTTTTTTTGGCTACCAGGCGTTCTACAGGAGCTCGGGAGTTCAGACCAGGAATGTATGTCTCAAAAGGAGGCCGAGCGTTACGTGGTTAAGATGGACCAGAGTGCTCAGGCACAAATTGACAGCCTCATCCAAGAAGCACAAAGCAACTCCTATACACTCTACATCCTGGTTCATGACCATGCCCACTGGGATGTTTGCAGGTTTGCTAGAAAAGCAAGGAAAAATGAACAGATACCAACAAATATTGTGTATACGTTTCATTGTCTCTTCAGTATGTTTAACAGATGTGTTACTCAGCCTCTGTGGGTCTGTTTCCTTTCCCTCTCAGCTCATCCTGCTGCAGTGCAGACAGTGGTGTGGGTTTGGTGGATAAACTGTTGAACTCACGACAAGTGACAGAAGCCACAAACATCCTGATTCTGCACGTCACCTCATTTCCCTTCGCCCTTCAGACACAGTGCACTCGCATCAGCCCCTATAACGAGATCAACTGGCCATCTGCATTCAGTAATGTAAGTCTAAGTTTTGTTTGTGATGTGTAAACATATAGAACATATGTAAACAGCTCTGTGTCCAGTGATACAATGGTTGGGCCAGTACTTCTTGTAGACAGCTATAGTGATACAAATGTTTGAAAATCAAATGATTGATTTTGGGTGCTTGCATGTGCAGGATGTGGACTTGTATCATGAGAGGACACGGTACTTTGGTGTGTCGGAGCTTTTGGAGACAACTCGCTCAGGAAATAGCCTGCCTCTGATGCGTTATGATTCCTCTTTTGAAAGCATGGCATCTACCCTTGGAGAAAGGTGCGACACCCACAAACAGTAGTCTTAATGAGTTAAATGCTGGGCAAAGTTTTAAACTATACCACAAATACAACTGAAAGCCCATTGAGTCTTTCTCTTTCTTGTTTCCAGGTTTCCAAAGCTGCACAGCGCTGTGATCCGGACTACAGTCTTGATTCGACACTACTGTGTAGCACTGATGGCTGCATCTGGCAAAATCAGCAGCTCTCCCAATCTCCACAAACACACCTCTGTGGAAACCATGGAAATTGTACAATCTCTGCTCTCCGCTGCCCAGCAGTGTCCCTCCCACCATGGTCACATGATCCTGCTGCGAATCCCTTCTTTGGCTTTGGCAGTGTGGGCCCATCGACGGCTGTCAAGAGTGAGGAGGCAGCTGGGGTTAGAGGAGAGTTTTGAAATCATCCTGGGGAATCCCAACCAAGCTCTGACTATCGGACAGACTTTCACTGATCAGATCAAGGTAGGATAGTAGTTCATGTTGATATAAAATATGAAATAATTTTATCATTTACTGACAAATTGTTAAAAGAAAAAAGTGAACATATTATGAAAATTGTTTATTTTTGTGTTCTTTAGATATGGTTAAAGATTCAGGATGCTGACTGGATTCCTCGTACCTACTTGGAGCTGGAGGCCCTCCCCTGCATCCTTATCCTGTCAGGAGCTGAGCCACTTGGAGAATCATTGCCCAGGTTCACACACTGAGAGCTACACAAAGACATTCTGACTTCTGATTAAATCTTTTCTGATAATTTATTTAAAAAAAAGCAAAAAAATAAAGAAAGAAATATACTAAAATGAAAACATGTAATGTAAAATTGTAAAAAAAAAAAAAAAATTGTATCTGACAGGTCATTGAAGTATTGTGATCTTCGGGTGATAAGCTGCTCCTACCTGCAGCGTACGACTCTTGAACAAGAGCTGGGACTGGCTGCTTATCTGGTGAAGGCAGAGTCACGGCCGCCACACAACCCTGGACCAGGAAGTGACGAGATCGAAAGTGATGCTGAAAAACTCAGCAGCACAGACAATGAAGAGGAGGAGGGACAAGGTAATGGTAGGGTGAGAGTCAGAATGGAATGTAAATACTTCTAATTAATTTAATGATCTGTCTGATTTTTTTGGGTCATTTCCAGGAGACTCTCCCCCATCGTCCACTCAGCCACTCCAGCCATGTCCTGACGGAGCTGTTGATACACTCCCAGCTCAAAGCACCACCTCTCAAAATGTCCATAAAGGGACACTGGACACCATACAGCCTCCATCAAAACCACAGAATCAAGTTCTGCCCCAGACCTCAACTCAGTCATTTTCATACCTTCAGACTGCGCCTCCCCACCAAAACCAACTTCAAGTTCAAAGTTATCCCCTGGGTCAGCCAAATTCCCAGCTGCAGCCACTGCTCTACGGTCAAGTTCAGCTACTGTCTCAAACAAATTCTCAACCTTACACTCAAACAACCTCCCAGCAGCAGCCTCATTCCCAGGCACAAACTCGTTCCAAGTCTGCATCCTCTGGCTCTTCATCCCCACAAACCTCCTCTTCTCATCTGAGCTGCTCATGGGCGCGAGGGTTGAGCCGTCCGCCCTCTGTGCTCCTTCCTCGTGCCATCTACGACATTATCACAGCCAGTGACAGCAGTGGGCTTCCACGATGTACTTCATTCTTGCCACACATGTCTGTTGCTTGGGCAAGCAGCTTCAGGTAGTAGAAACATTTTTTTTTACAATACAAATAACGTAATGCTTAATAATGATACGCTGTTGTGTATCCAAACCTGGAGGTCAAAAACATGCAGTAGTGAAAATATAATATGTATACATGTTAACATGCAGTGTCTTTTTGCACAGACCTTTACTGAGTAAAATGATGACATGTACAGAGCAATCACTTTATTATCGTCAGTGGACGGTTCCTCGTTCCTACCACATGGACAGCTGCAACCGCGCTGAAGGAAGGAGTGATAACTTCCATCCTCGCAGGCTGCTGCTCAGCGGACCGCCACAGGTAATATCAGTCTTTCCGTTTCTATTTTTCCTGTTCAGATTTAGCTCATGCTGTAATCTGTGTTCATACTTTACTTTCTTTTCCTTTTTTCCAGTAAGCCTCTGAGCTGTGTTTAAACCCCTGAGGCTTTAAAAAAAGGCATTTATGCTTTTATTGCCTTCCAGCTAGATTACTGCCAGTTTTTTTCCATGTGAGTGAAAAAGGAGTGGTTTTATTGTCTTCTGCACCTTGTAGGAAAGGTGGTCCACTTTTGTTTTAGAAAAAAAGTCTGGAAATGCCTGTTTTATAGAATGATTGTTGCATCATTATATATTTTCCAACAAAAATCTGTTTTTATTAGGTTTTATGCTTTGGTCTTTAGACCTGTGTCACTTTGCTCCATTTCCTTTCAGCTTTTTTTTTGGGCTGTAACAATACATTTACTATAAACCTACTGTTTCCCCTTGCTGCTTGTTTGATGTTTAGGTGGGTAAAACGGGGGCATACCTTCACTTTCTGGGTATCCTGTCTCGCATGCTAATCAGGCTCATGGAGGTGGACATCTACGATGAGGAAGACATCAACTCCAGTCAGTATAATTGTGGCAGAAACCAGTTTTTACCCTTACCGTGTTAATTACTGAGACTTTTCAATGAATTGACTCAGTTTTCATTTTATTCTTTTGTAATATAATTTATTGTAGCTTTTATAAATCTGTGGCCTGATATTTTCCTTTAGTGCTGTAAATTCATATCAGATGTATACTTTTTAAAATGTGTTTTGCATTTAGGTGCCCAGACAGAAGGGGTGCAGTACCACCCACCTAATTCTCCCTGGCCCAACACAGAAATCATGAAGAAAATACCTTTTGACTACACTATTCATGATGCTAAATATGATGACATCAGCACTATATATTGCCCTGGATTTAAACCACGTACTGATGGTAAGTAAAAAAAAGACTTGCATATTTGCAGGGCTCTTTGTCAGACCTTATTTTCCTTTGTTATAATCTCCTTTTTCCTCCTTTGTGATGTGAAGGAAACCCTGTGTGGCAGGAGGATGTGTACCTGCGCAGACGGACGACTAGGATCAAGCTCTCCAAGTATGCGGCCTACAACACCTATCATCACTGTGAACAGTGTCATCAGTACTTGGGCTTCAACCCCAGATACCAGGTCAGCACATTGCACACAAACAGTAGGAGACATTACAATCTAGGTGCTTCTGAGCTGTAAATGAGAGTTTCCTCTGATCCTAATTCAGATGTACGAGTCGACACTGCACGCCTTCACATTCACTCATCTGCTGCTCGGAGAAGATATTCAGCTCTACTTCATCATCCCAAAATCTAAAGAGCACTACTTTAGCTTCAGCCAACCAGGAGGCCAACTGGAGAGCTTGAGGCTGCCTCTTACTTCTGACTGGGTGAGTCCTTCATCACCAAAACATCAAGCACTAAATCTCACCTATGAACATTTTCACCTTTTTTACATCCTGATTTAATATAAACTTACATTTAGCTGGAGTCCTGCTGCACTCACAGTCAATGTGCCCAAAACAATGCTGCAAGATTTTATTTCACACTACTGATAACAAGTAATAAAATCAAATAAAGAAAGGTTTTAAGAAAGTTTAAGTTTAACAGCTTGAAAATTTGTCATATTGTGTTATTGATTCATGAAAAAAACATATAATTTTTTTTTTTTTTTGGTGTTGTTGACCATATCAGATATAGACACAGACTTTATCCCTTTGCTTAAAAAACTGATGCTGATGATTTTCAGTGGTGACGACAATTCCTGGTTCCTCCACTAGATGGGGCAATAGTTAAAACTATGACTCAAACTGTTTTGACATTCCAGTAATTCTTCTTATGACAAAATTAAAATAAAATAAGACTATGCACGCATATTACATGTTTGAGAAGAAGAGCAGAAGTCTTCTGATCATACCACAATGTCTTTTCTACTTTACTATTTACGTTTTGCATCACGTGGCACTGTCTAGAAACATTCAAGGACGTGATATCTTATTTTACTGACAATATTTTCAAACAAATAAACGTTTTTTAAAGCAACATTTATTCATTCATTTCACAGAGCCCAGACTGCGTCAAAAGTCCAATCTTCACTCCGACCACCGGCCGTCATGAGCACGGCCTGTTTAACTTGTATCATGCTATGGATGGAGCGTCACATCTGCACATCCTCGTGGTTAAAGAGTATGAGATGGCTGTCTACAAGAAGTACTGGCCCAACCATATCATGCTGGTGCTGCCCACCGTCTTCAATGGAGCTGGTATAGGTATGTCGCTGCTGTTTAGCACTCTTGTGTTTTATTTATTATTTAATCTTATTACTATTTTATTTGATTGTTTTATTATTTATCATTTTTCTAAACAACGTCTGATATTTTTGCAGGTGCTGCTCACTTCCTGATAAAAGAGCTTTCGTATCACAACTTGGAGTTGGAGCGCAGTCGGCGCTCAGAGGGAGGAAGCCCCGCGGTCGACGTCTGGCCCTTCATCATCCTCGCCGATGACTCCTGTGTTATGTGGAATGCAGTGGACCTTGACAAGCCAAGGTAAAGGACAGAATAGTTGTTGCTTGTATAAGAAGTGTGTTAGGATGTTGTGCAATCTTTTTTTGCTTTGGATATATTAAAGTCGATCTTTATTTGTTTTTCAGTGGCCCAGTGGACCATGCTGTGTCACTGAAACAGGTCTTGCAGCACATGGAGGCCTGTCCAGATTTAGCTCACTTTGGTCTTTGTGGGATCAGGAAGTGGAGCAGCTGTGGATCCACAGGTCAGGATACATAATTTCTTTCGTTTTTCTATTCTTAATTTTTGAAAACAAGAAAAAAGAAACTGACCAATTGAAATAGTTTATTTTTATCTTTTATTATTGAGATTCCTTTTTTGTTTTATAAAAAAGAAGTCATCCAAACAAACTCCCCTGATTTGGTATTACTGTAATGTTGCAAAAATTATTTTATACTGTTGAGCCAGGTTTCAAACACTGGGAGCCGTTCTCCAGAGGTCACCTTCACGATTTCCTCTTCCTCAACGTTGACCGGAGTCAGAACATCCAGTACAACCAGAACCGCTTCACGTGTCACGATGTGGACTTCACACTGAGGCTGCACAGCGCCGGGCTGCTTGTCTGCAAGTTCAACAACTTCAGCGTCATGAAGAAGCAGATTGCCATTGGAGGATACAAAACATTTATTATCAAGACCAAGGTAGAGGCTTAAAAAATATGGTAACAAGTTTTTTTATTTGTGTGAATTCAACTGTACATTATCAGAAATGTTAAACTTCTCAGATAAAAACATCTTCCATCATGAGAAAATGTTGAGTATTTTGTTGATGTTTTAGACTATTCATTTAATAACAAACAAGTAATGAATCAGGAGGTAAATCTGTGGTTAATATGAGCTCTGAGTAGTTGTCAATAATGCTCATTTTTATTCAGATGACAGATGTTTCCACCTCAGTGGGGCCCTCACAATACATCTGTGCTCCTGACAGCAAGCATCTTTTCTTGGCTACACCAGCTCAGCTCCTCCTGGAGAAATACCTGCAACACACAAGCCAGAAACTGTTTCCACTCAGCACCAAGAACTACACACACCCGGTTCTGACTGTGGACTGTTACCTCAACCTGGGGCCTGAGGTACAGACACATCCATCCAACTGCAAAGGCACATGATCACACAAATGATCGCAGGACATCACAGCTTTTTCGTCTGAAGTAGATTAACTTTTTAAACGAACAAGTCTGGGTCTGTTTCCAAATACATTTTATCGTATTTCACGCCTCCTGCAGGTGACGGTGTGTTTTGTGAGCTCCAGACCTCATTCTGTCAACGTCGGCACCACGGGGTTGTTGTTCAGCGGCCTCCTCCTCTGTTTTCCTGACACGTTTGTGACCCCTGGGTTCCTGAAGAAGTTCACCTTTCTCAAAGGTACAGCAGCACATAAAAATAGCTTTACATGTGACCCTTCTGAAAACATGTTGAAAAAGAAGTTAACACAGTTTGCAGATCAGGTTTTACATGATGTCAGAGTCATTATTCTGAATGCCTGAAAGTCCTTCTGCACATTTAATCGTTTACTATAAGGTCTTGTTCCAAATGAATGATTAAGAAACACCAAATAACACATTTGTATATACAGTGTGTAATTGCAGCAATCACTAATGTGGACATGGCTTATAAATTAGATGAAACATGTTCCTTTATATTTATCATACATATGTATCCATACAGCTACTGAAATACATTTAAAAATTACCTAAAAGGTTCATATAAACAGTTATAAAGTTATTCTGACTTATTGGTAAATCCATCTTTCTGTCCCTGCATTCAACACAGCAAGAAACTGCATCAAAGTTGTTAAAATAGCATAAATGAAAATGAGAAGATTTGCGAAGTATTAAAATGAAAGCCTGTCTACTTTGAATCCTGTAGATGATATTGGTAATTAAATCTTGCTGGACATGCTTGTCCTGGTTAAAATGTCTCCTCCCTGTAGGTGCCACCCTGTGTGTCATCAGCGCAGATCGCAGCTCACTGAGGCAGACCGTGGGCAGGCTGGAGCTAGAGGAAGAGTGGAGGTTCAGGCTCAGCGACGAATTCCAGACTGCCAACGCCAAAGAGGACCGGCCGCTCTTCTTCCTGACAGGAAAACATATCTGACTCAAACAAATGTACACGAAGACCTGCAAAGAGTCACAGAGAGGACTGAAATCACTTTGCTCACTAATGAGAAGAAATTGAGCTTTTTTAAATATATATACATATATATGCTTCACACAAAGAATTGTTGAAAAGAGACTGAAGAGTGATAATTACCCGTGATTATACGCAAACTGTAGTGATATTTGGGATTTGAAAGTGAGAAGTAAAAGTCAAAAAGTTTACATTTGTTGTAGTTTCTGCATGAACACTTTTAATGCTTATGTTAGAAAGAACATTCTAAATTAGAAATACATGCATGAATAATTTTGTACAGCTCTTGACCTAAAGTAAAAAGTTTCAGGTACTGCTTTTGTATGTTTTGTGTTATCTATTTTTTCTATGTTTGAATTTCTTAAAGTATATCAGAGTACTTGCAACACAAACTTTTTATAAAGGGAAAACACAATCATTTGTGTGCAATGTAAGCCGATTAATGGCATACTTTGTGTCAATTTTGTAGATTCTTGTTTTCCATGTATGTTTTTACAGAACAGAAAATTGTATTTTGAATTATATTTTTTCATATTTCAATCATGTAAAAGTAGGTACTTATTTTTTTGTCTATCCAAAGAAAATCTGCATTGGTGCAAAATTATTTTTTTTAAGTTGTACTCCATATGTTGTACAGTGATGTTTGCAGCAGTCTGAGAAACACAAATGTGTTTCCCAGCCTTGTTTTAATGATGTATGGTTTTATATGACTCCAGCTGTATAAATGTATAGAGGTTTTTAAATGTTGTCTGTGTTTGAATGAGAAACAGGGCTGTCAAACAGACAGCATGCTGCACGGTGCACAAATTCAGCTGATTATCACAGGTTTTGATCACCTGACAGACCTCGCTGCTGCTCTCAGTTCTTCCTGTCCTCAGATTGAATTTCTGAAGTGTTTATGGATGATTTCATTGTGTAGTTCACAGAACTGCTGTTATGTACTGCAGGATCATCACATGAAGCAGCAGGAAAGTCAAGCAACCTAAGAAGCTCTCAGATTTCCTCCAAGAACTTCATTCCCAGAAGTCACTTGTTGATAAATTTAGTGTAAAACACTTGCTCATGTCTCACAAGCACTAGCTGCTCACTCAAAACGGATCCAACAGATTAGAGAGCCTAGGAACTCATCATTGTACCTCCTAGAAGAACCTTTGAAACATCTCAGGAAAATATTTGACACGTCTGCCATCTTGGAGGACTGAACAGCTCATTTTCAGCTCTTTTTATAGGCTATTTTTTTATTATTCTCAAGGATTTCTTTAGATATCCTTCCAGTTTTGAGACTCTTCTAATATTATTTAAAGTGCAGTTTGCTGATCAGGTGAAATGGAGCCCTGACCCCACATGGAGGAGAAAGACTTCAGCAGCCACAGTGACGATGGCAGCCCCACTGACAGCTGGTCCTGGGTAAAAAAAAATAAACTAAAATATAAATGTTCTGTATGAACTTATTGCTCTGCGTAAAGTCCAGTAGAAGATATTTGTAATAAATGACCAAAGTAACAGCAACAATAGGTGAAAGACCACATGTAGAAACTGCTGAGTGAGACTTGGAAACAGATAGGTGAAGTTCACATGCTGTTCTTGTTGTGTGTTCTGCTTCTGCAGATAAAGTCTGTGAACTTTTGTCTTTCCCTGCAGTGGAACCACGTGCCTCGTGTATCTCTAGTTCATATCTCCTTAAAGCTCACACATGAACATATATAGGCCTGTTACTCCACAGCCAGTGAATGGATTACATAAGAACTGAACACTGGAGTCATTCAGTGGGCTTTGTGTACCTGCAGTCATTCCCTTTTAGTTTTCCACTATAATGTGTGCCTGAAGTTAATCTTTAATGAAAGTTACTTTGACCCTTCGTTGTGTGTGTGCATCATCCATAGTTTGCATTAGAATGTTCAAAATCAAACAGGCAAATCTTTGGAAAAACACATTTCTAGGCCGTTTTGTTGCATGATTCTAAGCTTGATCAAGTTTTTTTCAAGTCCAGTAAACAAAATGCTACAACTCAAATCATTCACATTATTTGGTCTCTAATCTAACAGATGTCAGCATTTAAGATTCTAACTTTAAAGAGTGCATACAGATTCTGCTAGAGTCGGGGGGTTTTTTCACAATACTCCAACTATTTAGCAACTTTATTGGTATTCAGCTTCATGGTATTATATCACTGGCATATTATTGATCACACATTTCACCTTAGCTATTGCTTAACATCCTGTTTGAAGAATTTCTCAAGTCTATTATATATGTATGTCTAAATACAACCCATCTGCATACACTTTGTGGATTGGTGCTCATTTATGGTGTGTATATAACTTGAAGACAAAATTATTACCATCGATCTTTATTTGTGGCATGCTATAATTGTATTTTTTTCACCAAGTAGATTAAAAGGCAGTTAATTGAGGACTACCAGCACTAATTGATTGGAAGCCCTGCTGCTCTCTAACTCCTCGTTTTACCAACAATACTGCAGATCTGTGTTGCATTACATTGTTGTTTACAGTGTGGTGGCTTTTAAGTCTGGCCTTGAAAGCAGCTAATCAGATGTTTCTGAAATCTTACAGCGTGTTCGACAGGTTTCAGCAGCTCAGTTGTGGTGTGTGGCTCAGGCAGCTCCATGATTGGCTCAAGAAGCCCACCCCACTAGCAGACACCCACCGTCTCTGCAGTGATGAAATGAACCCATTGTCGACCCCACAGAGAGTGCCTGGGAGAGATTAGGCAACCTCTGTCTCAGAAACGAACCCCCTCCCTTCTCCCCCTTTCCTCCTCGCTCACGTGTCTGATGTAAGGTCACGCTGCAGGGCTGTGAAGCCAGAACAGCCGGCTGCAGAACGTATCAGATAACATTCACACAAACTAGAATAACTTGTAAACATACTCTGAGCCGTACATTACAGTGAATTTTATCCACCAAAGCTCTTATACATGCTAACATTACATGCATCTCTGTATTTATGTTAGGTTTTCTCCATTAAATGCAGAGATGCTTGATATTTACATACATTTATTCATGCAATTATAATTTCTTGCTTTCGTGTTGGAAGATTTCACCACTCTCTTGACTTTTTGTTGAGTGTTTACAGTGGTTGGAACGTTTGTGATCCCCATGAGTCGAGTTTTTCACATACTGTTATTTTATATACAAATATTTGTTCTTTTCTTGCTACACTCACGTGTAAATGAGGTCTCGACCGTGTTCCATTCATACCACAAAATATGAATATAAACACCTTGTTTGGACAGACATGTAGTAAAATTCTCAGTTCATTTATTTTCAGTGCAGATCTTTTTACAAAGGGACTCTGGGGAAGCACTTCTGCAGAGAAGAAACTTGCCAGCTAACCTTTTCTCTCTGTCACACATCCCCACAGCCATAAACAAAGATATTTTGTAAATTCTCAGTCCTTCCTACTTTTCTTCCTCCCAACAGCCCCCCTCCCCCTGTCCCTTCCTCTCTCTCCCCCCCTTCTCTGCATTTGGCTCATGATTCTCCCCTGCTGAATGAGTCAGTTCTTAGAAAGTCCAGCACATTTTTACTTGTTTTCCCTGCTCGGTGCACAGTGCTGAGAGTTGGTGTGTGTGCGTGTGTGTGCGTAAAACTCCTGTGACACGTGATGCACTTAATGACTCCATCGATCAAATTCTGCTGCCATGACCCATGTCATTTGTGCTTTCTAACTGTGGACCACGTGACTGTTCTCTCTGGCCTGTACACACACACACACACACACACACACACACACAATGTGCTGTCCCTTTTCTAAGGAGACCCAGAATACCAAACAGAAGCAGGGCCAGATAGATGTCAGTGTTTCTTGGGTGAGCGGGTTCTTAGAAACATCGAGCAACAACAGAAAGCCATGAGAGCCAGCTTAGGGAGACTCCTCTTCTGTTTGTTTTTCCAAAATGGGAACTCTGTGTCCAGACTGGACACTGAACTCAGTAAACAGCACCTTGCATCAAATCTCCTTTAATCAGATTTGAGAAGTTAGATCCTCACAGTTAGTTTGTTTTGCTTGTTAGTTTTTGGAGTTGAAACTGATGATGAAATTGCATGTAATTAATCAAACTTGAACTGATGGGAATGTTTTGATAAAAATAAATATTTTATACAGTCAGAGCAGCTGTGCCACAACACGATCACTCTGCAAAGTTTTCATGTCGTACTTTAAATGTAGATGTCTGTGCAGTGCTTACATTTTTCTTATTAATCTTCTTACGTACAGAATGTGCTTAAAGTCACGGTCAGTGAGCAAAACAGCAACCCAGTCAGCTTTTTCTTACCCAGTATTCTGTTGTAAGCCAACTAAGCTAAGAAAACAAACACACAAACATTGTCTGCTTTTAGTTAGTTATCAGGAAGGCAGACTCAGCTTCTGTAAGCACACAATCAGTCACTTCACACAAATACAGACGCCTTCAAGCTGCCTGGGTGTCAGCGCTATTCCTGTCCTCTCTGTCTCCTGTTAGAGGTGCATTTCTTCAGAAGAGTAACCTGATCGTTTTCTTCCCCTCTCGGATATACTCAAATAGAAATGAACAGCGTGTACAGTATGTATGATTTAAGGATGCAGCCTCCACTGTGTTATTTGAGATTCTGTCTTAGCTATTGTGGTCTGATAAAAACTTCATGAAGTCGGTCATTTATACAAACAAGACAAGCATAAATAAGTTCTCTACGGTAAAGATTTTCTTGTGGTCATATAACTTCCTGTGGCCTCTGAAACTCTCTTTGTCTTTAAGTTAGTGCATAACAGCCAAGCCCTCGGTATTTACAATCTGCTGATATAATCAAAGCTCTTCATGAGCACATTATGTTGACTTATAGAGAGCTGTGGGTTCCATTTAATTTCAATCTGTAAACTGTGTTTTAAATTGTTTAAATTGTAATTTTTCAGAAAATTTCTGTCAATAGTTCAACAAATAGATCTAAAATCTGCAGCTTTACCTACATCATTCCACATTTAAATATATTTGTTATTGTTTCTTAATCACAATTGCACCTTTTTAATTTATTTTTTTATTTTTTTACCAGCTATTGAGGTGTGGGACAGAAGAATACAGCTAAAACAAAAATAAGGCAGACAACAACAACAACAGGAAACTCAAAACTCAAAACATTAGGATAACATATCAGTCTTGGCTTTCCTGAAGTGTGACTGATGGTCTTAAACATGTTTATCTGAATATAAATCGATCACTAATTTGCCACTGATGTTAAATCATTATAAGTGACGCCATTAGGGTCAGTAGTTTTTAATCAGGCTATATTTAGGCATCTGCGTGTTTCAGCAGGTCAGCCTTTGTAAATGTTTATATTCTGGCGATGTTTCCAGTGCTCTGGATTTATTAAAGCTTTAAGGTATTAGTGGCGTAAATGATAATAATAAAAAATAATACTGTGTTGAACAGAGTCCAGTCATAAACACGGAGGGATTTTTTTTTAATATTTATTTTTCAAATGAAAAATTCCGTAAACAATTTGTGACGTCATCGCGAGCTCAGCCAATCAGGCCCGTCCCTGCCGTCCGCTCCGCGGCGGAGGGAGGAAGGTTTCAGCAGCGCTTTAAAGCAGCAGCAGGTCGGATGTCAGGGAGGCTGAATGATGCTGAATGTTTCCCACCATCATGTTCGATCCGGATACTGACGCTCTCTGCGGCTGAGGAGAGGAGTGTATCTGCTGCAGGAGGACGGCAAAAAACCTCCCCCGAGCGAAGAGCCTCGTCCTTAAATCATGTAAGCAGGGACAGAATAGCTTTGGTTGTTTTATCTGTTTATTTATTTATTATTTATTATTATTTTACGCGTCTGCACGTTCTTAGAATGAATCCCTAAGAAGGAGCTACTGGCGTTACGGTTTGTGCTGAGCAGGTTTGGTGGCTGCAGAGCCTCACCCTGATGTTTACATGTCTGCACACACACACACACACACACACGCACACACGCACGCGCGCACACACGGTACAATCCCGTGTACATGCAACGTGTTTGATTTTCTCCTGTGCTCCTCTCAGATCATGCAGTGACAATCATAATTCTGTTTATTTCTGCTGCCTGTTAAGGTTATTAATAACATGATCTTTTATAATACAGTGAAATGATTATATTTGAGCTGCATTATTATTATTATTATTTTAGACAGTGTTTTGCAGACAGTAAGCCTGAAATGTCTGCTGCTCCAGCCACCTTAACTAGACCTATTAGGATAATCCTTCTCTTCCTCATCTGTAAATCCAGTGACCTTTTACTCACCCTGTGAACTGTAGTAGGAGTGAGGTTTAATCTTAACTCACTTTTCCACAACCTGGGTGGACTTTTATGTGACCCAGCTCTCGCCCACCTCATGTCTCAGTGAGAACAGCAGGCGTTTTAAACTCTTTCTTTTAGTGTTTACTTCATTCTTTCCCAGCATGACACAGAGTAACCCTCTTGGCTGGACTCGTGATTGGTTATTACATCATGAGGGGACAGGGTGATTGGCTGTGAAGCAGAGAGAAAGGGTGGGCAAGGCTTTGGCTGTGTGTGTGTGTATTAGTCTGTGTGTGTGTGTGTGTGTGTGTGTGAATAGAGGCATACACTTGGGCTCTGTTGACAGTGAAAGCAGACAAGTGAGCTCATGTTTATGTTGTTGTGATTGAAACAGAGAAAGCAGACGCACAAGTGAGTGAGAACACTTAAATAATGATCTAATTAGTGTCAAACAATCAGTTCTTGACCATGAAGTCATGCCTAACATATTGTCATGTTACCACAGATTACAAAAATAGCTTTTTTTGCAACTCACAACGTTTTTCTCTGTGTTAAAATCTGATGTTTCTTGTTCACCGGGTTTAACTTGAGGCAAAGTTCCAAAGACCTGAGAGTATCTACGGGCTGTCTAAGTGCGCTGCAGTGCTGCTTCTGTTGTTCTGATCAGATCAAATGTGTGATGAGTGACTCATGTGAGCCTGATGCACAATTAGATCAGAACAAGAGACCCGAATCGTCCTCGTCTCAAGTGTTCTCACACGATGTTCAGGAAGATGAAGCAATCTGTCCACAGACACGCTGCGATGTGAGCGCGTGTACGTCCAGACAACAGGGTCTGAGTCAGCACAGGTGGGCGGATATTTTAAGGGGACATATTGCAACACAGGCAAACTTCATGTAGGCTCTTTGTGTGTCCTGTGTGTGACATTTGTCATTTGTACGTTAGTAAAAAGAAACCTTCACTCAGCAGATTTTTAAGAATCCTGAATCCTTTTTTTTTGTTTCTTTTCCCGAAACAAAATATCTTGGTCTCCTACTAGTATCAGACTCCTCACACACTCCAAATAACATTTCATTTAGGAACCACTTTGCCGTGAAGCGACAGTGGTAAACATGCACCTAGAGATCATTTTATTGAACGTGAAAATAATGTATAAGTCTTATAATTTATAGATACTTGTCTTAGACCTCCGAAGCACAGAGCAGAGCAGTAAAAGTGACAAATGTGACACTGATTGAGTCAAACGCAGACTGCAGAGCAGGACCTGCTGTGGAAATGGGTTGGAAAGCAGCTTTCAGAAGAAGCAGCCAAGTCAGCAGGATAAGCTGTTTAAAGAGAGCACTGTTTTACCATCTGAATGGACTGGAAGGTCTGTGATTCAATCCCCGCTTTTTATGCCAAAATATGCTGCAGCCAGGTTCAATAGCTAAAATGCAGTGATTATGTAATAACTGTGATGGCTACAGCTCCCTCTGTTTACCACCTCACCTGCAGTTGTTTCTATAAATACGACATGATGGGGCTGCAGGGACCAATAACTCGTTTATTATTCTCAGTAACACACGGGAAAAAAGGCAAAACAAACAGCATAAAAATCTTTAAAGAGTTTCATGCATGGGAGAAGGATATATCAGTGGTACATTCTATGAATGCTGTTTGTGTTTGTTTGATTTTCAGATATTATTTATCTCTGTCATCATGGAAATACATGAATAAATAAGTAAATAAAAAACCACCCTTTAGGAAGCAGCAGTGATTGCAGATCTTTATCCGGGTCTTGGTCTGGGGCCATGTTGTGATATTCTTGATGTAAAGGTTGTAGAGTTTTTTGGATTTTTTTTTTACAGTTTTTTAATGTGTATCAGAATGAGTTTAAGCCACAGAGAAAAAGATACTTGCTGAATTTTATTTCTATGCATTTTTTTAAGAATAGTATTTTCATCCATCAGTGTCAATCACACCCACAGACACCCCCCACACACTGCAGCACCACAACAGTAATGAAAAGAAGATGGAAACGGTGGTTTCAGCAACCTGTCACTCTGAAACTGTGGATTTGTTTGGCTCGTGGGTCTGCGACCGACTCACTGGATCAATAACGTATAGTTTGGCTTTAGGTTATCATCTTAAATTAAAGTCATGAAATGTGAATAAGACTTTATTTCACTGACTAGTGTAGGATTTAAATCTACCTTGTCTTTTTGTCACCAGTTGCAGACCATGAACTATGTGGGTCAGCTGGCGGGCCAGGTGTTTGTGCAGGTCAAGGAGCTGTACAGAGGACTCAACCCTGCAACCCTGTCCGGCTGCATCGACGTCATCGTGGTCCGGCAGCCTGACGGCTCGCTGCAGTGCTCCCCGTTCCACGTCCGCTTCGGAAAGATGGGGGTGCTGCGGTCCCGTGAGAAAGTGGTAAGAATTATAGGATATTTTACACATTTTTTTTTTTCATACTCACTGCATACGCACATATGCAGTTAAACGTCTCTGTTTTGTGTTTCAAGCATGCTTCATGTATTTTTTCAACTACTTTATGTTTTTTAGTATTCTGTATTCTTTTTTAGTATTACTAACGTAAAAGATGTTACAAAATAACTCAAATAAAAACTTTGCATTTAACATTATTAAAACATTTCATAACAAATACAATCTACAATTTGGCTGATTTCTTATAGATAACAATATTTACTAAATACTGTAGTATTCTCCCATCTGCACCGTGTTTCATTTTAAAAGCCCAAAACCTTCATTTTTGAATATTTTCCCACCAAAAGTGTAATGTGTATTACATAAATAAATAACTGATAAATGGCTCTTCATTCTACCTTGCAGGTGGACATAGAGATCAACGGAGAGCCAGTGAGTTTGCACATGAAGCTGGGGGAGAATGGAGAGGCCTTCTTCGTCAAAGAGACGGAGAACAAACTAGTGAGTAATGTTAGACAGAGTCATCACTCCAAAGTAATAAACACATACAATTATAGAACAGAACAGGCAGTAACTTGAAGACATGAAGGTTACACAGGCTTAGCTCAAATGCAAATTCAATTAGGTATGTTCAATTGTTGGGAGGATGATTTTTTTTCTCTTACTGCTGTAATTCTGACGGGTTTTACCACTTACTGTTTAAACTACAGCCAGAAGTTGCTGTTTTGTTAATAGTCATGCTGAAGTTGCTCATTTTTCTTGCTCAGGCTTGCTTAGAGGAAGCAGTTATGTGTCTTTAATCATTTGTAACATAAGACGAGGAAGAGTCTTCAAAATCTTTCAATATCATAACACAGTTTTTGGAAACAAATAGTGCAATTTATTTCATTTTCAGACAAAAACCTTCAGTTCTGTTTTGTTAATGTAAAAGCAGATGGGGTGTTTCAGCACATTAGATAAAACACAATTAGAGCAGTAAGAGAGAAAAGGAGCTGATGTCTTATTTTGGTGTAACACTGACCAGCATGACCGTAGTTTCCCTGAAGTAAAAGTTCAGGATGAACAGAAAGCATCAACAGACAGTTAAAATGTTCAGTCAAACTGGTTTATCCACAGTTGAACATTTCTAACAGCTAACTGTGCACAAACAGGTCTTATTGTTTCATTATCTGAGCTGCATTGTTACATGTTCCATATTTATTCCCAGCGGTAATTTGGGGACAGAGCACGGCATTATCAAGTCACAAGCAGGTGAATCAAAAAAAAGTGCAAATAAGAGGCACAGTAAGGAATGACCTAGCATGTCATGTGACTGTGACCCATCTGAGGGCTTCATCGCGGAGTCCTGTGACGATGTGACAGTGTGAGCAGAGAGCTGTTTGTGCAGCCGTGGATCAGATTAGGAGAGCACAGCTGGCAAACATTCAGTCAGACAGACAGTCTTCAGCTGCTGTTTAGCCTCAATCTCCTGAAGCACAAGTTCTCTGTCAGGCTCGATTTATGTGGATTCTGAGGATCACATCCATCCATCCATATTCTTAACCCGATTTCTTTTTCCGGGTCGCGGGGTAGCTGATCTCCAGCAGTCCCTGTGCGAGAGGCGGGGTACACCCTGGACAGATCGCAAGCCCCACACAGGGTCATACAGAAACAACCATTCATGCTCTCACCCACTCTTAGAGACAATTTAGAGTTACCATTTAACCTAACATGCATGTTTTTTTGGTTTGTGGGAAGAAACTGGAGTAACAGGGAAAAAAAACCCACTCATGCACAAAGAGAACATGCAAACTCCTGATGAAAGGCTGGAAGGCAAACCTGCAACCTCCTTGCTGCGAGGCTCTAAAAGCTGCGCCGTCGTAACATCATTAAAAAAAAAAACTGGATTAATGCTTTTTTATGCACAATATCTGTTACGTAAAGATATTGGCAGCACTAATGCTAAAACAGCAGGGAAAAACAACCAAATTTGGAAGGTTTCCATTCTGGTAATTCATAGTGTAAAGTGATAGGTGAGGAGTCCTATGAGTTGGGAGAGGAAGAGGGTGAGAACTACCCTGAAGAAATGAGGAGGTGGTAAAAACAAACTTTGTCTTCAGTGTTATTTAGCTGTATTATCTCATGAAGAATTAGAATATGTCCAAATCTGGTGAAAGTAACATTGCATTAGATTAATTCTGCCTTTATTTTTTTTATGACAAGTAGCTGTTGCCTGACAGTCAGTCTAGAAGTTCAGTGATAATTGCTTCATCCTGTATATTGTAATGCTGGGAACCTTTAACAGAGCCTGAAATAAAAGCTGACAAGTTTTAGAACTAAGCAAAATAAAAATTATTTGCAAATTCTGTTTAGATGTAGTGTCATATCCTCTCCCTAACATAACCCTCCCCCTCTGCAGAGTGGAAAACCACCAGAGACCTATTTATAGCTATTCACCCTCTGTACAGCCTGCTGTACACAGACTACACACAGAAATTTGGTCCTCACTGATCTGTGTACAGAGAGGAGGACAGACAATCAAGCAAACAAATCGGGCATAAACGAGGATCAGAAAAACAGATTCAAAGGCCAAAGATGTCTGAGGGGAAATCTTGAAGACTTGTCAGTTCAAAAGTTATTCATCTTTCATCAATTGTCTTTGTTCCATCCCATAATGGCAATCAAAGTTATCATCACATGAAACACATTAAACAATTACATGGTGTCAAGCCCAGACATCTGCTCCGCCCCCGTTCTGTCTTTGTTTGCTCCTCGGAGTGTAAAGTTAAACTTGAGGATTTGTCGGGGCTTGTTCATTAGCTGTAACTCCGGCAAGTAAAACTTTAACAAAATGTTTTCATCTTCAGAGCTGCAGCCGCAGGCATGTTTGCATCCCACATCTTCAAGTGTGTTTTATAGCAAAGGCAATAAAAAATAGTGTAATTTTCTCTAAACGTTTGTCTCATCAGTTCATTACTGAACCAACTTTTATTCAAAGGGATCAGTTTTAGAAAATAAAAGCATGTTTTTGTTTCTCATTATTCAATTTAATATAACTAGTTGTTACATCATGCTACAATTTTTGTTAGAAAAATCTATTACTTGTCTGCTTCGTGAAAAAGCAAAAATTCACTTGGTTTCCATAAGTTCAGGGTTTTTTTTATAAACTCAATTTTCTCTGAAAGAGGACTAATAGTTCGGAGGCAAACAGTGATGAGTTTTGAGATTAAAGATTAGCAGTGAATCAACTACATGAACTCAAATTGTTTTCTGTGGCGGATGTTCTCAGGAAGGGCAAAGCTCAGGGCAGTGCTGTGACCTTGCACCGTGCACATTCTGAGCACAGCCCCTTTTCTTCTCCGCTTAAATAAACAGGACTGGCTTCTCACGTGCACAGTGGAGCATGAGTGAGTTTGCACTTTGGATCACCTTTTTATCTTGCTCACGATTTGTGCCTTTCACCCTGACTCTACTTTTTTTATTTCTGACAGCGGCACAACTCTGAAAAGTATAACATGTATTCTGTAATAACTTCTCATCATATTTAATTTAAGAAGAAAAATTAGACTTCCAAATGTTTAACCAAAAGTAAAAATGATTTATTCATGAGCATTGAAATAAATTGAATATATATATATATATATATATATATATATATATATATATAAAAATTCCCTTCTCACCCTCCGCGGGTGGTCTTTGTGTCATCCTCTGAGCTCGGGTCCTCTACCAGAGGCCTGGGAGCTTGAGGGTTCTGCGCAGTATCTTGGCTGTGCCTAGAACTAGACATTTCTGGACTGAGATGTCTGATGTTGTTCCTGGGATCTGTTGTAGCCACTGCTCCAGTTTGGGGGTGACTGCCCCTAGGGCCCCGATGACCACAGGCACCACTGTGGTCTTTACCTTCCAGGCCTTTTCCATATATATATATATATATATATATTAAAAACATCACAATTCAGTTTTATTTTATAAAGTTTAATTTGTCCTAATGTAATCTGCACAATATTTTACATTTAATGACACCAAATGTTCAAACGTAAAAACTGCCTGCAGCATCTATATGAGATAAACACAACACAGCCACAGATGGTTTTTAACATAGCAAAGACCTCATATGCTCAATAAATGTCCCTCTGTCAACAGGAAGTGGTTCCTCCCTACCTCGCAACGTCACCCATTTTGTCGATGGGGGAGGAGTTAATGCAGTCTGAGATGGGTAGGGGGTCACTTCTTATCACCATACTGTGGTCTTCTCAAAAAAAGACCAATATTTATGCTATGATTTCTTGTCACACAGACAATATCCCTTGCAGCTCCCTTCCTGTCCACAACCTGGGAGCGCAGCACGGGGATGGAGGAGCGAGCAAGAAGAGGAGGAAGAGGAGGAGGAAAACAAGGCCAGAAGGAGGGGGAGGATTGGGAGGGAGGAGGGAGGAGAGCGGAGAGGAGTTCTCAGAGGATGAAGACATGTTTACTATTGACCTGAGCTCAGATGACGAGAAAGAGGGCGACAGCAGCAGGTGCGCCTCCGTCAGTCTGTTTCTGGGAAAATCAGCTTTCCTCAGCTGTCACTGGGTTGTCTTCAGAGAGGAAGAGAGACACCGCCTCTAACTAACTGGGTTATTTGAGGAAACTTTGTTTGGGTTTAGGCTTCTCCCACATGATAACTAACTGTTTTTAGCTGCCTAAAAAAAGCATGGAACTTTACTTCTCACAAATCAGAGGATTGGAGGATATCAAGATTACAAGATCAAGCTTAATAAAACAAATAGACTTTTCATCAAGATTTCATGCTGAGAGGTGAAAATGCCTGAATTAATTCTTGCTTGTTTATCCAAAAGAAACCCATTTTTTAAACCAGTTCAACCTGACACAAGTATCTTTCTCACCTTTCTTTCAGTGAAATGATTTTAATATCATTTGCGTTTAAACAATTACAGATTTAACGACTGAGGCTGCAGGTTTGTGCGTGTTGATGCTTGTGTGTGCAGCCTCCTGGAAAGCATCTGTTTGCTGGACGTGATCCAAAGATCCGTCCTGTTCTGCATTTCTTTCAAACAGCAGCTCATGTAGTCAACCTTACTGCAGAGGGTTGAAGCCTTTATTAGGAAACATACCACTGCTGTGCGCTGAGGAAATTCCTAAACCCCTTAAAGACGCGAAAGAATGTCATGCTTCATGCTGAACGTGACGGACATGTTTTCTCAGATCGAATGTGGTTGGCGTCTGTTATGAAACTGTTGTGACATAATGAGCTTGTGTTCATTTTTAATAACCTCCTGCATGTGTGTGTTTTTGATCAGACCTGTGTACAACAGTCAGGGGTCTACAACCAGCAGCAGCACACACCCCGTCACCAAGTGGACTCACTCACAGAGGTATCATTTACAACATACACACATACACACACACTGTGATACACACTTAATGATTTTTGCTTGTCATTTCAGTAATTTCTTTCTTTTTAATTTAATTTATTTATTCACTCTCTTAGTTTGCACCCTTTTATTGGGTGAATATTTATTTCACTATCTAATTTGTTTCTTCCCCATCTGATTTTTCTTGTGTCTGTCTGTCTTTTGTATTAATATAGTGATGTGAATAATGAGGCTCTCTCCATCCCTCCACACTACGGCCTCTCCATCTCTTGTCCTCAGAGAACCTCTCAGTTCTCTTCACTTCTTAGGTATCACCTTTCTTTTTATTCCCCTCTCAATAAATGACTTAAAGCAATGAAAAAGTGGTGAATTTATAACAAAATGATTAAAAATAGAATATGATCGAATATTGCAGATTTCTTCTGTATCTTTTCAATTGTGTAGATTCTTTTTTTGGTTACATTATTTTTAACTGTATTCTGTCCACCTTTTCTCCAGCGGCGGTGACGATTCAGGGTCATCAACTCCAAAGAGTGACTCGGAGCTGACCAATCAGAGCAATCCTGAAATTCAGTGGACCTGGGGGGAGCTCCCACACGCCGCCCAGGTATCTTTACGCTCCATCAGAAGGCAATATGTGTTATTGTATGAATGTTGGTTCAGCACTCACACTGTTTTCCTGTTAATTTTTTATTTTTATTTTTTTGTACGTTTTTAGTAATAAAAGCATGTCTGCATACTTTGTGCTAGTTTAGCTATTCATATATCAAAACATCCAGCAGGATTGAGAATGTAGAGAGCTGTGACTTTCGTTTTTTGTAACTTCTATAATTTTAGAAATATTTACCTTTATCTAAATAAAATATCTCACAGAAGTACACCAAGGTCTTGTCAATTTCTTAAAAAAAATCATTATTCTCTTTGAAATTTGCTTTAACATACTTGCTCTGTTTTTGTCTTCATATGCTACTTTTAGCTTCTCAATATCATTTTGTTAATTTTTAGCTATTGTCGTGCCTCTTTTTAGCTCCCATTCTGCTTTTTATGTAGCTTTTGGCTACCATTTTGCTCCTTTAGCATTTAGCTACATTTTTGCTAATTTTAGCTACTGTTCAGTTGTTTTTAGCTTTTAGTTACTGTTCTGCTAATTTGAGCTTTTAGCTACTGTTCTGCTGCTTTTAGGTTTTAGCTTTAGCTCCTTTTAACTTTAACCATTTAGTTGTAGCTTATCAGCAAAGTCTTTTAGTCGTTAGAATTCACACTAAACTTTCACAGAAAATGTTGTTGTGATTTTTTTTAGTTTGATTTAGTGATTTTGTTCCATGTGACAGAAGAAGATTCATCAGCTAAAGTGACTTCTCCATCGTGTGAAACATTTATGCTGCTTTCTTTGCTTCCAGCCATCATTCCTGGCTTCGCTCCAGAAGCAGGACTCGGCTGCAGCGGTCTCCATCCCGCTCAGGTGTAACACTCACTTCAGAGCCATCAGTGACCCCAGGTCTGCATCTGACTCTCCTGTTACCCCCCAGGCTGGTCAGACCAGCGCTCTGGAAGCAGACAAGGATGCTGAGAAAAACAAAGGTAACTAGTAAATCTGAGGAAATATCTAATTATACAAACAGTTTCTAAATAATCTGTGTAAAACAATTGTGTCAGCCAATTAGGGAGTTGCACTGATATCCAGGGTAAATGATATATTTGAACATTTCTGTACCTTTACCTGACTAAAGCTTTTTGTTTAAACTTTGTGAGAATCACAGACAAAACTATGAAACTTCCCCAACAAAGTATTAGTAATCTTATGTTGAGCTATTTTGTTCAAAGAAAACAAATGATGGGTGACATTAATAAGACAGTAGGCTCTGTGGTTTGCAAACTAAACAGGTTGGAGATTATTTGTATTTAAAACTTTACTGACCTCTAGTGATTATCCTGTGAATAAGGTATTTTGACAATGACCTTGATGTTGTGCAAATGAACTATTTTTGTGCCCCAATCTATTATCCTTAAGATTTATGAGTTTGTTTTGATCCTGTCTGGGTTTTGTTGGGTTTCTGTCCTTACAGTGAAGGAGGTTGAGAGTGTTGGTCCATCACACGCAGAGATGGAGGGATCAACAGTTTGTTCCATGCACCCGAAGACTCTCGCAGGTCAAATAAATGAAGGCAGGAACAGTGGAAGCCCTATCAGAAGGACCGATTCACCCTCCAAAAGGAAAGGTAGTGGGCACCTTTTGTCTACAAACAGTTTTCTAGGTTTTCTGACTTTATTACCACTGTTACATCTTAAATCTACTGCTGAAGTTTGATTTTGTCCCCACTAGAAAAGAGAAGCCAGCATCTGGGGGCTGATGGGATATATCTGGATGATATTACAGACCTGGAGCCTGAAGTTGCTGCTCTTTATTTCCCTAAAAGGTACTCTAACCTAAGCAGATTAGTCATATCTCATTATGCTATGAGCTGTATTTAAAGTGTTCAATGCAGTTCTGTGTCATATTTTATAGAGTTTCATTGTTTCAGCCAACCCTTTTTAAGGGAGTTTTTTAAAAGAAGTAATAGTGAGACACTGTTGTGGCGTTTCTTCCTCAGTGATGGAAGCAGTAGCTCAGTGCGGGGGGACTCGGAGATGATGATAATGGGTGTGAGGAGCACCAACCAGTCCCCTCAGTCAGTGGGCAGCAGTGGGATGGACAGCGGCGTGGACAGTTTGTTGGACCAGATCAGCGACCTGCCTCATGTCGCTATCTCTTTGTGCGGAGGACTCACTGACAACAAGGAGATCACAAGAGGTAGAAAGGGAACATGTAGAAGTCTTAATTTTATAAGGAAATATCTAGATTATTTACACAAAATTTTTACCTAAAACTAATGTTCTTATAACCCCGAGTCTGATGATCTGTGTGTGTGTGTGTTTGATGCCACAGAGGAGTTCCTGGAGAGAGCCATTTCCTACCAACAGTTCTCTGAGAACCCTTCTATTATCGATGACCCCAACCTGGTGGTTAAGATAGGCAACAAGTAGGTACTGCCTTATTAACACCAATGTAGGCTTTTTATTTTGACTGTGAGCCAACCTTAGAAGAACAGTTTTAATTTAAAGTCACAAATTGTTGACTTTTTATTTTCTTTCATTGTGTAGAAACAGTGTAACAAGTCTGTAATAACAGACTTGTATATCTGAGAAATACTACTTGTTAAAATTGTTAAGTTTATATTTCTGACAGCATGTTTAAAAGCCAAGCACCATTAATTTAAATCACTCTGAAACCTCAACTTAATCCAAAGAAGCATTGTGTGATTTGAAGAAAATGTTGAGCTTTTTAGTTAATTTCCAAAGTTTGTGTCTAATCTTTCAAGTGTGTTTTGCCCAAATATCATTATTCCACTTCCGACGTGCAGTGAGCACTTTTGTAGTTAGATGTCTAAGGAGTTAAATGACGCTCTAATATTTTCTGTCATCTGTTTTAGGTACTACAACTGGAGCACAGCAGCTCCCGTCATGTTGGCTATGCAGGTCTACCAGAAACCCCTGCCACAGGTAAGACCACATAGATCAGAAGTCATGTTTGTTTTCTGAATTTTATGATTAAAAAATGTATTTATAGTTTAGTTTTCTTAGACAAGGTTGTGTCTCCTACTCTTTGCGCCCCTCTGCATCACTTTTCTCCTGCGTATTTTTGTAACAAACCCTCCTGACTCTGAAGTTTCACTTTGGTTCGGTTGTTGTCATTCGCCAACATCTTTTTATTTTTTGGTAAAAATTAAACCCAGGTCTTTTAGCTAACATGCCTCATTTCTGACTCTCAGATTTAATATCTCAACCATCCGTTTTAGCTGGTGTACGGGAAGCGTGTGTGATTTAATGCAACTCAAGTAAACAGAAATGGCTGACTGAACTGCTTTATTGTGTTCAAATTCTTGTTCTAACACTTGAATAATGTCGTGTCTCTATCCTCATTTTTTCCCTTTTTCACCTGCTACCCATCTGACATTTGTGTTTCCCAAGTGTTGGTGTTTGAGTTATGTGTTTTCTGTTTTTGGCCTCTTCTCATATTGCCTCCCTGGTCTGTTTGGCTCCAGCCCGTCCCAGCCTGTAGGAGGTTTTCTGACTTTGCTTGAGTGGTTGAGCATGTATTTTCCTGTTTCACTCGTTTTCTGTGTTAATAAATGTTCTGATAATTCTCTGTAAGAAAAAAATCCCATGATTTTTTTTTTGTGTCAAACCATACTATTCCGTTTTTCAATTCTTTCTATTCATTTGTTTTGCTTTTCGTTCGCATGCCACTGTGTTTTCACGTCAGTCTTCCCTTTTTTTTTCCAGCAAGTTATTTGGAGTTTGGTATTGGTGTTTGTATTATTTTCCATTTTTCTTGTTTTTTGCTTGCTAGTTTTGAGTTACATTTCCTGCCAGTTTTGAGTTGTATACGCATCATTGTCTTCAGGCGTCAGTGGAGAACATAGTGAAGGAAAAGATGCCAAAGAAGGGAGGGCGCTGGTGGTTCTCATGGAGGAGCAGGAACAGTGATTCCAAGTCGGTCAGTCCACAGAGAGATGCACTAGTTGTTTGATTTAATTGCGCTTGGTCTTTATTTGTGTATATTGGATATTTAGTGTCAGAAGATTCGAGACAAGGAGTAATGTTTCAGTTGCTGATCCTTTTTTTACTTTAGGAAACAACATCTGAAGCAGCAGGAGACAGAGAGGAGAGCTCAGACACCATGACTCAGCCAAACAGGTGACTTCACACGCCTGACACCGGTGTCGTCTTTGCGTCGCCACATTTTAATCCCACATACGCTCTAATTGTAGTCGCTTTTCTTCTCCAACCAACCTGGATACTTCTGATTTTTCAGGCTGAAGGATGAATCTTCCTCGAGCGATGAAGAACACAGATCATCCAATCAGGTGTCAGGATCCAGTCAGTCAGAGGCTCTTTTCAGCTCCAGCAGCATCTGTTATAAAAAGACTCTCCGGCTCACTTCAGACCAGCTGGTACGGCATTTCTTCCCATAGTTAGGTTTATTAAACTTAGCAGAGACACTAGCTATTAGGGGATGAGCTGTTTTATGATTTTCCTTCTGGGATCAGAGAAGTATCTTTCAATGTTCTGAAGCTCTCTGTGTGTTAGGAAAGAGGACAAAATAATAGCTCCTACTAAATGTGGGTACACTTCTCTGACTGTGTCAAATCCACATTTTAGTACAAGTAAAGTGCTTTATGGAGCTGCTTTTATCACATGCCACCATGAAATAATGTAATTGCTTGTATCTAAAACCAAATATTTAAACAAACGAAAGCAGGATCTTCTGAAGTTTTCAGAAAAAAAAATTTGGACTACATTTTTTGTTACATTGTGAAGAATATCTGCTACATTGTGATGTAATATTGTGATCTGTATGTGGATTGTGTGACACTAAATAAACAACTTCCAAGTAATTTATTTTCACTTTAAATCCTGTGTTTTTGTGTTTCAGCCTACCTTACTGTGTATGTATGTGTGTGTGTGTGTTTGCAGGCTAGCCTACAGCTAAATGAGGGTCCTAACGAGGTGGTGTTCAGTGTGACCACCCAGTACCAAGGCACCTGTCGCTGCCATGGCACAATTTATCTCTGGAGCTGGGATGATAAGATCGTCATCTCAGATATTGACGGAACCATCACCAGGTAGAGACTGTCTGTTCAGTTCCAGCTTGTTACCAGCAGGTGTCAGCCTTGTTCGACCTTGCTTGGGTTCATGTGAGTGAAATTAGATTTTAAAACCCTCTGAATTATTCTGTTCTCTCTCTTGTAATATGCTTTAGGTCAGACACTCTTGGTCACATCCTTCCCACTTTGGGTAAAGACTGGACACATCAGGGAATTGCACGACTCTACCATAAAGTCAGCCTGTGAGTTCGGCTTTACACTAATGTGTTGTTTATTCTGCATTTCTGAAGTGGAAATGCTCACTGATCCTCACTGTTGTTTTGTAATAATGATAGGCCTTCGAGCAAATAAAGGAACAACATATAGAAATGTTAACAAAGTTAAAACTTTGTTCATATTTTCATTTTTGAGTGTATTCAGATTAAGTTCACTGTGTTATAGCCAAACATGTTGTCTGTCCTAGGAATGGATATAAATTCATGTACTGCTCAGCGCGAGCCATTGGTATGGCTGGTATGACAAGAGGCTACCTGACCTGGGTCAATGAGAGGGGAACCATGCTGCCAATGGGCCCAGTGCTGCTCAGTCCCAGCAGTCTTTTCTCTGCCTTTCACAGGTCAGATACACACACCCAAATTACTAGCACTAAATATATACCTATACTAGATTTTATTAAATCAGCACGTTTTGGATGCAAACAACAAAGACAAAGGATTTGGATTTTACAGCTCAGTCAGTTTCACTTAGCCTGATTCCTTCAACACAGTTTTAACTTTACAAAATTAAAAAAAAATAAATAAAACAACAACAAGAAATGACACTAATGGGTGCTGAAATGTTTTTGTTGTAGGGAGGTGATTGAAAAGAAACCAGAGAAGTTTAAAGTTGAGTGCCTCACGGACATCAAGCACCTTTTCTACCCAAACACTGAACCTTTCTATGCAGCCTTTGGCAACAGAGCTACAGTGAGATTCACACACACACACACACACACACACACACACACACACACACACACACACACACACACACACACACGCACACACACACACACACACACACAGACTTTTGGACAGCTACACTGCCTCCTAGATGTCATTGTTTGAGTCAAATACTTGTTTTTTTATGTTTTGACTCTATGACCTGTTTAGATTGTTTGCCTGTGTGATTTCAGGATGTGTATTCCTATAAGGAGGTGGGCATTCCTCTGAACAGGATTTTTACTGTCAATCCAAAGGGGGAGCTGATACAGGAGCTTGCCAAAACCAACATTCCCTCGTAAGCAACTTCTTCTGTATTTTTTTTGTTTTGTTTTGTTTTTTTATCTGTGTAATTTGACAGAACAAACGTAAACACTGACGTTAAACGTCTCTCTGTATCTCTCTCAGCTTTGGGCGCCTTTGCGAGATGGTCGACCACGTCTTCCCAGATCTTGTTCAAAATAAGGAGGAGGACGTCCCCCGTTCAGATTCTTTTGATCAATGCAGCTACTGGAGCAAAGAGTTTCCTGATGGTATTAATCAGGAGGAAGAAGACCTGCAGCCTCTTGAAACAAGCTAAGGAGATTCCATCAGATCTAACATGGAGGCTGCTGCAATCCAGCTTCTGTCCACATCACAGACAGACATGGAGCAAGAGGTTGTCTAACTCATTGTTGAACCGGCAGCTCGGTTCAGAAGAAATTACTTCAGAGTCAAGAACTGTGTTGGAAACAGCCAACAAGCTTTTCTTTAATACGGAACATGAAGGTAGCTCTAACGCTCGCAGATGATCCCTAAAACAACGATCACTACTGAGTCAGAGGAAATGAATGTATTATCAAAACTGCACAGCAACAAATCCCATTGTAAATACAATATATCCGGGGAATGATAGGATTTTCAAATTAGACTAAAATAAAATAAAGAATAAGCAAAGGGAAAGTCATACGAAAGCAAAAAGAACAAAAGGAGTCCCTGATAAATTTCACACACACAGTTTTTTGAGTGAACTAACCCTAAAGTGTTGAGTCCTCCTTTGGACAGGGTCAAACCCCAAATATTTTACAAAACTGTAAACGCACTGACTCACAAACACTGCACTGCAACAACATACAAGTTTACCTCTGCAATAAAACTCCTTCGACGTCAACTTTAGTCTGTAATTCATAATTCAAGATAAAGCTATTTGTGCCGTATTCGTTTTCAGATCTTCTTCAGAAAAGATTTTTGTTTTTTACTTGTCACCTGGAATATATCCATCACATGATAAGTAGAGTCTCAGAATCTTGGTGTTCAGATTGTAATCTTTTCTGACCTCAAGTTCACCGAATTGCAGCTGAACATCCAGATATATCCGTTAAAATCATCCAGCTGATGCAAAAAAAAAAAAAAAAGAGTATAGGAATTCAAACCAGACATTGTCTATGTCAAACACTTCTGCAGGTTCAGGTAAATGCATGAGGTATTCTGACCGTGCTACTGTGAAACGTGTGGCCATGGCCCATTTTTTTAGTGTTCATTATAATGTTTTTCAAAGAAAATGCAGAACAATGCAAATAGAGTCGGTCTTTGTTGTTTTTTCTGTTTTTAAACTTGCAAAATAAAAAATAAAAAGACCTCTGATGATATGTGAGAATGTAATGTATATATCACACATCGTTCTAATAACTAATGTCCATCAATGCAATCCTTTCATCAACTAAGTTAGGATCATTTTGTAGTTTTGTAATACTGTCAGTTAGTTTGTCTTCATGTATAACTGTCATTTTTGTTCACGTGTTAACATGTTTTTTTTTATCCTCAGCTCAAATTACATAATATATTGTATTTATGCATCTGTATATGTGTTTACTTGAATAGGGAGAAACCACTGTAAATAACAAAAAAAAACCTTATTACTGTGACCATAAAAAGTGACAGTACTTTTTTGTAAAGCTCTTGTGATCTGGTGTATTGTCAAAAATTGTTTGTTATTGGTGTTCTTTTTCGTTTTTTTTTTTTAATTCATGTGCAGCCCTTTGAAGCATTTCTGCAAACCCGAAGAGGCATTTTCACCATGTGATGTAACTACAGCAACAGATCAACATGCAGTACTTTTTAAAAACAATATACTGAAAGCCTCTTTTCCTGGTAATCTGATGAATTTTTGTTTAATTTTACAGAAATATTTGACTTCAGTGTGTCCTACAGTAAAAAAAGGACTAGAAAACAGCTATAGAGCCCTCTGACTGATTGTAACAGCTTGTGTTTGACTGTAACATAGTATTTATACGCAGTTTAAGCTGTTGTATGTGGTGCCATAATGTGTGTAACTTTATCTAAATGAAAACTAATCAGGAAAGAACTTTTTACTGACTCTACAACTGCATAAAAGGCTGCATATTGCTGCAAAGTGAATGCACCAAAACTGTCTATTATTTTTCAAAGGTTTAACATTTGATTCTTTCTGTGAAAGATTAATTGAAACTCTTGACATGTTTTCAGGCCTTTCCTTGATTTTCAGTTCTCTCATGTAACACTTTTGGTTCTGGCATCAAGCCTCCATCTACCAGCAGTGTGCAGTGCAAGCTGTTGTTCTCAATATATTTCAATCTGTAGAATAAACACTTTAAATAAGATCAGATGCCGTGTCTATTTTTGTTTCTTTTTTTTTTAAATTCTGCATATGTGATGATTGATCTTTCAAGACTCTTAAATGCTCAGTTTAGGAAGGAATTTGCTTAGGTTTGCTGATTTGGAAGTATTTAGCCAGAATTTACGGATTGTAAGACAAATGCCATGTTCCTGCAGCAGCTAAGTTCATGCAGCAAAAAGAGGATGTGTTTTACCACTCTAGTTGTGTTAAGAGCAAAGAAAACATCTGTTTTGGATTTAGAAACAAAGTGTTCCTTTAAATCAGCGCCTTCCTCTCTGTTCCTCCCATTTGCATCTTTTCACGCTACTATAGCATCTGTTTTCCCATGCTTCTCTTTTTTTTCTTTAGTTTTTTTCTTTCCGGACTTTTTGTTCCATGAAGAACTTGACCTCTACTGCCCACCCAGAACTCACTGAGGCCGTTTTTATTTTTTGGAGAAAAAAAAAAGGAACTTGTGTGTCTTTCAGGTCACTCTTATTTCAACATACCTCAGACTTCTGCATATTAGCCCTTCCCCCATTATGGACACATACACACAAACACACAGCTCATCCTTCTTCCTCTCCTTATGTGTTTTGACAGGAGTAAAGGAAAATTTAAACTTATGTTAAATTATGTAAACATATTTAGACCATAGACTAAGGAGTGTCTCAGAGCATCCACATTTAAGCAAGTTGGTAAAATGCTGAGCTCCGCTTGTTGGTTCTGATGTATTTGAACAAGAATTGGATTTTGCTTAAACTGATACAAAAGGAACAAGATGTACAGTTTAACCATTTCATACACAATGCATAAGTAGAAAGTTAATGGAGAATACTTGACTATAGAAATAAAAAAAAGTCCAAAAATATCCAATGAAATGTACTGGCCTGTTTGTAAAAGTAACGTGAGATTCCTGCAAAGTTATTTTCATTAAAATAATACAACTCAATCATCTATTAAACGGATGTAAATTAGACTTTGGGCACATCTTCAAGTCATTTGTTTAAAAAAAGGAAAAACAAAAACAGAAAAAAAAAAATTACTGAGGGAAACATCCCAAAGTATTCAAACACATGACAGCTTGTAATAGGACTTCAACAGGAGGAGGAGATCATTGCTGCAGAGCTCACAGACCGCCTATCAGTGTCCAGATGTGATCCTGATGTGAAACAACTCCAAGCTGAAACTCCGACCACACAACTGCACACGGTCTGCCTTTTTCTCCTTTTTTCTCTTGATTCATTCTTTTCTTTTCTTACAAGTTCGCTTGATTCACAGCTCTTTGTTTGTAGTGTTTTCTCAAGTTAGTCAGCTCACATACGAGGTAGTTCACTTCGTTTTAAATGTTTGCTAATTCTCTTTAAGAGACATGCTTGTTTTTTTTTTTGTTTTTTTTACCCTCTCCCATGTGACTGGGTCGAATTATCTGTGTTCGAGGTCAACACCAGCAGCTGGCTCCAAAAGTTTAAAGTTCCATGCAGAAAGCTGAAGCAGCTGGGCGGCACAACATCTGGAAGTGTTCGGTCGATCTGTTTGTTTTTTCGTCTCCACTTGAAGATTTATCAAGTTCAAATCTCATAAGAACATCAGCAAGCTGCCAATAAACTACTGGATGTGCTGCCACAATGTTGTGGGAGTTGCAGGGTGTCAAACGCAGCACTTACACCCAAATTCCATTTTGGGATTTGAATCAGGATTATCTCAAGTCAGTAGATGCAAATGAAAGAAGAGGATTTAAATCTGTTGCATTAAATTAAGACTTAGACAAAAAGATAATATAATAATAAAATAAGTATGATAAAATTAAATAGCCAGATTTTTTGTTTGTTTGTTCTTATCTGGTCTGACTTTGGGACCCACCCCTTTATGAGAAGCCTTGAGCCAAATTGAGGAAGATTTTTAACTTCTCAAATTTATTCAGTGAAAAGACGGTGGAGTTTAAACCTAAGATAGGAGAATATAAAAGCCCAGCATGGCACCAGTTGAGAATTACTTCTTTAGATCACATCTGAGTAAAATGCAAAGTAAACCTAACATAAATTCTTATAGTGCATTCTGTTTCATATTTATGCCTTTTTATGAACTTCAAGCTAACCATTGTATTCATGATACCAGTTCATTTTTGTTCAGAGTATGTGTGTGTATGTGTGTGTGTGTGTTTTAGATGTCTGCTGAGCTTCTACCTGTGAGAGAACCAGATGGGACCACTGAAGCTGTTCAGGGAATCTCAGTGGGAGGCAGCAAACCCTTACACCGCTTCTTAAAGGGCCAACCTAAGATTATTGGCGTGAGACACACACACTCAGCTGTGAGCAAATGATACATGCTTTTTGGTTAAAAATAATGGCTCACTTTAGTTTGTGAACATCTCCCACCTAGATTGCAGTGCTGATTATGGGCGTGAGCTTTGTCACTGTTTCCATTGCCATCACCAGTGACCATTACGGTGACCACATCTGGATAACCATCCCACCTGGCATATTCCTGGGAACACTGGTTGGTAGCTCATCAGGATGATGTAAAAGTTTATCTTTAGGTACAGAAACAAACTCAGGTTGAAGGTAGCAGCACAGTGCTTTGAGAAAAAACTCATACTCTTGGTAATTTTTCTTTTTATTGTTGCACTGCATATGCAGACAGCTGTTTTCCTTGTTCTAATGCAGCTCAGAAGACTCTTGAACCACTTTTCTTCCTCTTGTTATAGTTCATCATATGTGGGATTTTGTATATTCTGACAGAGCACAACCCCACAAAGAAAACAGTAAGTTTGACGGTAACATTAACACATCATTTGAGACCACTTGCCTAAAGCTCCAATTTGTAGAACCTGGGGAGTCTCGTTTTACAAAATGTCTATGAAGAATTTTTTGAATTTACAATTTGAGTAGAAATATTCATCCTTAAGTTTAATGTAAACATATTTTTCAACTAAAAAGTTTAAATACACAGTTAAGATTCTCTAAATGACATCTCAGCTAGTTTACTTTGTTAGCTGATTTATGTTAAATTATTTTTGTTGCATGCTTGTTGCTTTTGTCCGTAGTTTGAATGATCTGTCACCAACAGTTGTACATTTCTGTCTCTTCCTTCATCTCTCTCTGCTAACATCTACATGCAGGTGACCATATCTTTGGCCCTGAGCATTGTGACCATACTGGCGGCATGTTGGACTCTTTTGCACATCATGGGAGACTTCCACATAGCTTCCGGAGTGTATGACTATGAATTTCATTACAACGAAACAGAAACTGACAGACTGTGGAGGACACATTATAATGTAACTACAATATTTATTCTGTGAATTGTGGGGTTTCTTATATAATTCTGGTCCCAAATCCAGTGCAGTTTTAGGTTATTTGTCAGGGTAATTTTCCACCCTATAAAATACACAATCTACACAAGAATGTGCTTTCTAGTTTGGCGTAATATATCCCAAGTGACTTTGGGTAACTTCAAAATAAAGCTGTTCTAATGAAAATCAAATTCCATTAAGCCCTGAAAAAAAAAGGGATTATATTTGATTATGCAACAATTTGTTACTTGGGTTTTCTATCATTTAACAATGTCACGGTGAGTGGAGAGTTGGTTGGACCCAACATGCAGACAGACAAGGTGGAACTCAACAATAAAACAAATTTATTTACAAAAGGAAAACAATGGCTGACGAGGCAGTGATTAAACTACAGGTGCTGGTCATAAAATTAGAATATCATGAAAAAGTAGATTGATTTCAGTAATTCCATTTAAAAAGTGAAACTTGTATATTATATTCATACATTACATACAAACTCATATATTTCAAATGTTTATTTCGTTTAATTTTGATGATT
>NC_051444.1:12620237-12637653 GCF_001649575.2 Kryptolebias marmoratus
ATCATCAAAATTAAACGAAATAAACATTTGAAATATATGAGTTTGTATATAATGTATGAATATAATATACAAGTTTCACTTTTTAAATGGAATTACTGAAATCAATCTACTTTTTCATGATATTCTAATTTTATGACCAGCACCTGTAAACAACAAAACAGGATTCCAGGAAGACGAGAGGGCAAGACACTAGGGAAACTAGACAGCACATTGAAGGAAAACACAGAACGAACCAGCAGAGATGACCAGGTTTTAAAAGCTGAGGATGATTAGAAAGTGGACGCAGGTGACTGATTTTGGACGAGGGACAGGTGTGGCTGGTTGAGGCAGGCTGACAGGTACTGAGCAGAGGAAAGGTGAATGATGACAGGGAACACAAAGGGCACAGGGAACAAGACACCAAAACTAAACACAGGAACCAAATAACAGAATTAAAGAAACAAACTCAATACAAAAACAAACCCAAGACCCCGAAATCCTGACAAACAATGTTTTCATTACGTGATGATATGTGTTTTTTGAGTGTGACCTGTTTGTTTCTGCTCAGGTGATGGGGGTGACCTTAGAAGCAGTCCATGCAGTCTACAGTTTTGTCGCTGTAATTATTTTTATCATCATGTCAGTGTTAGCAGGGGCTGCGCTGCGCTCCACAAAAACTCAGGTAAAAACATGCAAAGACCTGTTCATGTTCCAATCAAAGCCACAATATGTCATAGACTTAAAGTTACACCAGTCGCACTAGTGAAGCATTGTTTCCCCTTTTTTTTCAGGCCATTGTAGTGATGAATGTGACAGCACCTGAAACACCAGTTGAATGACAAGCGCAAGAAGAAGATCTGAAACTAAGCAGCAAGGAAAAAAACAAAACAAACTTATTTGTCTGTTTAGTTTTAGATTTCTAAATGTGAACCACATCTTTATATTGTGATTGTGAACGATGCACCACAACTAATGCAACTAAAGTTTATTATGTACGGTGTTGTCTCTGGGTTTCAGTTAGTTCAACCACAACCATGTAAGCTCTTAACATTTCACCATTTTTACACCTGCACTCAGAATCAGCAGAACAACAAGCTTTCCTCACTGCCTGAGCTGCAGTCTGGAGTTAAACAACCTTTGTCCTCTTCTTATTTGCACTACATGTGAACATTTGAAGCAGCCACAGTAGAAGAAACAGCTAAACTGAGCTAACACTGCTAGGGCTCTTTATAAAGTGAACAGGAATCATAACTGAGCATTTCACTCAATGTTAACAGATAGTAATAGCTAAATTTGGAGTTTATAGATAATTTGTGAACACTTGTTGTTGCTGTTGTTTGTATTTTCCTATTTTAATCAAATACAACTTGTAAAAATGTATGTATTCTAAGACTTTATGTAATGGATTTCCAAAATGTTAAAATGAAATAAAAAGAAAATTACTAGGTTTGAAAACAATTTTAAAAAGAAAGAAAAATGTTGCATGTCTAGTTAGTTTTTTGTTGTTTGTTTTAGAGACTAGATTATGATCTGGTGCTAATTATTTCATTTGGAACTTACAGATATCCGTTTGTTAGCAGTCAGACAACAGACAGCACTTGTTAGATGTCCACAGCAGCTACATGTAGAGGTGCATCATTTGCAAAAATGCAAATTATGTGTGTGTGGGTGGGTGTTTTATGCATAAGTTGCAACATAACTTCAACTGCAGGTAAACTTTGACTTCATCCTTCTATAACAAAAAAGTTTATATGTAAGCTGTAGTTTTTTGATTTATGTATTTGATCTCATCTCATGATCATAATCATTACTTTTGCTGGTAGTAGGCCTATATTATAAACACAATAAAACCTTTTGTTGAGCTCTGCAGTCAGTAATCATAAGAAAACAATTCAAACAGAAATACTTTTTCTAAGCTAATGTTTATGGTTTCTGTGGCATACAAAACAGTCAGAGGGTGAAATATTGACATTTTCATCCAGCAGAGCCCAACAAACGTAATTGCTCTCTAGCTACCTGTAGATTGCAGGTCATTACCGTTTTTTGCTGTTTTTGATTTTAGTTCCAAAGGGAAGCATCAAGTTCAGTAACACCTAAATGCTGAATACGTTCTCCAGTGAGTGGCTGACTCTTTCTGTCTGATGTGTGGTCTCATAGGGCAAATAAACAATTTCTACGACTGTTAGAGCAATAAAAAGAGCTGCCAATATCCATTCTAGTAGTAAAAATATATAAATAACAAAATGTTAACGGATACATCTGATATACAATAATTCTTGAAGGAAATTTTACTGTTTTTACAAAAAATATCCAGAGCTACATTTTTTTGCTAAAATCTAGAATAAAAGTTGCAGATTTAAAAAGAAAAGTCACAGATATAATCATTTAAACTTGCAAGAAGTTACAGATAAAAGTCATTTATGTGATGCATCATTTGACAGGTCACCTCTATAAACAAAATGTCATCTTCTCTTGTTAAAACTGTATTTTAGTAAGAAACATATGTTAGTTTTGGGGCCTTTTTTCATTGTCTTTACTGGAAGAGTCCACAGGCTTTTGGAAGCCGTTTCCAAGCGTGCAGCGTTGGTGAACACGCATGTGCTCTGTGACACGGTATTGACGTGAAAAGGTCATGGGGCAGCAGGGACAGGGGAAGGGTCGTACGCCAAGGTGGCTCCGCACATGCCTGTTCAGAGAGCCTCGCTGGCTGAAGGAACGGTCACAGAGAGAGCACTGGAAAGGCTGGGGATGAGGAGCAGCTCGTTCTGCTGGCGTGCTGTCTGGAAGGCTGGAAGGCACGCAAGCAGACAAAGTGGAGGGCATGGAGTCTGTCACACTTGGGGTTGGACAGACTGACCAGGTGACGGTCTCAGAAACCTTTATAACATCAGCTTTTTGGTCAGCTTGAGCTTCTGTCCTGCATTGGTCCTTATCTGAAGAGTTTCTTTCCTTGTCATTTCTCTGTCCGTTAGTCTCATCGAAACCCTCATCCCTGGAAACAGAAGACTCTTTGTTCCTTTTTATGACCCCTCTCTCCTCTGTGTCAGATGTGTGTTTCCAGGGCAGCTCAGCACGTTTGGAGTTTAGGTTCTGCAGGAGAACCTGGTTGGTTTTCTCTGAGGAATTGTGCTGCTTCATGGCAAAGGAACCAGCCTCTTCCTCATCAGTTGAATCATCCAAACTATGAGAGCGAACGTGCTGAGAGTATTTGTAATTAGAGTCTTGGATCAATAAGTGTGTGTCCTGATGTGGGAAGCACTGATAATGAAGGTGTCCATAGTATGGCTGACCAATGGCTTCACTTGCAGAGTCAGACATGCTGTTTTCTATCAGGGTCATTGGAGAAAAGCACGACTCTATGGTCTTAGAGCGTGAGGTTTCTTTAGATTCAGAAGATGTGCAACATTCAGAAGCAAAGGCATCATCCAAACCTGATTCTGATGAGGTGGATGTGTTGTTCGATTTGTATTTATGCTGGATGGAAACGGCATCATTTCTGTTTTTTTCAGATCCACAATTATTTGAGCATTGATTGGTTTCAGATCCATGAGGCGTGCAGTTTTTGTCTTCCATGTCTGTTTTAGCAAGCAACCGGACACAGGAAATGAGCTCCTGTTTCGCTTCCACATCAAGACGTTCTTCACAGTGAAAGTCACTTCCTGCGCCGTCCTGCACAGGAAGTGAAACTACATTTCCCCAGTCCATAGTTAGTTCCTCTGTAGCTGTTGTCGGTGACTCATTGTGACATTCAAGACAATCTAAACGTTTGTGTTTGGAGGAAAAATGATCAAAATCACTTTCTGCTTGGCGCTTTAACCCTTTGCTCCTGTCTTTATTCTGTGGCACCAGATTCATGTTGCTGTGTAAAGGGTCACAATGAGCATGCTGATTGTTGTGGTCTATATTGTGTGTTAAACCCTTACAGGAAAGCTCAGTGTTGTTAGTTATAAATCCATCTGTAGTACTGCTGTTATGATTGTCATTCAGCTCAGGATGAACAGCACATACATTGAGATTTTTATTGTTTCTGGAGTCTTGAGTTTGTTCTCCATCTTGCTCTTTGTGCTCAGTGGTAATACCTTTGATGGTGTTGTCACTGCCTGTGCTGGAGGAGCGTGAGACAGCAGACCGCAACACAGCTGCTCTACTGCTGTGACGGATGACGGGCACTTCCCCATAACAATGATGTGGCAGTGTAGCAGAGGATAAGGAGGATCTTCTTTTTAATTTAGACGTTCCCAACAACTTGTCTTCTGAGCTGCCCTGCCAGACCTTTGGTTTTACAAGGCTGTCTGAATGACACTGATATTCATGTACTTCTTGGTTCACTCCAGGAATGTCATGGACCTCAACAGTGACAGGATTATTTAGCATCAAGTTTTGTTGAGTTGAATAGATTACCTGTCTTTCATCACTTGTATTAACTCTACCACTGCTTTTAAGTACACAGAAGGTACTTAGACTATTTAAAGTCCTCACATCTGGTCTCCTGGGATAGTTTGGATCATTTTCATCTATGCCCTTTTCTTTATTTTTCATCCGGGCCTTTTCAAATGTGGCTACATTAAGTGAATACTGTGGTCTTGTTTCTTCAAGTCTTCTAAAACATTGTGTTTTGGGTGATAATGAAAGATCACTGAAGGTCTTCAGATCGGTTTTGCAAGTATTATTAACGCCTTTGAATGAATGGATTTCAGCTCCATTTGAAGCGCTTCCATTTTCTTCAGCAATCTTCCGTCTCCAGGCTGCCCTCAGAGCCTCCTGCAGTTCCTTCATCTGCAGGTGACATGCAGCAGTGAGCAGCCTGTAATACTGCTGCTGGCTGAGAGAGCATGGCAGAGCCCCAGTGTAAATATAGTCCAAAAGAGATGCCAGAACAGAGTCAGACAGACACGGATCCTGCAGTTCCACCAGGACACCAGTAGAGGGGAGGATGGATGCCAACACTGGACTAGAAGCTGCCAGTACACACCTTGGAGGGTAAAAATCAACTGGTGTTGGGATGATGTATGGAAACTTTAAAGTATTTTTTTTAATTAGGGAAAATAAATGATGCTCACCTGTGTGCAGGGTATATCTGATCTGAGTTCTCTCTCTGTCTGAGCACACAGTCACAGAACTGACCCTGTTCTCGCTGAAGGTTCAGATGTGCCAACAGCGATGCTGTGTGGTGACCAACTTCCTGAACACAAGCTGTCACCTGGAGAAAATGATCAAACAGAAACCACACATCAGTGTATGAATCTTCTGTACGCCATCATCAAAGCATGGCTCTTTAGAGTTAAATGACAGATCTAAAGTTGTAGTCTAGGGGCTTCAAAAAGAAGAGCTGGAAAACAGACCATTGCAGTGCTTTTAATACCAAAGCCTGTCTGTGTATTACTTTGTTTCCAATCTAGAGACAAAAAGATAAAAGACTGATGTTAGCTTCAGAAATGAGAATAGATTTTCTGCTTTCAGTGAACTGAGCTCACCACCGCAGTTTAAAAAGTTTGGTTTGTTTGATTTTTTAAATACTGATTTAAGCAATTATTTGTTGGTGTGAGTAGTTGTCTCTTGTTTAAAACCTAATTTAAAAAATAGTTGAAAATTCGTTCTTGACATTTTCTCTGTGGCTATCAGAGCTCAACACTGCGTTTTATTTCTTACCGTACATGTCAGAAGGACAGTCGAAACATATATCAGATTTTCATTCACTATTCTACAGTATCACATGCTAAAAATAAGATGCTGAATGAAAAGAGAACTTTCACAGGACTGACTGAGAGGTTCACCACTTGGTAAAACACTGCAAGGGCAAGGTGTGGATATATAAATGACTTTTAAAAACTGTACATAAAAAATTAAGAGACATGTCTGTATACAATCTGAAGCCTAATACTAAACCTAACTTAATAGGAAATGACATCGTATTAATTGTAGGCCTTTTAGTGGCGGAACAATTAAAACAAACTCAACTTTATAAGTGCTCAAAAACACTTCCGATAAATTTTCATCACTGAATATAAGTTAAAACTCATCAGTGCAAAGAAAAAATATTTAAACATGCTCCCTTTTCTGTTTGTGAGTAAATTTTAGTAACACAAATTATGATAATAAGGGCATTAAATGTAAAGTGAGCATTAAAAAATAATTCTTAATTTTCAGTTACAGAATCAGTTTGTGGCATTGTACCGTTTTTGAAGTAATACAAGATTTAAAATGACTTGAAAATCCCTGAATTTAGATTTTCACATTTTATACAGGATACCATCATTTTAAAATCTGAAAGGTAAACATAATATGAATAATAAAAATGCAACACTTGTGCCTATTTCTACCAAACCATCCCGGAGATCGAAAAGAAAGACTTCTCTTTCATACAACAAATAATTGAAATCAAAATAACTTTTTTTTTTTAGGACTCTGAGCTGATTAACAAAACTGTGCTTTTAATATGTGTGACTGACTAAAGCCATTTAGTCAGTGAAGATCTGAATTTACCAATTAAATTACAACCCCAGAAAGGAGCAAAGTGTCTAAACTTTCACATGCAAGAGTATAATGCCATTGATGGTTGTTTGAAAAAGTTCATGTAGAAATAATTAATCTTACCTGCATTGTATCATATGAGAGGAGCAACAAACACCCGCTATTCCACTCTCGTCTCGGTTAAAGAGAAAACAGAACCTCCATGGAGAATATATAGTCCCAGTTTAATCTGTGTGCACACCGTCTCATTCGGAAAACAATCACACGCTTTTCATATTGGGAGCATAGCGTGACGTAGAGGTTCATGTGCCTAAAAGGAGTGCTGGCCTCTGATGTCAGAATCTCCATGGCCCGATATGGAGGGGGACTGACACCGGCCCGCAGGAGGATCAACATGAAACCATAGAACTACAACAAGCAGAGCCAGTATTCCTGCTCTCAGCACTCAGCAGGGCAGCTGTCTAAATGACACAGATTAAGACTCTCATTACCACTTATACCAATGTAAAAACACACCATACAGACTCACATTTAATCTGTTGTTTCTTGCAGAGAAGTCAAATCCCAGTCACAGCCTACAGTGAGCTTACACAGGGGCATGTAAGGGCAGAAGGTCTGAAGGCATACCTTAGTGTGTGTGCATGTGTTTTTTACGAATAAAGTCACCTTTTGTTAAATTACTGCAATTACTGCAACCAATTGCAGGTGTGAGCAGTCTATTTAAGTGGGCCACAGTCTTTACTTTGAGAAAGTGAAGAGTGATCATTCCTCTCTCATGTCTCCCTTGGGTGCAGGGTGCAGGGTGCCGTTTGGCTGTTTGGTTTCCCTCTTCTCCTTATTTTCAGCTAATAACGTTTATTTTTGTAACTCCACCTGTCTGTGTGCTACTCATTGCGCTACATCCATTTGAGCCAATGGGTCGTAACAAGGCCAAAGAAGAGGTGTTTGATGCATGGAAACATTTCTATGTGCTTCACTTCTACTGAGGGAAACTTCTTCAGTGTCAGAAGTGGGTTCCCATCAGCTGACCGTTTGTTGACAACTCCATACAAAGCCATTTCCCCACCCTTCGGACCACGTGCTCGTCATGACTTTTAATCCTTCCAGTGCTCTAGGGTTACAGCGACACCTCTCGCTGTCCCCGAGGTAGCCGTACATTCTCCCTGACAACTGTGCAATGGAAATACTACTGCAGCACACTGCGTCACATTGTGACTCATGTCAAGTTTGTCTCGTGACACAGATAAACCCCTCATTGAAATGAAATCAAATTAAATTGCAACGCTACATTCTGTTTCAAGTGACAATTCAGTTGTTTTGAAATGTGGTTCTATGGAAAAATACGAACAATTAATATCTTGCTGTAGATGGCTCTTTGAACAACCACAGTTTGGAGAAATTGAGTTTAATTCTGACAGAATTATACAGCTAATGGCTAGTTCAAGAAAGGCCTAGATTAAAGCAGATTACTGTGGTCTTAAAACATTCCATTCCAAAAACTTCATCATAGTTCTAACAAATGCTGTTTGCATTGTGATTTATTTTACATTACACAATTATTTACATAGATTTCCATGCTTGTCTGTTTTTTCTTTTCTTTTTATTAGAACAAAGCGTTCCCATTCTGGTCCCATTCCGACTTATTTGTTTATAATTTTATTTTAAAAAGATAGATGAGTCCCATTGAGATTACGAGATCTCTTTTTCAATGGAGTCCTGGACAAGATGGCAGCTGCTAGACGAGCTGTTAGTTCATCAGTCCTGTCAGAATTAAACCTTGTTTCTCCGAACTGAGGCCATACCAAGAGTTATCTACAACAGGTAAGATACTAGCCATTCAAAATCTTTCCACAAATTCATACTTGAATAGATTTGAACTTTCCCTTTCCTAAGAGTTTCGAAAATTATTCCATTAAATACTGTGCATATAGATGTCCTTAGATTTCAGAACTAATGCAGCCGCTCTCCTCAATTAGCATAAAGTTTTGTAATAAAGTCAAGGGTATTCATCTATTCATCTGTTTTCATCATGTGTCCATAACCAGCTGAGTATTATTGTGGGTCTTGCCTCACTGTCATCCCAGGTATTCTTGTGACCCTACACTGTGAATCTCAAATGAAGGCCAAATAATAAAACCCATCATTGTTAAATAAACAAACAAAATAAACAAAAAAAAACCTTCCCTTTCATAGCAGGTATGTTATTGCTGCTACAATTTAACCAAGAATTGCTCAAAAAGGGAAATGTATTTAAAAACTGCAGCAACACAAAAGGTATGGAATAAAAAAAGATAAACAGTGCTTAAGAAACAAGACAGACAGGTTTATTAAAAGAAAAGTTATTTGTGCCACAGAGAGCTCATTCCAGCAGTGGGCACCCTGATGACTGAAAGCCATTTCATGGGGTGTAGTTTGATCTCTGGGCACCATCACCTGAGTAGTCACTGCAAACCCAAGATGCCCTTTAAGCTCTCGTACGAACCAAGACCATTGAGAGACTCAGTTTGTGAGTAGGGCTGGTTATGCAACAGGAAGTCAGTGCCAGGATTCCAGAAGCGGAGCAACGTGGTCTCTCTCACACAGAGTAAGTTCAGTTCAAAGTGGCCTGAAGTGTTTCCACTCACTGGGTGAGCAGTCACATAGCTCACATGCTGTGCAGAGGAGACTGGACACACAGCCAACTGCAGCTTCTAGAAACAACTGAACATCTTCAAATCACAGCAGTGTAACAGTTAAGTAACTGCTTCATCACACAGGCTGCCACTCCCTCAGAAAGGTTTTAGCTAGTATGAAGACCTCTCATTTTTACACATCAACCACCAGACAAATCTTATTTTAAATCGATGATTTAATTTCACGCATGAATAAAACTGTCAGTCCAGAATGGGCTCTCTAAAATATTTTTATGTATCTTTGTTGTTTTTGTTGATGTTTTCTTAGCATAAAATAACGAGCAAGAATGATTTGAATTGTACAAAGCCACTCTGCCATGAGAAGCCCAGCATGAACATGCCAACCAATAACAAAACTTTAAAAATGGAAGATTGAGATTTTTATTGAAAATTTAGTGGTGCTGACAACAAAGAAAAAGAGAGCGAAATCTATACAAATTATTAAATTTAAGCCACATTAATATTTGGAAAACAGCTATTTGCACTAAAAACTATCAAAGACATGCTAAATGCCAATCTGCAGATGGAATCAGAAAAATCAGGGGACAAGGAAAAGTTATTAAAGCTAATTTTAGTTTCACTAATTTTCAAGGTTCTGGATAAACTAAGAACTGGTGCCAGAACATTATTAGGAAACTAAACTGGCTATGACTGTCTGCACAGCTCAGTTGGAAACTTCATTCATTTGAGGCCATTTCAAAAGAGAAAAGTTGTTGTCTGAAGAGTATTTCCTTGCAAAGTGTGAAGTGCTTTTGTCTAAACGGTCCTGTCTGAAGACACACACTCAGTCATGCCATAGACACCTGACCACATACCAACCCACCCTCTGCTTCACATTCAGGAGGCCAGCTGTGTACGAGATGTCCAGTTTCCTTTTTAACTCATGTAACATCATCTTCGTCTTGCTCTAATTCTCTTACTCACAGCTATTCTTAGCTCTTTGGCATGACATTGTCCTCTCTCTACCACAGTGACCCTGTATGATCACACACAGTGGCACTAAGAACAGCAGTTCTGCTCCAAGGCCAAGCTGCTGCTGAAAGCAGTGCCAGGGAGCATACACACACACACACACACACACACACACACTTTCCTACAGTGGCACCCCTCCCTCAACATAGAGAAGATGTTATGCACATTTTTGGCCATTACATCCTTATTAAAAACGTTTGCTGAAAAATTTTAACACATCTATAAATCAAAACAATTCTTTTTAGGACCATTTATAAATGTTAAAAGACTCAAGAGAAGAAATTAAAACGAGTTACTGTCAGTATGATCTTCAGTTTGCTCCAGTTAGAAGCCTCGCTGCAGCGTTTTGTATCAGCTGAAGAAAATCAAGGGCCCTAAAAGATGCATTACAATAGATGACTAGAAAGAAAAGCATGATTTCCAAATCATGTTTTGACTCCAGCCTTCTTAATTTTTAAACATGTTAAGTTTATGTTATGCTATCTTCATAAATATGAGAGGAGAGCTCACCAAATTTGTAAAGACAAGTAACAGAAGTCAATCTAACTGCTGGGTTTGGGATTTCCAGGTTAGTTCTTGCTGTCTGTTTTTCATATTGCACATTTGAACTTGGTTTTATTTCACCAAGAACTTCACAATCTTTGTTGCATTTGTCTAAAAATTCTGTGAGGCTCTCAGATAAAGGTAAATCCTCCCATGCTGATGAGCTTGATGAAATGGATCTGGTGCGTTGACTTGTAGATACCTCCTTCTGAGTGAGGCTGTAACTTTTGTGGACAGCCTGGAACGGACTAAAGGTAGTGTTCAGTCTGAGTCTGTTTCCAACAATTGGTCCTAAACACAAGTTTGGATATCCAGTAAATGATGGAGTACTGTAAAAGCTCTTCTCTGAAGGGAGAGGAGAAGTTCTTTCCTCTGTTACTTTATGCTTATCCAGCTCAGGGTGTGATGTTGTGCTTTTTACTGTCTGTTTGCTGTCGTCCTCTCCCCTGTCCTGCGTACTGCAGCCTTCCTCCTCCTCCTCCTCCTGCTCTGCTGATGACGTCACGACTCCAAGAGATTGTTCCCACAGAGGAGTGGGAGTGAGTCAGAGATTTGGGTCTGGTGTTCTGACTTGTAGACAACTCTTCCTGAGTAAGGCTGTAGCTTTTGTGGATAGGCTGGAACGGACCTAAATCTTGTGTTTTAATACAAAAGTGAAACTTGCAGGAGATTTCAGGGTCATGAATAGAAGGAGAAAGCCATATTAAAGCTGAACTAATACGTCTAAAATGAGAAAAACAATTCTGTAAACCCAGTGGGCTGTACCACAAATCATTGCAAATTAAACTTAAAGAGAAAAGTGTGCAACTTGCATAACATCTTTCTTCTCATAAACACAAATGTTTTTTGGTGGTTTTGTTATGTCACAATATAAACCAAGAAGTAACTGCTCACCGAGCTCCTAGCTGGAAGAACAGAGTCATAAAAAAATAATAATAAATGAGCTGAAACCACTTCTCTCACAGAGGCAAAACATTATCTCTAATTTGTGGACGAGTCATTGAACCAACTATTATGCCACTCAGTCTCAATCACTTTCGATCATGTTTTAAAAATGTCATTATTTTCTTAACAAAACCTGACAGTAATAATATCAAATATCAATGTGCAAATATGTTATATATTTAACAAAACGTTTGTAAATTAAAAAAAAGCGAATGGATTTTGCTTTAATTCTTAAAATGTGCATAAATTATAAAACATGGACTGTTTTAGTTTGATGGATTTCTTATTAAGAGACATCCACTGCTTGTTGTTTTGTTTTCCTTAGAAGATGAGTCAAAGGCAAAAAAAAAAAAAAAGAATGACAAGACTTCATGTGAACATGTACAACAGAAATTATGTTTCCTTATCTTTGCACACCAAATATGGTCGCAGTTCTGCAAATAACCGGACAGAGTTTTTGTTCCCGGAGCTGCACCTGAACGCGTCATTGGTCTGTTGACGCTCCGCGGTTTTTATCTTAAAATAAAATCATTTTTACCCTAAAAAAAAACGAGGTTTTTAATGTAAGTAGGAAGCCGTACGGGTGGACACCGCCTCCTCTCTGCTCTCTTACAGGAAATGGGAGTGGAGGAACAAACTTCCTCAGAAGTCGTGGCTCCGCAGCGTCTAGAAAAAAAACCATCAGGAAGAAGAAGTGCGCAGTTCGGCTGTCAGCGGCGGATTGTCGGACCTGCCGCGTGTCTCTCCAATCCAAACGATCAAATACCAGGTGATGGATTAAGGAATTTGTCTCATTTTGGGATTTATTTTGAAACTTCCAGACGAGCTCGTCCCAAAAGAATGGCTGTCCTCCTGCTTCTTCTATTAGGACACTTTGCGGCTGCCCATCTAGGCTTTGGTACATCCAGCAGGCCGTTTTTAAATAATTTAGTTCTATGGAGAAAGAAATATAAATAACACTTTCCTGTAATGTCTGTTTTGTGCAGGAGATGATGGAAAACTGAACCTTGACTGCACTAAAGACGATGAAAAGATATTTTGCCAGCTGGAGGCAAAAGAATGCTCTGAATACAATTTGACCTTACAGGATCACTATGACTCTTTGTAAGTTTTTGTTATTTGTTATGTTTGTTGTGTTTTCAGAGTAATTTTATAAATATTTGTGATAGAGGTCTTACCTGTGGCCTTTTTCTCCACAGAGAGGAGCTCTGCCCTCTTCAGCCGTGTAACAGTGAGAAGTGTTGCTGCTTCTGGACTTTTATTAGTTTCGAAGACAGTTTTACTGCGAAAGTCAGGAGAGACGGCAAAGAACTGGAGGAGAAAAATATCAGCCCCACAGAGAGCTGTATGTTGAGTTTTCTGAAACTTGTTCACCTCCTGCAGAGATGATCTGAGAGCAGGTTCAGATCCTGACTTTCCTTCCTTCTGTTGCTACAGTTAAACCAAAGGCTCCAACCATCGAATCAGTGACTGAATCTAATGGAAAATTGAAAGTCGGGTGGAAAACAAACACGAAGGAGCGGCTGAATCCTTACTTAACTGCCGAAATAACCTTTATTAAAAAAGGAGACATAAAGAAGGTAGGACCAGCTCACCAGCTGAAGTGGTTGGTTTGAAAATAACACAGATTTAATGACATCTCTGTTTTATTTATTTCTTTTTGATCATTTCTTTTTCAGCACCGGGTTTATGAAAATATCACATCAGCTATGGAAAATGGACTGCAGTACTATGCAATAAGTAGTGAAGACTTGGATTCAGATACAACATACATGATCAGCGTAAGAAGCTTCAGTAAACTGAGTGGGAAGCTCAGTGACAGCAGCAACGAGTGGGAATTTACAACCTGTGAGTATCACCATTGATCAGATCCAAACCAATTTTGAAAACTTGACCATGTATATGAGAAGATATGGATATTTACACATTGTAAACAATATGAAATGGTGGCTTGTGAGTCCTCGCTCACATCTGACATGCTTTTACGCAGTATTCATCAATTGGTCCGTTATTTGATTCAGTTAATATAGGACACTCCTGACTATGTTTCCTGAAATGACAGCTGAGTGTTGTTGCAGGGTTGAACCGGTTAATGTGGAGAAAACATGAAAAGAAAACCTGTAAAAATGCCGGTGAAACCCTCCCCTTATGGCTATTTGGATTTACAAATAACCATAGGATTCTAGGTCAGAAACATGAAATAGCAAATTGATGGCAGTGTAAAGGTTTATAAAATAGTGTTTGCACAAATTGCTGTAAGATGTTTTGTCTTAGAATTGCTCCGACTGGCCTTCAGAGTGAAACTCTGTTTCAGCAAACCAACATTGTTCAAAGAGCTATTTATAACAGGTAAGGTGCTAGTTGTTCATAACCTTTACACAAAAAAAAAACACTTCAAAAGATCTAAACTGACCAGGTCACTTAAATACATTTTTTAAAAATCTGTAGGAACACTGTAAGACAGATCCTGAATCTAACACAATGTTTCCATTGAAGAGTTGGCGAACAACTCGAGCCTGTTTGCAGATGACAGATTGTGTTCTTTCCTCTCGTTTTGTTTCTCTGCTGTGTGCCGTCTGTACAGATGGTGAATCTTAAACTCGCTTCATGTTTGTCACCTCACAGCCTCCTCCAAAGCCCTGGTCTGGGGTCTCATCCTTGGCCTCAGTGTTTTTGCAGTCATCCTGAGTGCTTTCATGTTCTGCTGTTATGTAAAGTAAGACATGCAGATAAAAACACATTTACATTGTTTCTCTGTCTGTGTCTCTGGTCTTATTAACTCAAAGCTTCAAGCCCTGACTGGCGTGTTCATTTGATTTTAGGTCCAAGAGAAAATGGTTGGACATATATCCAGAACTAAAGTTGACCGTGTTGCATTTATCAGGACCATTGGTGAGACGCCTTCTGATGGAAATGTGTTAATTTGAATTAGTCTCATATAAGCTGTCATGTTACAATGTCAAGGTTTTAATAAAACAAACAGAAACCAGCAGCTTTGCTGCACTGTTTGTTTTAGCTCAAGTTTACCTGACTGTACTGTAAAAAATGAAGAGTTTGTGACAAATAATGCTTCTAATAATGCTTTTAAAAGGTATTTTCACTGTAGGATGATATCATAATATTTTTTTTCTCTATTCCAGTTCTATAAAACTGAGCCAATCAAAATATCTGTCTGTGTTCCAGAAGAAGAAATGTAAGTTGGCTGCACACACATTTGTAAATGCATTTCCTCTACAGTGTAATTTTATTTGTATTCTAAGTGTTTGTTTCTTTTCAGGTCAAAGGAACAAGAGAGAATCAATAATGACAGGAGGATAAGCAAAGAGCTAACATCACCTGAATTACTAGAAGCTTTGCAAAAACCGTCCATTAGAGTCTTTCCTTCACTCAAAGAACTGGTTTCAGTTAGTCTTTCTCCAGGTACCGTGGATGAACAAGGTTCTGGATTATCTGACATATTCAACCACACCTATTCTCTGTTTTTACCAAACTTTTCTGGTGAGAAGAAGACTGAAATGCTTTCCGTCTTTGAGTGCTCTTCTGACACGAGCAACACTGTAAACGATCCTGACCGACAGACTTGTTTATTTCCTGCACAAGATACTTCTTTTGTGCCAACAAAGATGTCGTATCAACCATGCAAAGCAGATCGTTGGATATTTTCCCCCTCAGAAGGCTCCACCATCCTCAGTGACACCAACAGGAGCATTGTTGATGAAGTGTTTGAGATGTTCGGTGAGAAAGCTCCCAAACTTGGAAACTCCGGCTACGGCTGTCCTGTAGAGTCCCCCGGGGTTCTTCAGGTGAACGTTGATTACCAGCCAGTTCCAGGTGAAACGGAGCAGCCTGATGTTCTGATGACAGAAAAGCTGAATAATGATACCAGGCATCTTTTAAACAAGTGTCCAGGAGAAACATTTAATAAGGTCCCTCAGCCCTGCTTTAACCCCTTCACTGCTGGTTTCATTAATAATACCCAGAATCCTCAGGGTCACCCGGGACGTCTGCTTCCTTTTCTGCCCATGCCGCCTGCTGACAGCACTATGAAAGTAATCAGCGACTATCATGGAGTGTAGCTGACAGGACTTATTTTGAAAAGAGGAACCCGTGTGCAGAGTTTACATACAGGTTTTGTTTAACCTGTTTTTATGTGATCAGATTATAGGAACACATGATGTTCGCCTCTGTTTGTTGAGTGATTTCAGGTCAAACTTTCAGAAACTCTGAATGGCACTTGAGTTGATGTCTCTGCTGCGATACGTTTGTATCAAAGATTGCCAAAGACAGTATTGGATGTTTGTCCTTTATTTTCTCTTTTGTTTTTTTGAGCACTTGTGTACAGTCCTGGATTTCATGATTTGCTGTAAGGTAAAGTGATTATAAAGTTTCTACATAATGTGAAATATCTTTTACAAGCACTTGAGTAAATTATTATCAGGTAATGCAGTATATCTAGGTCATGTCATGTTCAACCACATTTTGTTTTTTAAACAGTCTCTGAAAAGTGCATTTCATACAGAGCCCTTGCTGTCTGTACCATATTGTGACCTGTTTTAATGTAAATTTCCTTTTTTTTTACCAGTTCCTAATGTTTGACAGAACTTATGTTGCAGATCAATATTATCTGACATGATCTCATTGATATAAACTCAGAACAAGGTTGTGATCACAGATTCTGACTCTCCGGTGATATTAGGAGTGCTTGGACAATCCTACCTGTGGTCCTGACCATGCTCTGTAGATGTTTGCAGGTTTTGGCAGAGCTGCTGTCATGCCACGTAGTGATGGAGCTGAAAAAACTAATGTGGATGTTTTTATCTTTGCCATAACATTAAGCCTTTATTTGACTGATTACTTGTCCTTTTTTTTTAGCAGAACTTTAAGATTTTGCACATGTTTTTCCTTCTCCATACAATGACTGTCTTCTAAAACATTTCATTGTAACAAATGAGGTTAAAATGTATGTCTGACTCCATGGTATGTATATCTGAGTTTGCCTGTTTCATACTTCTAAACATAAAATTTCACAGCACTTCTAATTAAAAAAATATATTTGAAAGCAAATAATTATCTTTCTTTTGATGGGAAAGTGCCTCTCTGATACATTTGTGACATATGTGGAAATCCAGATATTCATATGTAAATGTATTTTAAAACAACATAGTCCTTAATGCATTGTCTCAGTACTTTCTGCACCATTTTTCAACCTGTTTGCAGGAATTTTCTCCCTCAGGTGTTAAAGTTGAGCCATGATTTGCATCATCTCTCATACAGACAAAAGGATGTGAACGAGGAATATAAAAGTACACTGTAGTAGACGGTAAGACAAAAAATAAATGACAAAGAAAGAGCCTGAAGCAGCCTCTTCTTACTTTGGTGTTTTCAGGGGTTTTCCTCATCAGCATCTGCACCGCTCTGTTCCACATTCTGCTCTGTGGTGATTGACTTGTCTGCCTGCACTAATTTTCCCAAAATGACTAGTTTATTTATTCCTACCCAGGGGTGGAAATTAAAAAAATTGTCCACCAGCCATAGTGGCTGGTGGACAAATAAAATAAAATAGCTTCTCATCACAACACCTAATTGGTGTTAGACTGCATGTATTCTGTTGTGGATCGAGTGCATCATATGGGTTTGCAGTGAACTGTTGTAATATTTTTATGCGGGTTTTCTCCGCCTGAAAGTGGTATTTCGCTTTTATCTAAATAACATTCGGGTTGAATGTTATTTAGATCATTAATTATCCAACAACTAGTTAATTTACCAACAAGTCTTTAACTGTGTTTATTCCTCTCATCATGGACAACAAGTCCTGTGAATTTGGAGACATTTGT
>NC_051444.1:12637784-12713968 GCF_001649575.2 Kryptolebias marmoratus
AGCAGCAACTCGAGCACATTACTGCCCCCTATATGTCAAGAGGACAAATAACACCTTTTCTGTTCAAATTGCCAACCCGCCACAGTGGCGTGTGTTGATTAAATTCACCCGCCACTTCAAATATTTACCCGCATTTGGCCGGTGGCGGGTGCTAATTTCCACCCCTGTTCCTACCTGATGTCATCTCTGGTCTCCTCTCCAGCAACTGATCACTGACCTCATGTCTGTCTCCTTCATCTCTTCTGTGTTCTTCTCTAAGTCAGATGGTCAAACAAGTATTTTTAATAGCTTTAAATAAATTACACATCTTGCTAATGCACTTTGTAAATATAAATATTTTAAAACTAATCACCTGGTATTAAGTGGCTGTTCCTACACTTCCAGCTCATCTTGGACCAACCTGTCTCCTTCCTGTCTGTCCTGATTCTTTCTCTCCATCCTCACAGCTGAATGACATGAACTTTGTGTTCAGGAGGTTTAAAAAACACAGAAGTCGAACCACATATAAAAACACAATTTTAATTTTAAATGATACCCTTGTTGGATATCAGTTAGTGATCGGACGCTTCATCTGATCAGACTTATCAGATCCATCCCAGCAGCTCTGTAGAGTTATATCCCAGAGAAGACATTTAAAGTCCCAGCTTCTATAATTTATCTGCTTTGTGATTCACCATCGAGTTCAACAAACTATTGCTGTCTGAACAAAATAACCACAAACAAGTTCCTTTATTTTTCCTGTCATGCTGTGTTCTGTTATTAATACTGATCTGTAAACAGTTGGAACCTGAACATTTCCAGGCCTCTGACAGAACTTACCTGCTGTCAGACAACCACTTTGAAAAGCCTTTTTTTTTTCCATCCCTACATGTTTATCCTTCACCCTCTTCAGTTTCTTGCTTTGTGCCCAAGAGTTTTCCTTTTCTGCCTCTCCGTCTTTCGCTCCCTGTCATCAGATGACAACACGACTCGAATAAGGTTAGGTTACTTTATTTGTACCCAAAGGTAAATTTGGTTTGCAGTGGTACAAAAACATAAAAACACACATATCCATGAACAAACACACACACACACTATAAAAAGTAAGAACACCTCAGATAAACCATTCGCAGATAATAGTGCTGAAAAGCTCCACGGGTCATATTCAAAACAAAGTCAGACACAGAAGAGGAAAGTATAGACTTAAAAATTTAACTTATATAAATAATGTTTTAAAATGTGAATTTTAACACAAGAACACCGATTTCAGTTAAGTTTATTCGATTGAAAACAATCGCCCACCAACGCGAGCTCATGGGCGCGCACTGGGAGGTTACAGTTTGTGTGTGTGTGTGACGTGTCTCTGTTAATTAATAATATATTTTACACATTCACAAAACAGCTGTTAAATACAGAAAACACAGAATAGTAATAATTGTTTCTGTTTGTTGCTTTGGCGCCCCCTCTAGCACGCTCCTATGCACTGCATAAAGTGCAGACCCATTTTTGTGCCACTTGGTGTTTTACACTTTCTCTTTTGCACTGAGTAAAGCAGCAGCAGCAGCAGCTGTCCACTTTTATAAAAAAGAACGACAACAACCTGGACTTCCAGCGTAACGTGCAACAAATCTTGAATTCATTCTGCAACAGAGTCAGAGAACAGATCTCTAGACCAGTCACAGCTCTGGTTTGCATCATCTAAAACGTTCTGAGTGGATCCATCCTGACTCTCCGCGTCAGCTGTCTCACTTTCATAATTTACTGTTTGTGCTTCACATGTGTGTGATGATGTGGGAGTCTGATCCAGGAAAAGGCGTTTATAACCAGCTCCATTTCTCTGACATGCTCTCCTGATCAGACCCAAATCACTGCTGCCGTTTTCAGTCTCTTGTCTCCTTTTGGAGGCAACTCTTTGCTGCGTTTTACCAACAGGAGTGGGAGCAACGATTTCTTCATCCTCCTCAAAATCACAAACAGTCGCATGACTGACTCTGGAGTCATGCTCGTGATTACCTGTTCGTGTTGACTCGTGGTTTAAAGTATGTCTTTGTGCGTCCCGACCAACCTGAAGCCAGTTTTTATGCTTGCACTTCCTTCCCAGAACGGATGCGTTGCTGCACCTGTTCGGTCTCCTGCTCCACATCAACATTTCTTCTGAAGCCTCATCAGTCACGTTTGTGTGTGAGGTGTTACGTGGTTGTGTCACAACACTCAGTTTAACAATGGGAGTGGACTGAGAAGGCGGGACAAAGTCAAAATATTCAGTTCCGTGTGAATTTAAACTGTCTCTTTTGTTGCACCTACTAATCTGTGGTTTTTGTTGGTGTGGCGTTAACTGCATGACGTTTTCATCGCTCGGGCTCTGCTGCTCAGTCTTGGAAAATAGTGGAGATGTGCTTGTGGTTGATCTCACAGATTCTGCCTCTGTGCTCTCTGCATGCCTGCTGTTACTGAATAAATCAGCGGAGTAGTTATAGCTGTCCTCTGCAAGCTGCTCTTCTTCTTTAAAAGACAGAAAAGCCTCCTCATCCTCTGGGTTACACTCATGAGGATAATTGTTTTTGTCTTCAGGCCTGTTGTGTGCAGGAGTGTTACTGATATCTGATAATATTGATGAATGGCTGGTTCTTATCTGTGTAGTTTTCTGACAAGCAAAAGTCAATCCAACTGCTGGCTTTGGGATTTCCAGGTTAGTTCTTGCTGTTTGTTTTTCATATTTTATTTCACTAAGAACTTCACAATCTTTGTTGCATTTGTCTAAAAATTCTGTGAGGCTCTCAGATAAAGGTAAATCCTCCCATGCTGATGAGCTTGATGAAATGGATCTGGTGTGTTGACTTATAGATACCTCCTTCTGAGTGAGGCTGTAACTTTTGTGGACAGCCTGGAACGGACTAAAGGTAGTGTTCAGTCTGAGTCTGTTTCCAACAATTGGTCCTAAACACAAGTTTGGATATCCAGTAAATGATGGAGTACTGTAAAAGCTCTTCTCTGAAGGGAGAGGAGAAGTTCTTTCCTCTGTTACTTTATGCTTATCCAGCTCAGGGTGTGATGTTGTGCTTTTTTCTGTCTGTTTGCTGTCGTCCTCTCCCCTGTCCTGCGTACTGCAGCCTTCCTCCTCCTCCTCCTGCTCTGCTGATGACGTCACGACTCCAAGAGATTGTTCCCACAGAGGAGTGGGAGTGAGTGAGCTAGCATGGAAAGAAAAGCAATGAAGTCTACACAAACATTGTTTAAATAAAAGCTGAAAAGATATGTTGCATTTAAGGCAAAAAAAACAAAATTAATGAGCTCAGATTTTTAAAAGTTCTGTACTGGAAATTTCTTTTGAATAAAATTACCACGCAGAATACAACCTGTTATGTTTTTCCGTATTTCCTCACCTGAGCTGTGACTGGCAGAGAAGACCTGAGGCACACAGAGAGGCATTACTAAAACTGCTGCTTGTAGCAGGAACGAGCAGCAGGGGTGCAGCTGGATCTGCAGACCCCTCTTCATATTCTGAAGCTTTCTGGAGGAGAATCTGATAATAACTGAGCACAGTGCAGCCGCCCAGGCCCACGGCTTTAGGAAGAATCATTTGACTGGCAACAAACTGGGTCGTCTCTCTACTGCTGGAGCCATTTGGACCAGGATCTCCAAACCAAGATCCACTTGTTCCGGTCAGCTGAAGGAGATGGATGAATACAAGAGCTGAGTGACAGCAGAACGAATTTATCCAAATACATTACTGACATGCTGATTCATTTATCATAAAAAAATCTGTTTGTCCTTTCATCTTTCACTTATGAATCCAACACAGAAAGAATTTTAATTTATGTATAAGTGATGATTTTTATAATCTAATTATTAGACACTGATGAACACCCAAATTATAGACACTCTGAGTTGCAGGACCAGGAAGTTACTGTCGATTGATCAATGTGAAACAAAGAGACAACTGCCTGAAGCTTTGAACTCTTATCCAGCTCCAAAATGACAAATATTACACAAATGTATATTAAAGATTTCTAACATCTATTAATCTGTATTTTTCCTCAAGCTGTTTGTGCTCTTTGGTGGCAAAAATTGGAATAGTGACAATTATTCCCAAAAATTCTAAAATGTAATGGGGTTAAACTTTAAAGACATGAGGTAACTGCAGCGTCAATATAGCAAAATGACTGAATTCCTGTTCTAATATTTAAATCTAAAATAACATGATTATTATAATTGATTGTTATTCTACACAGAATGACGAAACATGATGCTTGAATCTCCACCTCAAAGACAAAAGTTCAACACAACTGGAAGAATACCCTGCTAGATTTACACAGTTCTAGGTAAAGCCAGACGGGCCCAGCTTCAAAAATAACACTAATGCACCTGTGAATCTAATGTTTGTGTAAGCTCAGTATGAATTATGTCCCAGGTATTCAGTGACCTGTCATAAACTTTTTACCTTTATGCCAAAGAGGAAATGTCTTCCAATGAAACAGTCTTTGACAGCCTTCATCATTAATCTGGACCTTGTTGATTGCTCTATGGGTCCTTCCAGATTTTCCACTAACCTACAAAATAACAACAAAGGTTTACACTGTGCTGGTGTAGATCCTCAGTCATCCAGGACATGGTAAATTAAAAAAAGAGGTTGTTTGAGAAGCATTTTTATTGTGGCATCAGATGATCTGACGATACCAGATTAATGAAGTTAATGTTTGAATTTCCTGAGCTTACTTTTGTAATCCACTTGCATGAATGCCAAAAAATGCATTCAAGCTGTTTCCAAACACTGTCACGCCAAATATGCAGCTGTCCCGGGTCACCCTGAGAGAGAGACGGTATCTGTAGTCCACCTGGTCCCTCGGACACCTGGAACCACATCTGGAGCACCGACACCTGCGGAGGGACAGGGGTTATTTCAGTCCGAAACTCGGGTTGGAGGTGAAACCCGGCGAAGGAGCGACGCGGATTTGTTGTGTTCATACCGCGCCGCGCCGTCCAGCTGTTCGGTATCGATGCGTGAAAAGCAGCTTTTACAGCACGGATAAAACACGCAGGAATCCTGCAGAGACAACACGGCGCAATCCACCAGAGCCCGCCTGGCGGACATCAAACCCGGAGGTTAGCCTGAAGCGCTTCACCTTCGGCCAACAAAAACTTCTCAGAGCACATGAGGGCTGGTTTAACTCAGCTATAACTGCAGAGACGTCTGTAGCCAAAACTGAGACAAAATACTAAATCAATAAGAAAAACAAAAATGTCTAATTTTTAATTAAAACCTCTGCCTGCTAGCATTTCGAGCTAATTGTTTTGAAGCGTTCTGGTTGTAAATTTCTTCTTCGTGGTTTTATTTAAAGACTCGGTTTGCGATTAATACTGCCGCCCTGTGGGCAATATGTGGAACTGCAGCTTGGCTGGAAAGAAAATGGCTCCTAATAATGTCATATTCTAACCCATTAAATCAACAAATATTCACGGATATACAATTATCCAAATCATGTGTCACTAATAAGTAAAACTGATCTACTGATATGAGTTGTTTTTAATATGTCGGTGTGACAAACAGTGATATCCATCAAATCATTTTCTTTTTAAACATTTTTTGTCTGTCCAAGTCTCTGAACATGCCCCACCATCAATAGACTTCATGAAATAAGTGGTACAACACTGTTGTACCACTTATGGTACAACATAAGTTCTCTTTTCAAGGTTCACCATAATGAGTCATCCTCCTCCATCTAACTGTCCTCTGTGTCCTTTGTCCTCACTCCAGCTACCTCCATGTCCTCTCTAACTGCATCCATATATCTCCTTTTTGTCTTTTTCCTGGCAGCTGCATCTCTAACATCCTTCTACCAATATACCCACTGTCCCTCCTCTGCACATGTCCAAACCATCTCAGTCTGGCCTCTCTAACTGTATCTCCCAGTCGTTCAACCTGTGCTGTACCTCTGATGTCCTCATTTCTAATCCTGTCCATCCTTGTCCCTCCCAAGGAGAACCTCAACGTCTTCAGCTCTGCCACTTCCAGTTCTGTCTCCTGTCTTTTTGTCAGTGCCACTGTCTCCAAACCATGCAACACAGCTGCTCTCACCTCTGTCTTGTAAGTCTTTCCTTTGACCTTTGCTGCAACCCTTTTGTCCCTATTTAGGGTCATGAATTTAAGAAGACATGTGGATTACTGCACCTAAAAAGAGATGAAATTCTGCAAACCCAGTGGGCTTCTAGCAAGAAGAAATGCACATTAAACCGAAACAAACAAAAGTGTGTGACTTAGGTAACTTCTTTGTTATGAACATGACTTTTTCTTTAGGGTAAAACCACCTAAATCGACTGTTTTTTGGTGGTTTTGTTATGTCTCAATATGAACCACGGAGTAACTGCCCACTGAGCTCTTAGCTGGAAAAACAGAATTTTCAGAAGAAAAAAAAAATATTAATAATAAATGATCATTTATTCCTGTTTAGTATTTTACGCACCAAATATGGTCACAGTCCAACAGACATCCGGACAGACCTTTTGTTCCCGGAGCTGCACCTGAACGCGTCATTTGTCTCGGTTTTGTTTAAATGTCTGGTTTATCTCATTTATCTATTGACGCTCCGTGGTTTTTCTTTTCTAGGGGATAATTTTTACCCTAAAAAACGAGGTTTTTAATGTAAGTAGGAAGCCGTGTGGATGGACACCGCCTCCTCTCTGCTCTCTTACAGGAAATGGGAGTGGAGGAACAAACTTCCTCAGAAGTCGTGGCTCCGCAGCGTCTAGAAAAAAAAACATCAGGAAGAAGAAGTGCGCAGTTCGGCTGTCAGCGGCGGATTGTCGGACCTGCCGCGTGTCTCTCCAATCCAAACGATCAAATACCAGGTGATGGATTAAGGAATTTGTCTCATTTTGGGATTTATTTTGAAACTTCCAGACGAGCTCGTCCCAGAAGAATGGCTGTCCTCCTGCTTCTTCTATTAGGACACTTTGCGGCTGCCCATCTAGGCTTTGGTACATCCAGCAGGCCGTTTTTAAATAATTTAGTTCTATGGAGAGAAAAAATAAAAATAGCACTATCCTTTAATGTCTGTTTTGTGTAGGAGATGATGGAAAACTGAACCTTGACTGCACTAAAGACGATGAAAAGATATTTTGCCAGCTGGAGGCAAAAGAATGCTCTGAATACAATTTGACCTTACAGGATCACTATGACTCTTTGTAAGTTTTTGTTATTTGTTATGTTTGTTGTGTTTTCAGAGTAATTTTATAAATATTTGTGATAGAGGTCTTACCTGTGGCCTTTTTCTCCACAGAGAGGAGCTCTGCCCTCTTCAGCCGTGTAACAGTGAGAAGTGTTGCTGCTTCTGGACTTTTATTAGTTTCGAAGACATTTTTACTGCGAAAGTCAGGAGAGACGGCAAAGAACTGGAGGAGAAAAATATCAGCCCCACAGAGAGCTGTATGTTGAGTTTTCTGAAACTTGTTCACCTCCTGCAGAGATGATCTGAGAGCAGGTTCAGATCCTGACTTTCCTTCCTTCTGTTGCTACAGTTAAACCAAAGGCTCCAACCATCGAATCAGTGACTGAATCTAATGGAAAATTGAAAGTCAGGTGGAAAACAAACACGAAGAAGTGGCTGGAGAAAGATTTGACTGCCGAAATAACCTTTACTAAAAAAGGAGACCCAAAGAAGGTAGGACCAGCTCACCAGCTGAAGTGGTTGGTTTGAAACTGGAACACAGATTTAATGACATCTCTGTTTTATTTATTTCTTTTTCAGCCCCAGGTTTACAAAGCTACTTCGCCAACTATGGAAAATGGACTGCAGTACTATGCAATAAGTAGTGAAGACTTGGATTCAGATACAACATACATGATCAGCGTAAGAAGCTTCAGTAAACTGAGTGGGAAGCTCAGTGACAGCAGCAACGAGTGGGAATTTACAACCTGTGAGTATCACCATTGATCAGATCCAAACCAATTTTGAAAACTTGACCATGTATATGAGAAGATATGGATATTTACACATTGTAAACAATATGAAATGGTGGCTTGTGAGTCCTCGCTCACATCTGACATGCTTTTACGCAGTATTCATCAATTGGTCCGTTATTTGATTCAGTTAATATAGGACACTCCTGACTATGTTTCCTGAAATGACAGCTGAGTGTTGTTGCAGGGTTGAACCGGTTAATGTGGAGAAAACATGAAAAGAAAACCTGTAAAAATGCCGGTGAAACCCTCCCCTTATGGCTATTTGGATTTACAAATAACCATAGGATTCTAGGTCAGAAACATGAAATAGCAAATTGATGGCAGTGTAAAGGTTTATAAAATAGTGTTTGCACAAATTGCTGTAAGATGTTTTGTCTTAGAATTGCTCCGACTGGCCTTCAGAGTGAAACTCTGTTTCAGCAAACCAACATTGTTCAAAGAGCTATTTATAACAGGTAAGGTGCTAGTTGTTCATAACCTTTACACAAAAAAAAAACACTTCAAAAGATCTAAACTGACCAGGTCACTTAAATACATTTTTTAAAAATCTGTAGGAACACTGTAAGACAGATCCTGAATCTAACACAATGTTTCCATTGAAGAGTTGGCGAACAACTCGAGCCTGTTTGCAGATGACAGATTGTGTTCTTTCCTCTCGTTTTGTTTCTCTGCTGTGTGCCGTCTGTACAGATGGTGAATCTTAAACTCGCTTCATGTTTGTCACCTCACAGCCTCCTCCAAAGCCCTGGTCTGGGGTCTCATCCTTGGCCTCAGTGTTTTTGCAGTCATCCTGAGTGCTTTCATGTTCTGCTGTTATGTAAAGTAAGACATGCAGATAAAAACACATTTACATTGTTTCTCTGTCTGTGTCTCTGGTCTTATTAACTCAAAGCTTCAAGCCCTGACTGGCGTGTTCATTTGATTTTAGGTCCAAGAGAAAATGGTTGGACATATATCCAGAACTAAAGTTGACCGTGTTGCATTTATCAGGACCATTGGTGAGACGCCTTCTGATGGAAATGTGTTAATTTGAATTAGTCTCATATAAGCTGTCATGTTACAATGTCAAGGTTTTAATAAAACAAACAGAAACCAGCAGCTTTGCTGCACTGTTTGTTTTAGCTCAAGTTTACCTGACTGTACTGTAAAAAATGAAGAGTTTGTGACAAATAATGCTTCTAATAATGCTTTTAAAAGGTATTTTCACTGTAGGATGATATCATAATATTTTTTTTCTCTATTCCAGTTCTATAAAACTGAGCCAATCAAAATATCTGTCTGTGTTCCAGAAGAAGAAATGTAAGTTGGCTGCACACACATTTGTAAATGCATTTCCTCTACAGTGTAATTTTATTTGTATTCTAAGTGTTTGTTTCTTTTCAGGTCAAAGGAACAAGAGAGAATCAATAATGACAGGAGGATAAGCAAAGAGCTAACATCACCTGAATTACTAGAAGCTTTGCAAAAACCGTCCATTAGAGTCTTTCCTTCACTCAAAGAACTGGTTTCAGTTAGTCTTTCTCCAGGTACCGTGGATGAACAAGGTTCTGGATTATCTGACATATTCAACCACACCTATTCTCTGTTTTTACCAAACTTTTCTGGTGAGAAGAAGACTGAAATGCTTTCCGTCTTTGAGTGCTCTTCTGACACGAGCAACACTGTAAACGATCCTGACCGACAGACTTGTTTATTTCCTGCACAAGATACTTCTTTTGTGCCAACAAAGATGTCGTATCAACCATGCAAAGCAGATCGTTGGATATTTTCCCCCTCAGAAGGCTCCACCATCCTCAGTGACACCAACAGGAACATTGTTGATGACGAGTTTGAGATGTTCGGTGAGAAAGCTCTCAGACTTGGCTTCCCTTTCCATGACTTTCAGGCCGTACCGTTTCAGGTTGATTACCAGCCAGTTCCAGGTGAAACGGAGCAGCCTGATGTTCTGATGACAGAAAAGCTGAATAATGATACCAGGCATCTTTTAAACAAGTGTCCAGGAGAAACATTTAATAAGGTCCCTCAGCCCTGCTTTAACCCCATCACTGCTGGTTTCATTAATAATACCCAGAATCCTCAGGGTCACCCGGGACTTCTGCCTCCTTTTCTGCCCATGCCGCCTGCTGACAGCACTATGAAAGTAATCAGCGACTATCATGGAGTGTAGCTGACAGGACTTATTTTGAAAAGAGGAACCCGTGTGCAGAGTTTACATACAGGTTTTGTTTAACCTGTTTTTGTGTGATCAGATTATAGGAAAACATGATGTTCGCCTCTGTTTGTTTCCTGGGTTAAGAGTGATTTCAGGTCAAACTTTTAGAAAATCTGAATGGCACTGGAGTTGATGTCTTTGCTACGAGATGTTTGTATCAAAGATTGTCAAAGACTGTATTAGATGTTTGTCCTTTATTTTCTTTTTGAGCACTTGTGTACAGTCCTGGATTTCATGATTTGCTGTAAGGTAAAGTGATTGTAAAGTTTCTATATAATATGAAATATCAGTCAAAACTCATCTGTTTTGAGACAACATGCTTCTACAAATACTTGAGTTAAACATTGTCAAGTAATGCTGTATATGTAGGCCATGTCATGTTCAACCTCATTTTGTTTTTTAAATAGTTTCTGAAGACTGCATTTAACACAGAGCCCTTGCTGTCTGTTGTAAAATTACTTCCTCATTGCTGTTCCTAGGAGTTGTTGACTCATTTCCACAGAAGTGAGCCACCCTCACCCTGCATGTTTTCCTTATTATAACAAACAAAAAGGCAAACCTGCTCCTGTGACGCGAAAGAATAGATGTGACTTTCCCACAAAGAGTGAAGCGAAGTCACTGTTATAACATGTTTTCTGTCTATTTATGCTTTGTTTTTATGATGCTCGATTTCTACTTGCACCTAAATCTGTCAGAATTTGTTTCGGGCCGACTCTGGACTTTCTTAAATGGAGCAACCAGCTGCAAAACTACTGAATTTTAAATGAGAAATACAAGTAATGTAATAGTGATCCTTCATTACACCTTGCATATGCATATAATAAACAATGTAATAAACAAATGCAACCATGTGTTATTTAATAAACAAACATTTTTTGACAAAACGTTGGGAGTTTGACAATCATGTTTTTGAACGTTCATTAATAGGAACCTGTTTTTAAAGTCCGGATTCCTGTGTGATGAGTCTTAACGCTGCTATGTCAATGAATAAGTTCAAGGCGTTTTCTTTTGTGCCCGTAGAGTAGCAGTCATGCGGTGACTTATTGTTTGTGTTGTTTCCAAATGCCACATAAAACTACAATGTCCTCCTTCTCGTCTAATAGTTTAAATTGTCTGTGTTCGAAACGAGAGATCACTCCTGAGGTTGAGACATGTTTAAAAGTACTCACTCTGGCCTTCTAATTCTATAAGGATTTGTTGCAACAGGTAAAGCCATCTCATGTGTCACGCAGGCCACATATCATGTTTATTCTGCTTCCATTTGGTGTGTATTTTTACATGAGCAACAAAGGCTGCCACACTGTCTTCAGGTGCACATAAAAACTACAAAACTATATATATATATATATATATATATATATATATATAAATTGGGACTAGCTTTCATGCAGTTGGTGATACATGCTGCCCAAACTCTTGCATCTGAATCATTAATGTATCGCAAGTTTATTTATTATATTTTCAACTGATTCTAACTGTTGTCGCAGTGTTGAATTTATGCATTGCTTTCGATATTCAGGCATGTTAAAATGCAAATAAGTGTTGCAGACTCCTTCCTCATACATCCACGCATCCACCTTCCATATGAGAAAAAAAGACCAGATAAGGCTATTTCCTGAAACAGGAGGTCCCCACTCAACAGTCAGTAGAAAACAGCTAAAAGTTTAACAGAGGGAGGAGTGGGACCTACTTCACTACGAGCACTGTGATTGGAAGATTCCAGGAGTAGGAAGGGCGTTCTAGTGTAGTCTCTGATTTAATCTGGGCTCATAAAATATTTTCCCTCACTAGTCAAACTGCAGTGAAAGCCGGTGGCACTTTTGTACCAACCACCTTTCTTGCACACCTGAGGCTCAGATTGCAGCATGCAGCAACCGGGCCGGCAGAGGCTGAGGTCGTGGCTGGAGGAGCAGATTCAGTCTGGGAAGTATCCAGGTGTCAGCTGGCTGGACCAGGTAAGACACCCCACCACCACCACCACCCTCTCTGCCTTACTCTTACCATTCCTCCACACCTGCATGTACCTGCGCACCTGAGCTCACGCCGTTTCTTAGGAATCAGGATAAATGTCATGTTACTTTATCTCATCCTACAGACAGCTCAAATCTTCCAGATCCCATGGAAACATGCCGCTCGTCACGGCTGGAGCATTGACCGGGATGCTACACTCTTCAGGAGCTGGGCCATGCACACAGGTAAGAGCCACGAACGAAGACTGTTTTATCCCATTTGGTGAGGCTTCATCAGTTTGATTGATTACATTTACCCCATTAGTCTAAAATTGGGTTAAATAGATGTACTGGTGTAGATTCTCAGTCATCCAGGCCATGGTAAATTCAAAACAGGGTTAAAAAAAACCCAGAACAACTGGACTTCTATTCTGTAGTTGAAGACGGTTCGCTTCTCATCCGAGGAGCTTTCATAATTCATGTGTTAAATCAGGGGTGTCCAATCCTGGTTCTGGAGGGCCACTGTCCTGCATGTTTTAGATGTTTCTCTGGTTTGCCACACCTGATTTGAATGACTGAGTGATTAACAGGCTTCTGCAGAACTTGAAGACCTACTGAAGAGCAGGGAAACATCTAAAACATGCAGGATAGTGGCCCTCCAGGACCAGGTTTGGACACCACTGTGTTAAATAGACATTAAGATTTATTGTTTAAGATACAAATGCACTATAGGAGAGCAACATCTATCAAGAGAAGCTTTAAAACATCGAACGGAATGGGGTTGTTGGGGTCAAAGTATCATGAACTGATTTCTTATATATATATTTATATACACACACACACACACACACACACACAAAAGTACATAAAAAGTCTATAATACACATAACTCTAATGCTAAATTATTGCCCAGACATGTACGTCTCTTAGGTAATACGTCTCAGGTTAAAGTCGTGTTGTTTCCCATGCTTTTTAAACCTCAAATGAAAACCCACCCCTGTATAATTTAAATGTCTGTAAAAAACGTTTTTCACCTGCTGTTGCTTTAGAATTCTGGTGAATAAAAATTATCTGTGGTTGTTTTGTAAACAGAAGTACAAATGCATTTTTATACTTCGGCTCACAACAAAAATTAGATCCATTCAAACAGACTTAAAATTGAAATGACTATATCGTTAAAATTAACAACTAAAACATCAGAAATGCTGCTTTAGGAATGTAGGAATAGACAAATAAATAGAATTTAAGTTAGAATTTTAAAAAGAGAGTTGACAGAACAGATTTTTTAAGCATGTCATAAAGTGGAGTTATAGAAGTTCTATTTTTATTTTTATTTCTATAAGTACAAAATGTCATGGGAGATTGATTCACATCTTCTTTGCGTGACTGATCAGGGATTAGACAGTGAAGGTTTAAACCCCTAAACAACTTCAAAACAAAAAGACCGGTGGATCTGGATTATCTGATTAAAAAGAATCAATGTCAAAATAGTTTTTGAAATTTTTTGTGCATCGATGAACAAATTTCTAAAAGTTGATGGTGTCACTTTAAAAAAACAATTTTGCCTGCTGCCTGTTTTTTTTTTTTTTTTTTTTTTTTGATGTTGCTTCCAGTGAAGTTCCAACTTATCAATCAGTCTTTCTAGATTGACCACATTCCAATCAGAAAATCCTATTCCAGGTAAATGATACGAGTTCCACAGCAACTTCAGCTATAAGTGCAGCGTCTAAACAAACAACAAACCCTTTTTGGAAGATGAACCAAAAGATATTTCAGTGTTTTTATTGAACCTCAGTGCAATCCAAGCAAGACCCTACAAACAGTTCAGTGCCAACTTCACTATAACCCTCTGCCAATAATAATACTTTTAGTTTAGTTACACAACTGGTGCTTTACAGGACATTTAAAAATAAATTGTTTCCAAGTAACAATGACTGACAGTAATTGTGCAAATCACCCTGAGGTCTTTGGTTTTGTGCTGAAAAGGTACCAGTATGCACATGTGTGCATATATATGTATATATCAGTATTTGATATATACATATGTTATTGTTCTTTCGGCTTCTTCGTTCTTCAGGGGTGCCACAGCGAGAAAACTCGCATGAAAGATTTGGATGGATGGATGGATGGATGGATGGATGGATGGATGGATGGATGAATGGTTTGTTTTACGCTGGATGCACTTCCTGATGCAACCTGCGCTGAAACCTGCAGCTCTCAGGATTACAAGACTGCAGCACTGACCACCAAGCTACCACAGCCCCCCATATGTATGTGTGTTTTTGTGTATATATATATATATATATATATATATATATATATATATATATATATATATATATATATATATAAAACTTCCATCTCGCCCTATTTGTTCAACTTAGGCGGTTCCACTTTTTACTCCAAGCTCTGGTCCTCTACCAGCCCTCTGGTACTGAACTCTTATAGCCGTTCCTCCACTTCAAAGCCAAAGCTGACACCTAAATACACCTAAATTTCTGACCATTCTTAACTGCTGTAACCACATTCCACTTTTATGCAGCATCCTGAAGTGTGTTTGTTCCTCATTTCAGCAAAGTGAAACATAAAAATACAAGAGTTCATACTAGACTTATTTACTTACATGTTTGAGGTTTCCTAGAAAATGTGTACATGATTAGAAGTCTAGAAAACACATTGACGTTGTTGATATCGTCCATGGCTGCAAACTCTTTATGGGACACTTCTAAAAAAGAAAACACTGGGCACTGTTTGGTCAGTGAAGCGGTTAAAAAAGGTTTCTGTTTGAGAAATGCACATTTAGATGGTTGTGTAGACAAGGAAGAAAAGACTGAAATACAAAGGAGGCACATCAGGCAGTTTAATGGCAGTGCATTTTAGGAACCTAATCAACTTTAGACATAATACATGCACCAAAAGAATAAATAAAGAGACATGCTAAAAGTAAAGATTAAGCCTAGCAAGTATGTTCTCTATAAAATTGTATTTGGATATAGTATTCCCAAATATACTTCAATGCATTTGGATGTATACAATTCTACTAACAAGAACAAACCAAAAACAAGCACAAAGGGAAAGCTCTGATTTAAAGGAACAGGCATTTTGTCCCCTTTCCACATGTGGTTGATTCACTTCACTTCAAGCTCGGGTCCTCTACCAGAGGCCTGGGAGCTTGAGGGTTCTCCTCGGTATCAGATCCCTGAAGTTGTTCCTGGGATCTGTTGGAGTCACTCTTCCAGTTTGGGGGTCACTGCACCGAGTGCTCCGATGACCACTGGCACCACAGAGGCCTTAACTTTCCACAACTTCTCTATTTCCTCTTCCAGCACTTGGTATTTCTCCAGCTTTTTGTGCTCCTTCTTCCTGATGTCACAGTCGCTTGGGATAACTACAGCTATCATCACTACTTTTTTATGTACCTTGTTGACCACCACAGCATCCTACTGGTTAGCCATCACCTGTTTGTCAGTCTGTATCTGGAAGTCCCACAGTATTTTAGCCCTGTCATTCTCCACCACCTTGGGTGGAGTCTCACACTTTGACACTGGGACTTCCAGTCCATACTTGGTACAGATCTTCATGTACAGTGTTCCAGCCACTATGGTGTTCCATGTATGCTTTGCCTGCCTGCATCTTGCATCCTGCTATTATGTGCTGAACTGTTTCAGTGGCATCTTCACTTTTATACTATAATTCTAGATCTATACTTTATGTCCATCTGTCTTGAGAGAGAAAGTCCATTTTTTTTGTTTTTTTTTTGTCGGCATCACATCATGGGAAAGCTGCACTTCACTTGCAAGGTGATCATATTGCTGTCAAAGTACATCTCTCAGGCTTTTTCACAGCATTGAAACAAAACACATTGAAGCAACTCGGCGTGTCAAAGGAATACTGTGTGAAAAGGTTATTCCAAAAAAAATAACACACAGCATGACAGTACAACACTGCGACAACAAACATCTGACACCCTTAAACAAAATTAGATAGTTACAGTATGTGTCGAATAAATCTGCCGCTCTCAGTGCAGGTTTAATTCTTGTTACCTCTTGCCTGAACCAAATGAATCTCAAAGTTCCAGTGATTTTATTACTAAACTTGCCTTCTAGGGTCCAAGGACCGTTTGAGAGTCAAATCATACAACAGTGCTAAATTTGAGAAAGGACTCATCGTTGTGGATGCACTCACATGACAGGATAAATGTTCTGCCAGCTTTTGATATTTAATATTTTCAGGTTTCAGCACTTTTTGGTGAAACCTTACTTTATATTACTTTGAAAGGGAACTTCCTTTAGGTATGGTGTACATTTAAAGTAACTTTATTCTTGCATGAGTTATTTACAAGTTTCTCACCACTTATAAAATGTGTTCAAAGTGCTGCCCATTGTGTTGGATTGTCGATGCAACCCTCTTCTCTCACTCTTCACACACTGACAGCAACACCGCAGGAGAAATCCTAACACAGGCTTCCAGTATCCGTAGTTTGAGGTGCTGCACATCTCGTATCTTCACATCGTAGACAATTGCCTTCAGATGACCCCAAAGATAAAAGTCTAAGGGGGTCAGATCGGGAGACCTTGGGGGCCATTCAACTGGCCCACGACGACCAATCCACTTTCCAGGAAGTGGAAGTGGGAGAAGAGGGTTGCAGCCATGAACAATATAAGAAAGTCAATGCGTTTTCTAGACTTCTAATCATGTACACATCTTCTAGGAAACCTCAAAAATGAAAGTAAACAAGTCTAGTATGAATTTTTACGTTTTTTACGTGAAACGTATTTTTACGTTTCACTTTTGCCGAAAGGAGGAACAAGCACACTTCAGGATGCTGCATAAAACTGGAATGTGGTTACAGCAGTTAAGAAAGGTCAGAAATTTAGGTGTATTTAGGTGTCGGCTTTGGCTTTAAAGTTGAGAACCGGCTATAAGAATTTGGGATATGCATTTAGTTTTGCTTTCAACTATTATTATTATTTTTTTAGTTTCTGCAGGCATCACTTCTAAACTGTTTGTCTAGTCTTAAACAGGAAGTATTTTTTGATTTGTACTCCACTTAAATCATCACATCTCTCAGTGCACAGAGGGAAACAGTCGTCACGCTTGTTTCAGCACGACTGCACATAAACATAACGTTTTCTTTGACTGATCCGTCAGATAGGTGTATTGGCTTGCTCATCCTATAGATGCACACTTAAAATCACCTGAAGGTATAGACTGATAATACAGACAGTAGTTCCTGCAGGAAACTAGTCACAACATAATTATGGTGTGACTAGTTTCTTATCACAACATAAATATGTTGTGACTTTTCTCAGAATTCTCTGCAGACCTCACCTCTCAAACCATTTGTGGTTTTCGCTAACTAGATCTGAGCAAAGGTAGAAAGCTTTTTTCTATACAAATTGAGTAAAATTCCACTGTCTCTACCTTTGGTTTAGTCTAGTGATTCTTAAAAGAAGAATACCACAATAATTTGTAAAACAATTTTAGTTTAAAAGGGCAAGATACACCAAAATAATCCATTTGCCTGATATGTCTGATCCAGTAAGGTTTGTCTTTCTGTTTGTCCACTTTAGGTCGGTACCGTCCAGGCAAAGACAAGCCAGATCCAAAAACATGGAAGGCAAACTTCCGCTGTGCCCTGAACTCCCTGCCGGACATCTGTGAGCTGCGGGAGCACAGCCGGAAAAGGGGCAGCAACGCCTACAGGGTCTACAGGATGCTGCCCAGCTCTCAAAAAAGCAGACGTCGGAGAGGTACGAGTCTCACCGAAAAACCTGGACGCACAGCTGAGAAATGCATTCAGCACACAATCGGATGACAGCCCCGCTCTGCTCTCTCCTCCATCAGGCCTGCAGTTGTTCAGCAGTCCTCAGGAGAAACAGACAGGTTTACAAGAAGGCAGAAATGATGACATATACACCAGACACACCTGGCAACCAACATCGCAACAGATTTCTGACGCACATTGTAAGATGGAGACAAGTGTTCAGCATACCTTTAACAACACTGAGACGCATGGTGAGGGGTGTTTATTTTTAATTTAAGTTAAAGCATTATATTCCTGATCTGATTTATCTCTCCAGCATCAGGGGACTGATAGTTTTTGTTGTTTTGTAGGAATGTGGGAGTCCAAACCAGAGGAACAGGAACACAACGAGGCTGTCTATAAGGTACCGTCTTTAACTTACTGAGGAAATGCAATGGATCTAATAGTTTTCTGACCAACACCAGTGAACCCCAAACAGAAGAAGAAAAAAGCTACAGATGATTACAAGCATTTTTTTTCCTCTTTTAGATTCTGTTAATGTTACACAGTCATTTGTTTGGCTCACCTGCTGTTTTTAACCCTACAGCTGATTGACCACCTAAGTGGCGCCGACCTGTGGAGCCAGACTTGGGAGCAGAGAGGATGGAGGACACACACTGTGTGGGACCCGTCACACTGTATGTCATTTTGTTTTCCCCACCCATGTTTTAGAGAGCAGACTCTGACTGCTGTTAAATGTTCAAAATTCAGATTTCACAAAACAAACACTCCCCAATCTGGGCTTCAGCGTTCGCACCCTCGCAGAAGACTGGGCTCGAGTCAGTTGGAACAGGGTGTTGCTTTATGTAGTTTAATGATTGAACGTCAAGCGCATTTAAAATGCATGTTTCTGAACTGTAGACAGAAACTGACACCCTGAGAAAACCCACTCAGGTACAGGAAGAACAAGTTCACAGGGATCAAGCAGTGAAGCAGGAACCTCGCCGCTGTGAGGTGACAGTGCTAGCCCTCTGTACACTTCAGATACAGGAACTGAGCAGATTTAAATTAAACGTTTTTAAGATTTAACTGAATGCTACTAATACTACTTGACTTTAGCTTTTCAGCTTTAAAATAAAACTTCTTGAACTCTTTGACAATGAAAAACTGAATTGGTGCCAGCTGGTTTTGTATTTGGATCTAGTTATGATCACTTTTAAAAAAAAACCAGCTTTTTTCTGTAGCTGACCAAACTTGATCTAATGTTATCAGCAATAACGTTTTTTTTTCTTTCTTTAAGTTAAATTATTTGCTTTAGTTATAAAATGAATAAAGTATGCTCGACAACAGCAATGACCCCAGCTAACCCTGACTTCTAATTTGAATGTTTTTTTAATCGTTCCCAGGTGCTGTTGATGAGAACCAGTACTCTCTACACACTGAGAGCTACGGTGAGCTGTTTGGTCCAAACTGCATCAAAGATCTCTCTGATTGGTCCACACATCAGCAACCACTAATACCGTAGTTGTGTGGAAACTTTGTTTACCTCCTTTTTTTTTTTTTTTTTAGTATTTATCACTTGTTTTATTGAAGACTGGTTCCCATTGAAACTCTCCTAAACGTTTTCCCTTCCTGCTGAGCTTCTGCTGAGCTGCCTAACTGAAGGACAGAAACATGAGAAAAGCCAGGCTGGATGGAGAATATTGCTCTGTCATTCAGTCTCTGTGCTGAGAAGGCTGCCGTGAGGATCTGGTTCCAAGCCAAGCTTTCCTGCTGCTGTCATTACTGCTGCTCACTGTGGGTCAGTGACTCAAACTCGTGGAAATGACACCAAGCTCACTCTGCAGCTTTAGGAGCAAACAGATCTCATTTCGCCTCAGAGCAGGATCGAGCTGTTACTCTTCTTTTTGTTTGACTTCGTCTTGATGCTTAGTAAGGATACAACAAATGAAACCCCTAAAAAGAAAGATATTTAATTGTCTGTAAACTAGTGTTTTGTTTTTTTTTGAGAAAAGTTCAAATTTTACATCCTCGTTTTAAACTCAGAAAACAAACTTAATATTTTGTAAAAAAAAAAAAAGAACCAAAAATGTGCAATTTCTCTGTTTTTGTGTCCCTATTCTGGTTTGTAAAACAAGATGCTGTAGTTTTGCTTTTATTTCTGTAACATTTTAGAACAAATTCATCCTTTTTGTGTGTGTAAAATATTTAAATTTCCAATACACATTGTTAAAGGTTATTGTTTTTCTGTAGCATAAGCTGTTTGTTGTAGAAAAAAATAAACTATAACGTGGCTTTTGGTCACGCTCTGATTCACTGCACATGCATTTCGTTTGTGTGAACCTGTTATGGCTCTGCAGCACCGAGTGTTAAATGACTCCTCTCATGGTTCGTTTGCTTTGATGGATTCCCAAGGCCTTCACTGAGCCGAGGGAAGCTGTGCACAGCCTTTTCTTGTCTTCTAAATAAGACACTCACACCACAGGGAGCACTTACAATCAACAGTGATCCCCTGTCAGGCCTGCAGTTAGTGGCTGTGATGAATAATCAGGAAGTCAGGGGGAATTGTCCTTTAATGTTCACGTCTCCTCCACCTCAGTGTTCGTGTGGCTGGGAATGTGATAACAGATACTCCAGGAACATTTAGGTTGCTCACACAGCTTTGAATGACTTTAGTTTGTAGTGGCATATTTTTGCACTGTGGGATTATGAACGCTCTGCAGACGGGGCAGGAGAAACGTCTCATCTCATCATATAATGCATATATATGTAATGACGAATACATTTCTTTATCTTACCTAAAGGAATAGTTTGGATTTTCTGAAGAGGTGTCCTGTGGTGTTATCAAGAGTCAATATCTTACCTGCAGCAGACAGGTTTAGATTTCCAGGAAAGAAGCTCTCTCAGGGGAAATCGAGCAAATTCTTGCCATAATAAAACCACTTCCCACTCAACAATTTCTGAACTGTTCACGCAACAATCAACCCAGTTCAAGATGGCTGTCACAGCTAATTAGCTTCAGGAAACACAAATATTATTACAACCAAGTTATTTTACAGTTAATTAGCTCTAAATTGGTGTGGCAGTAGCTGAGGGTCATCTCCAACACTTACTCAACAGCCCTAAAATACTGTGAATCTTTTGTTTAAAAATGTGACATGCAAGGCAGTGGGTGCTGTGCGTTGGATCAAGGAATGCTGCTTTCATTTAAAACAGAAATCTAGATTTGTGTTGTGTTCTGTTACTGATAGTGGTGCACGTAACACAAAGCTGAACGTATTAGATAAGGAAACTATAACGCCAATCAATGCAGTGTAAAAAACAATTTCACAAGGGGTTCAAGCTTTTACTTATTTTTTTTTTTACACTACATTACTTTTCTGTCAGATAGTTACTTTGCCCGTTCAGGAGTAACGTTTCATTCTGCAACGTGGGTTTGCAAGAACCATTACTGGCGACAGACCACAGTCGATTCAGTCTTCATTATAAATTTAGATCGAAGTGACAGCTGTGTAGAGATTTATAAAATACTTTTTTGTGCGCTATCTGCCGCAAAGGTTGGAGACTGGAGTTGTTTCAGCCTGACTGATTAGCTGTTAACTTGTTTCCTATTGGAGAAGTTCTGCCTGATATTCCATACTGATAATGTCCTGATCAATGTCTACTGCAGGTGAGATAGTGATTACCAACAACTCTGCAGAACCGTTCCTTTGCGCTCTTCGTGTCGCCATAAAGCATCAAACGCTTAAGTATAAGAAAACACGCTACAGTGCAGTCGGTCAGACAACATATAACATTTATTTATTTACTCTGAAAATGCAGAAAACCAAATGAACTTCCCTTTAAAGTGGGAGCTACATGAAATTGAATCTTGAAGGGGGAGAAAAAAAATAGAGAAAAAGAAAAAGAAATTGCCAACTCTGTTTTCCATGTAATGTTATACAGACAAGTACGCAAAAAAAAGGCATGTGTCTGAATACAGCATGGATTCATTGTTTTTACAACACGTTTACAGCGTAGTCACAAAATAAGCCCTATGACAGGTGTCTGGAAACAATTTGTCACATTCAATCAGCCCTCTAGCACAGCCTGCTGGTCACATAGAATATTGCAGTGCTAGTATGATTACATCCTACAAGATTTAGCCCAAAAATGAAAAAACAAAACAAAAAGATGCATACATGGACCTGTGTTTGGACAGGAGTAACTTAACAGAAAACATATCAGTGTGACTATAGTTGAATTAACCTGACTCTGCATAATTTTATTAAAACACGTCAAGAGACTGAATGGACGATGCAGGAAAGTTAAGGCTGTGAATAAAAATCTAAACATGACAAGGTGTTTTCTGAGGCTCAGTACCAACATCAATAGGTTGTTTTTTTTTGTACCATAAATTTATATATTTGAGCATGCTGCACTTATTACATTCAATACATTTTGTCGTGGAAATATTCAATCTTAAAATGTGCACAGATGACACAATCACACCTACGGAACAGATTCTAGGTCTGCTATCTTTTTTTAAAACTCTGGTTTAGATCCTCTGTGAATGCTGGTTTAGAAGTTTAAACAAAAATAAAAGTAAAAAAGTCAATAAAGAGGTCAACAAAAGGACAAAAAACCCAGCCTGATCACTGACATAAATGACAACCAGCATAATCAGACAGGTAAATTTATTTACTTTCCCCCCCAGGTGAGGAAAATTCTTTGTGCTTGAAGAAAATAAAGTGAAAAACAAACGAGTAAACAAGCAGAGGGGTTAAATTTGTGCCCAGAAGACTAGAGATTAATACTTTCTGTAATTATGATAAGATGTTAACATCACACGAGTCCATCCATTAAACTGAAGCAACAAACACTTCAAAGACAAGACCCGATCCACGAACATCATTCAGCTTCTGTCGAGCGAAAAGATCAACTGAACAATCAAACTACAGGGGAGCAGAACTGAGTAAACATGGCATTACAAGTCAAACAACTGAAACTGGAAGGTGTGCTGGTGGAAGATACAATCAAGTACAAACCAGTAGGTGAATTTGACTAACCACATCAAATCTAACCCATCTCTGAAGAGTCTGCCCTTGTGATCAGGTTGAGAGAAGTCCAATAATCGAGCAACAGGTGGTGCACAAGCCATCCAACAAGAAAAATGCATTAAAAAACCAAAAAAACAAAACAGGGAGTGTTTTATAAAACGCTAAGCTCCGAACTTGCAACATTATGCGCCTAAATCGCACCAGTAAAACAAATAACAATCACTACTTCAGAAGGCAAACAAGGAAGTTCATAGTTGAATAAAACTCTACATGGTTGGATCTGAATAAGTTTAAAACAACAAAAAAACCGAGCTGAAATCAACGAGAAATTCCTACGCCACGTGAGAGTGTACCATGTATGGTCCAGTGTATCCACTCATTTCAAGTTTCTTAGAAAACAGCATTCTTCCACCCTGAAAGCAACTAAGAGAATCACGAGAAATTCTCAGAATGTGAACAGTTTTATGCGTTGCTACCTTTACCTGTCTTTTTTTAAATATATATATATATATATAAACCTCTGAGAATAAAGAAGGAAACTAAATGTTCCAAATATCCAATATGGCCCAGCCACCATGAGGTCCGTTAACAAATCATAAAATAAATTACAGGCATCCGACGGGCGACAACAGCAAATCTTTTTCTGAAAACGTTTTCCTCTTGCATACACACAAGCATACATCTGACTGAGATTATGAGCTCTCTAAACCCTCTTCTCTACTCCTTACAGTGCAACAATATGGCAGCAAATGGATAGCAGTGCTTTCATTAAAAAAAAAAAAAAAAAGGAAAATAAAAATATATACAACAAAATGGAAAAAAAAGCAGTAGTTTCATCTTTTGGTCCTGTGTCCTTTACAGACAGAACTGCTTTTTAATTTTTTTTCAAAAATTCTTCCTCATATCAACAACAGTAGTTTTCACAAGGCTGAAGAGCTGTGGGAGAAAAAAAAACAAAAACATGTTAGGATTCTGAGCACTGGCTGAAAATGTGTGTATTAAAGCCAAATAAGACATAAGACGTTCTTTTATTAAAGGTTGTAGCTTGTTTGTTTCATTTAACTTTCTGAGACAAATGATAGTTTGAGGAGCTGTATCTTGGCCCACAGAGGACCGAGAGGTGGTTTTGTTTTCTTTTCCAAGCATGTTTGAGATTAGATCACTCCCCCAGATCCTGCGGGGTCTCAAATAAACCAAAATTACTCCAATGGTAACATTTAGTGGGAGTTTAAAAGAAAAAAACCCCAGCTAGGATGAATCAAAGAAAGAGGAAAAAATGAGGAGCTTAAAGACAACAAAAAATCATGGTGCAGCCTTAATCAATTCAAACACAATTTTACCAACAGTTAGACGCTGTCTTCACATAGGGACAGAATTTCCTTCAGTAAAACGTAACCATATAAAGTAGAAGTATGCACGACGTGGCATCACTCCAGTTTCCTCTCAAAGCCACACAAAGACCAGCTCACTGCGGTGTGCAAGCATAGTTTCTTAGTTTTTGCTTCAAAGAAGGACAGACTTTCAGTTGTGCACGCTGATTGGATTGGTACGCTAAAACTCCTTTTGCTTCTCATCCTCAAAACAGCTCAAGCTAGAGACCAGAGGCTAAATATTCATAAAGTCAATGTGACACTAATGGTTTTATGATAATTTAATAGAAAATATGATGGAAGAGAGGAAGAACATTTAAAATAAACTGATTAATACTGTAAATTATCACACACTTGTGTTGCATGCAGGTTTTGTAAGAAGCTAACTGATAAACAACAACAAAGTTGAGCTTTTTACCAGAGACAATAATATAATAATACAGATCTAAACTGGGCCAGAATGCCTTTAAAGGGACATTGAAGTGACTTCAGTGGAAAGGTTATGAACAGTAAGTATTGTACCTGTTGCAGATAGCTCTTTGAACCACCTGTTTGGGAGAAATAAAGTTTAAATCTGACAGGACTGATGTGCAAACAGCTAGTCTGACAGCCCGGACTAAAGGAGGCTGCTGAAGTCCTAAAATTACTCCGCTCTCAAAACTTTTAAAGAGGTTCATGCAAATACTATTTTCATACAAACTAAACTAACTTAACTTGTTCAAAGATTGGATTTGTACTTTGAAATTTCATATGTGAAACTAATTTTACTGGCTGTAAATTTGTAAGTGGATAAAAAAGTTCATGTTCAGGATTAAAAAAATATATATATATTTGTTTGCCATTTGAATTTGGGAAAATTTGTGCTCAGACTTAATCGAGTTTAAAGGCTCCACTGTGCATAATTGTTCCAGCAGAAATGTTACAGGCGTGGCCCAGCTGCTGCTGATCTCGCCATTGCAAATAATCAAGTTAATAAATAATAAAGTTTTTATGTAAATAATTTTGTGATGCAAAACTGATGGCTGTGTGAAGGTTTGTGAAATAGTGCTGGAAGAAGGAGTCATTTTAAGATGGCAGTAATTTACTTAACCTGGTCAGAATTAAACTATTTCTCCAAACTGAGATTGTCCAAAGAGCCACGAACAGAGAAAACTTGGTTGTTTCTCACCTCGTTACAACTGAGAGCCTTCTGAACCTCCGTGTGAGTAGCCTCCTTTAGATTTCATCTGAGCCTGAACGAGGTCCACCTACAAACGGATGCAAACGTTAAATGGCTGAAACCCCCATATTTCTGCGTTCCGATGCCTGAAGATTCGGACAAGAAGCTGAAGAAAACCTACTGCTGCTAATCCCATGTCTCCGGAGCCTACATGTGTGGTGTGAACAAAGTTTGTTGGCTCCCCGATCATGGAGCGGTCAATTCGTCGCCGCCGTTTCTAAAAAAAGACAAAAAGAAAAAACAAAGAAACAAACACACTTTTTAAGCAGCTACACTTACAGCCATCTTATCTTCACTGCAGCAACTGATAAGAGATCAAAAACTCATTTGCATTTCTCCAAATGTTACATTTAAAACTTTGCCCTGCATATTCAAAGCAGTGATCTCCATCTTCAGAGTTTACACTGGAAGTTGGTCAAAAAGTCTCTCAACACGTCAAATAGTTTAGTTAGTTTTCTGAATATACGTATGATAAGCATCGGTGAAGATGAGGAAAAGGCCCGCAGCAGCTGAAACAGGATTGATCCACCACTAACTTCTGACACATCTGAGCCGAGTTGTGAAGCTCAAACGACACAAAGGCTGATGTTTAAAGATTTGTTTTCTATTTAGCCTATTAATAAAACCAAATAAGACTAACCAGATGAAGAAACATAACTGCATGTTGTCTGACAACATAACTGATCACATAAAAGCAAGGACTGTGTCAAACACAGACATGCGGGTAATTTTCCACTTCTTGGTGCAGGTTAGACAAGACAGAGATGCAAATAATTTTACCTCCCACTTCTTTTATTTTTAATAACTGACCTCCAATACCTTCAACGGTACAGGGAGCAGAACTGGAAGAGGAATTACTCTCACTTTTACAGAAGGGAGGTCTGTCAGTCAAAGACACACTTCTGAGTGTTGAAACTAACTTTAACTTTAAAGCTTCTGTGAAAACCTTGCTTTTATTTACTTCTACTGAATCATATTTTAGTTTGAAAATGTAGTATTTTCACACCTTGATTATAACAGAGCTGGAAACTGATTTGTGTGCTTAGTTAAAAAAACAAACAAAAACAACAACATTTGAGACAAGACACTACGCAACAAAAAAAACCAAAACACTACTTAGTTTATTGACCCATATTCCTTTTGAAAGAACAGAGTTTTACACCACTACACTCAAAACAAGGAAGCCTTACTGAGGCTTGTAGAAATCAGTTGCTCCTCAAAGTAAATGTCATACTCACTGGTTGTGGCTGCTCTGCAATGCAGCAGCTGAAGCAAACCCAGAACTCAGTCATTCTGAGGCAGACGAAGAAGCCACAACAGTTTCCTCTCTCAGTTCAGACGGCTCTCTGCGTCTGTCTTCCTGTTCAGAGCTGCCAGAGTCACAAACATGCACCGGAAACTGCTGACAGGCAGGCCACTGGCTTCTCGGGGGGTAAGCTGTCGGCACAAGAGCTGGTCCACAAGGAAAGGCAAATGGGCAGCACACACCTGTTGATGCAGTAAGGAAGACGACAAAACTCCCATTTTGATATAGAGCCATCTCTTAGTGGATATTATTACAAAAACAAACCAACATCTTGTGAGCTCTGCTTGTACCACAGCTAACAGCCTTTAACAAATAAATAAATAAAAAGACCTATTGTCAGCTACCATTTCTTGTTTTCCTCTTAATCTGTAATTGCATATAATAGTGTGACTAATGCGAGTTTTTTTTAAAGGTTTTTGGGAAATAGAACCAACTCTGTTCACACACTTTGACAATGTACATTTCATTAGTCATTCATTGATTTACACATTAAAAGGTTACGCCTTAAGTTTAAAATAAAGAAACCTTCATCAAAAAAAAAGTATTATATCGCAATAAAAGATCGTCATTCTCTGTAAAAACAGGATGTACAATTTAACTGTGTCATCTTTACTTTTTAGGGTTAACAGAGCATTCTTAATCAATTTTAGATTCTTGTAGCAGCAACGGAACAAGATTTAATTCTCAAGATGCCTTCATTTGCATAGCAAGACACCCATTTCATTGAGCCACCCCCTGGAGCTAAATTTATCTGGAGGCTTATCTAACAGGGTAGACAGAAACTGAAAATCCTTTTAAGAAAGTCTCACAAAATATCCTTAAATGTACAGGCGTGCTTATGACCTTGGGGTCCCTCCCCAAAAATGATCAACATTTTTCTGGATTATCAAAACTCTTGGATAAGATTAGGTATAGTATATATAGTATAAAAAGGCAGTCAAAAACTTAAAAAGTGATGAGTTTTATGAGTGTTTGGGGATGTGAAATACCTTAAATATAACAAGGAACTTGCTCACCCTCAGGCTGTTTCTGTTTTACCAGAAGAATGCATAAAAAAATACCCCAAACAAAGCAAGTTCGGGACAATAAAAGAACACACCGGTTTGCCCCGACTGGCCAAACACATAGTTTTAGGCTGTTCTTATAAGTAGCACCACATGCCCCGTCAAGACATTTTGGCACCTTGTTTAAATAACATTAAAAGCTTTTACCTGGCTGTCGCAAACACCACACCTGACATGATATTCCGGGAAAAGAAGTAAGTTCAGGAGAGCGGTTAGTTCTTACAGCTGGTAAAATGAACTCGGAAGTTAAAACAAAAAACCTGATTATTATTTTGTCTGGGCTCCAGATGATTATAAAAGGTAAAGGTATAGAGGGTCCTGAAGTGACACTTTTCATTTTAAAAGGCATGTGGCCATGTGTAGAGCTGATGTGTCGATAAACAAGTTTTACTGAATAAAGGAAATATGTGGTAATGCATACTTGTAGCGTTTACACCTACGCCTTGTTTCTAATTTTGAAGCTCTGGTTACACATTAGCCTGACTAGATCATTTGAAAATTGCATTTTTATTGCGCAGCAGTCTGCCACACTATTTACAAGGAAGATCAGACAGTTTTTTTTTGCTGCCAAACAAGAAGCAAGAGGACCAAATGTCGGCCCAAACGCAAAGAGCTTTGCTGACAAAGTAGCTCTTCCCAATTCGTGTTACTGACTCTGCAGATGACACATCGCTGACATTGAACTGAGGTACCCTGACTAAAGAAGAACCCCACACTGCCGACTGGCTGGGAATGAGCACAGGAACTCTGACTTTAATGATAAGTAAAAGCCTTAAATTGAGCGGTGTCACTACCTGTAAACTCAGGTTACACAAAGGTGACTGGTATTTACAAACAAATGAGCGTTATATAACTTCGCTCCGCTGCGGCAAAAGGCTGCCGTCTTCTGTACAAAAAAATCACAACTCTCTGCAGTTCGTCGTTAACACGCGAGGTATTCCGTCGTTTTCTAATTTATTTACAACAAAATGTAAGGCTTTGATAAATAGAAATAACTACCTGCAGTGAATCAGGCTTAGATCTGTCAGCTGTTATTACAGCTAGCTCGAAAGCTAACCTCGTTAGCAACCGCAGTTCTGAGGGTTTTCCTTACTGACAGCTAGCCGACTGAGCTAGCAGAGTCCGCTTCCGAGCTCTAACACTTCAGCATTTATAAAAAAAACAAGACGTTAAACGGGTGAGCGCGCGAACAACTGTTGCTAATTAAGTGGTAAACATTTTGTCCTGTGTTTCAGTATAGTCTTTTTAAAAGAAAATCAACTCACCAGAAGGTGGCCGGGAGGGAAACGTACACGGTCGAGTACAGGCTGAGGAAAAATACCCCCCCAAAAAAATCAGGAACTGCGCTTACTCGTTACGTAGGCAACTTCCGGTTTGAACTGTGACGACTTCCGTTGAGGTCCACGTTTTTTACATCTCTCGCGCAGCGAACGTTTTTACGCTGCTTAAAAGACGAATTTTAAACCGTAAACATGAGACCATTAACAGAGGATGAGACGAAAATAATGTTCGAGAAGCTGTCGAAGTAGTGAGTGAGCTTAAATCGCTGTTATTGTCCTGAAATGACTCAAATTACACCACCAGGTGTTTGCATGGGTGCTAGCTTGTGTTTGATTTACCGTGTATTTCTTTCTTTTAAAGCATCGGGGAAAACATTAAACTTCTCGTGGACCGACCTGACGGTACCTACTGCTTCAGACTACACCAGGACCGCGTTTACTATATGAGGTATTGATTCAGTAAATTTAAAAAAAAAAATTGTTTTGGGTTTTTTTTGTCAGGAACTCTCGAAGCTCATCCCTCATTGTTTTCTTTTCACAGTGATAAAATCCTGAAGTTGGCCACAAACTTCTCCAGGGACAAGCTCATTTCAATAGGTACTTGCTTTGGGAAATTTACAAAGACCCAGAAGTTCCGCCTGCACATCACAGCTCTGGATTTCTTGGCGCCCTATGCAAAGGTGTGTACTTTGCATTTTAAACCACTGCAAGTAGCTTTTTACCAAGACAACAACATCCCTTCTGCTCTGATCTGTCTGCCAGTGTGCAGTGGTTATTGTGCCATAGGTGGGGTACAAGCTGGACGGGTCAGTTGTCTGTCACAGGGGCATGTAGGGCTGACTCTCCTCTAATGACTATTTATAATGACCAGTTAACCTAACATATGTCTGTTGGAGGAAACTGGAGTACCTGGTTAAAATCCATACATGCATGTGGACAATATGGAAACTAAAAACAGTGTGACTGTGAGATGACAGTTCTAACCAGTGTGCAACTCCTTCTGCACCGATTTGTTTTAATTATAAGCATCTGCATGCGTTATAAAACGACACACCTATTTGTCCTGGCTGGCTCTAGTGGTGAAGCACACCACAGGACGCTGTGGCTGGATATACAATCCATGTTTGAACAGATAGTTTGTTTACAAATGTGAGTTGGAGGTGAGTCACACAATCAGAAGTCTTCTTATGCTCTTTGAAGACACAGGTACTTACAGTTTTCAGTACTGCAAGCCTGCTTATCTCTAAGGGTATCTTTAGGTTAATATTGCAATTAGTTAAATTGAATTAGAAGTCTATCAATGACCCGACAACTAACCACCAGCGACTCAAGTTCAATTCTGCCTTTTCTTTAAGTGATACCACCTTACTCGTCCATGTGTAAATAACTTGAAACTATCATGTCTTCAGTTCAAGGTGTGGGTGAAACCTGGAGCAGAGCAGTCTTTCCTGTATGGAAACCATGTGCTTAAATCTGGCCTCGGCAGAATTACTGAAAATACTATGCAATATCAAGGAGTTGTGGTTTACTCCATGGCTGATGTACCTTTGGTAAGTAACAAACACACGTATTACAAACTAGACTGTAGATATTTGAACAGTGACTCCTTTAATGTCAGCTACTTAGTATAACAGGAGCACGAGTTTAGGAATGGCATTAGTTTATTATGCAGAGCTTTCTATTTCAGGCCAGGACAGTTTCCCATTTTCTTGATGCAAATTACTTATAACCCTTAAGACTTAATTAGGGTTTGTCAAGAACCAATTTTAGGTCCGACCAGTTCAGTGACAGCATTCTTTGGACAGATGAAGACAGCTCTACATGTACCAGAATGACTGGAAAAGCCAGTGCTATGATTAGGTCATGGCTCCTGATGGAACTGGGTCACTTGTGTTGATTTATTTTGTGATAAAAGTAAGGAAAGAAATAAACTCTAAAGTGTTGAAAGATATGCTGTCTGATTTGTGCCGGTAGGATGGAGACTGCTTCATTGTACTTGTGAAAATATTACGCCAAAAGCAGCTCAAGATTGTTGCAGGAAAAACTTGGAAAGCTTCACGCGAGGGGGATTTATTGGACCCCATCATGTGCATTTGTCAAAATGTATACTCGTGTCCCTGAAAAGAGGGCCCACATTTGAAAGAGCTGAATGTTTTATCTTTAATTTTTAGGGGTTTGGAGTGGCAGCCAAGTCAACCCAGGAGTGTCGGCGTGTGGACCCCATGTCCATTGTGGTGTTCCACCAGGCCGACGTGGGAGAGTTCATAAGGAATGAGGACACACTGACATAAAGATACTCAATGAACTTTTTTTTTTTTTATATAAGATTTATCGATTCACACCAAGAACTGATTTTTGCAGCTGTTCCATTTGTCCACTTTTCATAACTACGTGGCTGAATCGAAGAATCTTTTTTTCAAGAGGGCCCAGCTGTAACAACTTAACAGTCCCAGGACTGAAATGGACTATTTCTTTGACAATCTTCATATTGCTAACCTCTGGAGCATTTAGTGCCCATTAATGCATCTTTTTTCGAGTTTTTTGTGTCAAATATTTTCCAGATGAAGAATGTATTTTTGCCTACACCACGGACAGTTCGTTTTTATTCAGCAAGTAGTAAAATAGCTGTAAACCAGCATAAATCCCACATCTTTGTATAATATCATACTGATATGAGATTCCTACAGTCATCAAGTCTGTACAAGTATGGAATTTGCATTTTGTGTTTCCTGGTCTGGATAAGATCGGGAGAAGACTGCTAGAATACATAACATAAATCTAAATAAGAACTTGTCAGCCCAGCTCAAAGGCAGTTTTTTCCATTTTACTGAGTTGGAACACAACCTTACAAAGTGGACATGAAGTTTCATTGAGACAAAATTTGATAAATATAAACTCTTTTGCAAAACCTGTGTCCTTTTTGTTCTTGCCATCCTCCTTTTGTGTACAATGGGTTTACATGTTATTAAGTGTTTCAATAAAAGGATGAACACCATAGAAGCAGTTTTTGTAACAGATCAAGCTATATGCTGGCCAACAGTGAATTTAAATCAGTCTGAAAAGTACAGATATGATGTAGGAGCTCTGTTTCAAACCAAGGATACAACACACTTCTATAAGTTCAAGAAATCAGACATCCTTGTAAATTAGGCAAATGTTCCCTTTATTCACAGGCCAAACAGGTGGGTCTGAGTTCTGTTTGTTCTTACACAAGCCTGAATCTACTAAATGAAACTTTACTACAGCCCCTCTTCTTCACACATGCCAACTCAGCCCTGTGACTACCTCTGTTCCTTCAATCTTTGAACGAGGCAGTGTTTCTGTGTGCATCTTTTTTAAAGTTTCAGGTTTGATCAAAGTTAATTGAATATTTGTTGAGCGAGTTGTCTTTTTTAAGATACAGAAAGCAAGTAATTCAAGTATTTACAGTTGTCTGATGTAAGCACTGAACAAAAGATGTTAGCTTAAAGTAAAGACAAAGAAACTTATACCAAGTTAACTCTTTTGATGGTTCTCCATCGATCTTTAAGGTTCACATTTGACCGATCTGAAAAGGAGTAATAAGACTTGATCTTGTTCCAGTTTCCCTCTCCAAACCTCTTCACTCCTTCTTTTAATTTCTGCGTCTCACTCTCAGTCCACCTCTGCAACAACAGAAAAAATAAAGCTTTGTTAGCCTTTTGCTGCTCTGAAAAGTCAAAGTCATGGCAATTTACTGTATTGCTGTCAATATTGTTTATTGATGCAAAGGACAAAAGTGACAAATTTGCCTTTATTGACTGCGAGAAGTATTAAAATACCTGCGTGACAAAGAGTTCAGCTTAGGTTATCAAGGTTTATGGAATGTGGCCAAAGAGGAAACAAAAATAAACTGTTTGCCTAAACACTTATCCAAACAACGTAGAATGTCATTAGATCAACAAAACATATGATGAATACATATTAGTGGTAAAGGCAACTCCAGCACAAAAGCAATGCCTCTGGCCTGTCACTAAGTTACGCAATAGTGTTTGTTCCTTTCCTTACATTGGTCAAAGTACAGTGTTTTAAAAATAAAGTCAACAGTTTGTATTTAGATGACATATTATGAAGGCTACATAAATGTGAACAACCCACAAATTGGAAAAAACAAAACAAACAAACTCAAGAGTTGGAAAGAAATGCCAATTCAAAGATGAGGAACCAGTTTTTTTTTCCACACAGAAAAAAATAACATTTTATCAAGAGAACTGAATATTCTGACTGAATTAACTTTAGCAGCAAAGCCAAACGCCACATAATTGTTGGCATGAGCATTTCGGTTTAAAATCACCTGAGAAACCAGCCATTTTTGAGAATAAGTCGCAAGAAAGGTTAGAGCAAAGAGTGGATAAACCACAAAAGGGTACAGGTGGATAAGTGAAGTACATGTGGATGTAAAGCTAGTGTTTTTTTTTTTTTAAACCTTTGAATACTGCAAATGGCAGGACTTGTCATTCTTACCCGCCTCCTGGATCCTGAATTTGAGACGGTGCTCTCAGTCAACCCTTTGAGATTAAAAAAAAAATTAAAAATTACACACTTAAACAGATCAGCATTTTTCAACAACAAAACACTGGATTGATTTGATGCATTTCTTGATGGGTCCTTACTGGGGTTCCTTCTGGAGATGAAAGATGACTCATCATCACTCCATGTGTCTTTAGTCTCCTTTGCATTTTGGACCATTTCTTTCCTGTAATTGTAAAGAAGCGTCTCACTACTCAGAGTATTTTACCTGATAAAGCAAAAGTTGCACTTTAAATCCTGCATGTGCTGATTTATGTTTACGACGTACTACACCTCATATCTTTATCATAAAACAATTCAAGTACGTACAAAAGCTGTACATTCGATGTGATTTAACATTAATTTGCAACGGTCCAGTCACTGACACGGCCGTCTTTACTCACCATTTTGGAAGTGGGGATCGTGTGACCTTGTGAGGAGTGGAGCTCTGAGGAACATGGGGACGGGAGGACACAGTGGACGAGCTGTCCAATGAAGAGTCTGAGATACAATAGTCTTCGATGTCACCTGGACTGCTGTGTAGAGAAGTCACGTTTATAAAGAAATTCTCATTGGAGACACTGAGATCAAATGAACAATGCATTTACGCTTTCTTGCTCAGAGGAGACGCAGACAGTGGTTCCGGTGGTCTCTGCACTGGAGTCAGGGGGGTCAGCTCCTCCTGTGGCTTGTCCTCACTTGCTGATGAGAAGTCGTTTGACTTCCTGGAGTTTCAAAGATGAGAGTAAAGCCAATCATTAACCTGAAAGTCAGACCTCTTTTCAAAAGTAACAACCTTTAAAACACAAACACAATGCATTCATTGCCAAATATTACTGAATAGGTGACATATAATGAAAAACATTCAAATTGATTAATGGAGATTTTAAACATGCTGAGCTGATCTGGACTTAAACATTAACTACATAGAATATCATACAACTCATTCAAAATGTAGCTGTACCTTCTGTTTTACAATTTGAAAGAACGGTTTTATTAAAATATTGTCAATAATATCAGTACAATTTAAGTTAACTCATTATTATGTTAAGTCTGTAGGACTGCATGTTTGGGTGAACTCCAGCCTGACTGTGAGGAGGCACTGGACTTACCTGATGAACGATCTGTTGGATCGGTCATGGAGGTCCGGATCATTTATTTTCTTGTTTCCGACTGAATCAAGGGAGTCTTCATCATTGTCTGCAGAGCACTTCGCCAAACTACGACCAGCAGATACAGGAAAGTATTAGAGGACAACAATATTAAGGCAGCAAAAAGCATTTTGTTTGTTTGTTTCTGTGGTGTTGAACGGACCTGCTCGCTCCAGTACTCCGTCTGGGATACTTCCTTGTGGGTGTGATCACTTCTTTCTCTGTGAGTGGACACGACGTGTCTTTTAGGTCGTTTCTACTGGAAACAGTTTGTGGCGACTGTTTTGTCACCACTTCAGTTTCCAGTTCCTCCGCAGCCGTTGTACACTGCGAGCTCGGCTGACTGTCTGGTTCAGTCACCAGCCGCACCAAAGTGTAATGTGAGAGTGAATCCGCCTGCGTCTGAGGCCCTGTGTCTGACTGCGGAGGCTGGTCTGCTGGGGAAGCTTCCATGGGGCTGCAGGAGTCCCTCTGAAATAGCAGGTCCTGTTCTGAGTTCAGGTTTGCGCCCCTCACTGGATCAACTGAGTGCTGCAGACGAACCTCTTTTTCCTGTGCCTCTGTTTCCACCTCCTGCATCAACTGAGCAAATGTTTTTCTGCCTGAACCTTCAGCCAGGGCATTGTAGGCCATTTCTAGTCTGAATCTCGGAATAACTGAAGATTTACTGAAAGATAAGAAAAACACACATGCATTCAAAAAGAGGCAAAATGTAAATAAAGTTGATTGATGCCTGGAAACTTACCCTGACTGTGGAAATGTACACACAGTTTGCAACATTACGTGTTTTGTTTCCTTCTAATGACTGTATTTAAGTCAAATAACTTTAGTACTAAAAAAAAAAAAAAAAATCAAGAACTTCTTCAGATTATATTATGATTAAGGAGTCTGCTAATAATAATCAATCAAATAGCTTCTGGACTTAATTACAACCTGTTGTTTTTCTCAATATTCAAACAGAGGTTCATTCAATCACTCTGATGCCCTTCAGACTCCATCCAGAATCTTACTCAGTGAAGTGAGATGTGGAGACACAGAAGCAGAAACCTTTGTGTCAGAATTTCAAACAGTTACAGTTTTACAACCACAGCTCGAAAAGGTCACTGCTGAGATGGATCAAAACCAGCATGCCATTGTGTCTTTGGTGACAACACAGCTGCACAGACTCTGGAAACTTCCAACACAGAGAAAGCATACCTAAAATTTAACTGGACTGTGTTTATTTGTAGACAGCAGGGAGAACGGGGTTGGTTTTGCTCATTAATCTCAGAAGTTTCATCGTCTGGTCCCAGAAGTCTTTTAGTGACAAGATTCTTTGCAGCCTGGCGTACACACAAACACAAACAATTAAAAGAGTGCAGACGCGCACGCTATCAACAAATAAATAAATTGATCTGTGACAGAAACACATTTTCATTTTAAGCAGAAAATAGATGTTATGGATCAGTTTTAAAAAGGCAGTGAGCTTTACTTATTTACTGTAAGTTTCCTAAATGAATCATTCATCCCCGATACAAACCACATTGGCAAAAAGAAAAAGTCTTTTTTTTTTAGTCTGATTTACAGCATGTGTACCTTGTAAAGAAAGGGAACAGTGAATGAGCAGAGACACTGACAGAAATCCAGCATCTCCTCCTTGAAGCTCTGAAAGTTCATTTGCTCGATGATCTTGTGTTTTTTATTCTTCTGACGGATGAGATTCATGAAGGTAGTCTTCTACAGAAAACACAAATTCACTGAATTAAGATGCACAACAGAACAGCTTACATTTATGAACTATTTTAGATTTGATATTCAGCTAAAATATTCACAAATTACCACAGGCTTAATCATTATTTAGCTAAAATGAAATTAAATGGAATTGTGTGTTTCCTTAAAGGGACATTTTCCTCTTTTAAATGGAATTGCGAGAAGTAGTTATAAAAAGTCAGTGTTTAACCTGCAGCAGACACCAGTCAGAGCGACACGTTGTGAAACTCAAACTGCTCGGAAAGCTTCGGGTTTTTGCTGATTTAGACAGTGGAACTTCTCTCTTAAACGGGCCCTGCTCTGAATAGCTGATAGTTCATGAGAACTTCGCCAGCATTTTCAAACTGAGGTTGTTCTGACTGCCGTCTGCTACAGGTTAGACACTGACAGTTGACACCTAATCTACACAACCCCACTTCTAAAAAGTGTACACACCGCCTGAATAGTGCATAAAAAGTAAGTAAAAATAAAGAACTAAATGTTGAGTCATGGATTTACTTTTTGCTGACAAGTTTCCTTCTATAATAACAGGCAAATGTTATTATAGAAGAGATTTTTATCTCTTTGGTTATTAATTCTACTGCAGCTGTTGACTGAAAGTTAAATGTTGATTAAAAGGACTTACCTTGGCAGTCACTGATCTTGGAAAGTACTGGTTAAGTGCTTCTTTGGCTTTCTCAAATTGTCCATTCTTGATGAAAGTTCCCACAATCTAAAGACAGAAATACTTCTTAGCTTTTTAGCTCAGAAGCTTTTTAGCCTCAAACAAGCTTGTTCCCCCCACCCTCACAACTAAGTAAGTTTTATGAAGCTCTTTACTGTAATTGTAATTGTAATTGTTTCAACACAAAATAAAGATGTTTTTAAAGGTTAATTTTCTCACCACAACTATACTCTTACACACAAACGTGCAGAACTGTAAACGTACCATCTCCTTGAGTGAAGTGGACACATTCTCACATTCACGTTGTGGAAGACTGAAGTCCCTCGTCATCATTTCCAGCAGAAGTAAGGCTGATTCCAGAGGAGTTTTCCTCTGACCACGTTCAGACGGCTGGTCTGCAAGCAGAGACACGTTGATATTCATGAAACCAGAAAAATAATTGTTTAAGTTTGATTGTTAAACAAGTTTTGCAGTGTGTAAGATAAAATAAGGTTTTGAGTGAATATCATGATTCTTTAACTCACTCTGAACTTAAAATGCATCTAATCCTTTCATTTACATGGCACAATGAATTACACAACACATGAGGCAGTTAGTAACACACTGATGCTGTACTGAGACGTAAAAAAGATTTAAAAAAATTATAAATGATCTTACCGAGCTTTTCAGCATTACTTATGTGTGACAGAAACTGCAAAAGACTAATCTTTAGATGATAGTCATCGTTATTAATGACCTCCACCGGACGATTACAGATGCCTGAGGAAGAAAAAATGGTCAGTAGTTCACACTCATAATTGACTCTTCACTCCTGAGTTTGTGATTTTGAATCAATCTAAGGACACTCCGATACAAATTAAGACTCAAACCGGAATTCAGGTCAGTTTAACACAAAACAGCTGACATAAAAATGAGGACAAGTTTATTGGTCTGTAGTAAATCACTTGTCCTACAATACAACTTTGCCTGCATGAGCTGAAATCACTTTACTGTTTAAAAAAAAAAAACAAATAAGGTTGTCCTGTCAGCTTTATACAAGTTACTTTGATTAGTTTGATAACAATGCTGAGAAGCCAGGTATCAAACCAAGATGATTTTCTCACCACCATCATCTGTTCAATCTCCTTCTACTTCCTAATACTGCAGAATAGGATGAGATTTCGTGTGAGATGTGATGCAAAAAATGTCATATCTTTTTGTAGATTTTTCTAAAGGAATTAGAAGCATTGATGTGTTTTTGAGACTGGCTGGTAAACTGAAAAAGCGACCAATGGTTTAGAGAAAACATCGACAGCAGACTGAAACAAACAAACAAACAATCGTTTAGGATTAAACTAAAACAAACGCAGCTAAGTTTGGCTTCTTGAGAGGCAAACAAAATACGAGGGATGACTCCAAACTGTCTCACATCCACGCCGAGTTAAATTTAAACGAGACAAGTTAAAAGCTTTGTTAAGTCATCCGAGGTTAATCCGAGGTAAACTTCATTAACTCGAGGCTTGGCGGGTAAGAAACATCCTAAGAAGTCCTCTTACCGTCCACAACATTGGAAATCGCACTAAAGTCTGCATACTGCTCGTTTTTGAAGAACTCCAAGGCCAAAGATAAATAATAGTCAAAAACCCATCGGTTAACTATACTTTCAACGTCAAATAACCCGTCGTTTACGCTTTCTTTTTCCGCCATATTTGCGCTCCTTCTCCTTCTCCTTCTCCTCCTCCCCCTCCCCCTTCTTCTTCTTCCTTTCCTTGTAGTCTTTCTTCTTCGAGCTTTTTTCCCTGCAGCCTGCTTTCAGAACCTTTACCGCCCCCCACCGAGTGGGAGGGGAACTGCTGAAGATTGACAGCTCAACAACCAATCACAGCCGAGCATTCCTCACCGTTCCGATCCTCCGTGAAAGCGAAAGCATAAATAAGCATAAGCATAAAATAAACTAAATAAAGACTGCTAATCTTTTTTTTTGTCTAAATATTTATTTTACTTTGTTACAAAACTTGTCTGCGTTTTATATTTTACAGATTGTTTTACCACATCACATTACCACAAATGTGTATTTACCAGTTTTGAAATGGTTTCTCTTGTTTACAGTTTAAATAATCTTTAATATTATTTACACCAGCCTTAATATTCTCTAATATTTGATAGCCTTTGGTTATGATGATATGATATAAATAATGGACTAGAATAAAACAAACTTCAATAAATACAGGGATGATAGAAATAATGGACTATATTTTGACGAATGCCACAATATCTGTTCCCTAATCATAGTAAACTTTAACAGCATTTTAATGTGTCTTTATATAAAGGTGTTAGCTGCAAGCATATCTGTATCATTTTATAGAACACATTTTACTGAAAAATTGAAAAATAATGTAAAAGCAGTCACAATTTATAGCTTTAATTTATTCAAGTTTATTATGTAAAAGAATGACATTTATGATATGACAAAATTTTGACACAATTTAAAATAAAAAAAGGACTCAAAACATTCAGTTTATACGATGTTTATAGTAACCTTTATACTTTGTTTATAAAACTGAAGGATTCTTGTTCCTAAAGAAACATTTTCCCCCGGGAGAGGAAACAAAATCTTTCATAACTGCTCATGGCAAAAGTTAAATATAAATATGCGATCGAACATCCATCACTGTTACTGTACATCACAAAAGCCTCTTCTTCCCAAACCTGTTTCATAAATCCCCTTTCACTGCAAAAGCTCGTCTGAGGGGGGGAAAAAACAGCTTGGACAGCATAGTGTTGTGTCTATAATTCTGCACAATGTTCAACAATCATCTCATCACAGTGACTGAATCTTCAAGCCACACAGCAGAAGGTAGAGAAAAATATCACAATCAATATAATCTTTTAATTAGAAAAAACAAAAAAAACAACCCTTTTTGTACAGATTAGTCCACTGATCATGATTGTAAAACTACACACCCTGTAACGGAATCTCATTTTGAGACATTAACTACAGCATCCCAGTTGGGTCATGAAACGGGACCATCCTACTGTTAAATACTCGTTTACATCGAACACGCGTCCAAATGATGCCAGTCAACATCAGCCATCAGGTCAATACAGCAACATTTGTTAATTAATCTGTTAACTCGGTTTGCCCCACTCAGGACAGACACTTCTACATCAGCCTTATTAACCCAAGACCAGCTTTATTAACTTTATTCTAATTTAATAGCATCGTTGGTTAAATTGCTTGGTCGTTAGATCTAAATGTTATTTTGCAACCGTTTTCAAAAACAGCTGTTGCTTGATTAGCAACATGTTTGTGCATTTGCAAAGCAATAAAACTATACAGCGCAATTTTGTTTCTCCTGTCTTTCAGATATACATATAACTATGACTTCTTTAAGGGCGTAACTATCTGATTTTTACTAAACAGTGTGGTCCAAATGACTTGGCGTATGGAATATGCTTGAAATAAAATATTAAAGTCTGCCGCTGCGGTGATGAAGTCCAGCTAAATAAATAAAGAGAAATTAGAGAGCAGCTATAAGAAAAATCCCCTGATATCATTTGGCGCTCAGTGCTCCATCCCTTGGACCTAAAACATCCTGATGACAGCATGTTCCTTAACACACACAGCCTAAGAGCTTTCAGTATTATTATGTATTGTAAACGGAGGAGATTTTCCTCTCCTGACAACCACAGGTAAGCAAAAACAAAGTAGCATTTTACCCCCCCAAAAACAAAAAAAATAGACATTAAGAAAGTCTTGGTTTGACTACACTACAGCAAAACCAGCCTCTTAGTCAACACTTTAAATCCTGAACTTTAGGTTCAGAAAGCCACAGTCACCAGTGCTAACAGCTCATTACTTATGCACAGTTAAAATCCGAAAATCGACACTTTTATATTTTTTTGACTTGACTGCATGATTTAACAGCTTAAGTGCTCTGATAACACCGGGGAAAAGTCAGTTGATACCGCCACCAGATTTAACAAACCTTAAACTTCGTGCAGCGGACAAGTCGGGCATCTGTTGGAACTTCCCGAAACTTTGTTCAACAACAAAGTTTGCACGAGGAGCTAAAAGCCGCGACCGTTTTTATGGCGAAGAACTTTCTTTTTTAAATCTACAGAAGCCAAGCTTTACGGAAACAGAATCAAACCGAGCCTGCAATGATTCAGACGATGCGCTCGTGTGTTTCCGAGTTCTGCTTTTCAAAAATGTTGCACCACGCAGTTGCCAAGCAGCATGCAAAACCAACTGTGTCTCAGACTCAGCTCTGTAAGACTGTGCTGCGGGATGGAAATGCAATGAAGTCGCATTCAAATGTTCTTGTATATTCCTACTAAACACGGAGGCCGCCTGCCGTTTCCCCACACACAGAAAAAAAAAAACATGTAAGAAGAAAATGAGTCCAACTAAGTAACATTCAGTCTTCAACCGGAAATATGTTGTTATAAAAACACAGGGAGGCATCTCAGTGGTTTGACAGTCACTTATTGTTTTTAGAAACGTTGTAGAGATGTTGAGCAGCACGTAGGAGTGGTGAAATGGCAAATCTATGGACAGTTAAAATGAATACAAAACAATTTTATTTTTCGTCCCAATGAGGACGCAGAATAACAGTAGACATCTCCAGTGAATCATCACGGGCAGCTGTTGAGGAGTGAGCTTCAGCAGGTATTTAAAAAAAAAAAAAAGGAATATTAATTTTAACTGGCTCACAAAATGCAAAAAAAAAAAAAAAGAAATCACCCCAAAGAAGGAAAAGCATGACAAAAGGGGATGACCAGACAGGAGAAGCCCCTCAGTCCTCTTGAATAAGAATGAGGCTTGTGTTCACAGTAGCCTGCTCAAGATGATGAAAGCCTCATTTCCAGGCTGAGATATCGGCTGATTGAGCAGTTCTACATGCAGTTTTATAAGATGGTACAAGCTCCGATGACCACTTTGCTCCATGTTTGGGTTCCTCTGAAGTGTTGCGTATGAAGTGCACGTCCTCGACTGTTGATTCCTTTGTTTGGGTCCAGACAAGTGTCAACATCACCCCAACTAAGATCCTCTTGTCTGGATCTGGTGATGATAAAAGATGTCTCTGAATGTCTTATGTGCAGCAAAGAACAAAAACCTCCTTCGGCTGCATATTAAAAGGTGCATGATTTAAGTTCCACCAGTACCCCAAAATGGTCAGAAATAAAAAAAAAAAAGAAAAGTCACTTTGAGTTCTTTACTTCATGCTTTATCAAAAATGGCCCAGACAAATCAGAACAAATAGTCCAGTTGTTGAGGATACTTGTGCAGACCAACACCGAGGTGATAATACAGACGTTGAGCAGCGTTTGTGATGCACTGTCTGTCTGTCACCCAGCAAAAAAAAAAAAAAAAGCCTCAGTGAGAAGAGGTCCATCTGAGTCCACAGCAAATCCTGCTTTAACCCCAGCCAACGTGTTGGTGATCTTCATCAGGTTCTCCAGATTGTCAGACAGAAAACTCAGAGCCCCCCCGGCGGCCGTGGCTCAACAGCAACAGGCGCCGCAGACGCAAACCTGTGAAGGGGTTGCACCACAGAAGAGATGGCGGACCCCCGAACACAGCTTTCATTCCGTCCCATCTCATGTGGCGCTCCCACGTTGGCTTCTCATTTTTTAGACGTTCGATCTCCTGCAGGACATTTAAAAAAGCAGTTTGGGTCAGGAATTTAACTTGGTTCCTGTCGAGATAAACTAGAAAAAAAAAAAAGGTGCGGCCTGGCGTGCAGGGGGGATACTGACCGTCTCGTCGTTGCAGATGGAGTGAATCTGTGTGCCAAACATTACGGCCGTGAAAGTGAGGAAGAGGATGGCTTCGAGACAGAGGAAGATGAGGAGCAGCACAGACACCCCTGGGGAGAAGTCACTGCACTCTGAGCACAGAGGGAGGAAGAAAGTCCACTTCTTTAGTTTGCTATGACTAAATCAACTGCATATAAAAAAGGTTTGAAATAATTGTTTTTGTTCGATTCCAAGGATTTAGCTTTGGTTCTAATAAAGCTGTCAGAACTGATAATTCACTGAATGGAAACTTTTTCTTTAATTATTTTATTGATGATGAAGCACTCTCTCTCCTGCAGTGATTGTCAACAAACCACAACTGCAAAGAGTTTTTTTTTCCTTCTAGGTAAGAGGCTCATTCTGTACATTACAGAAGAAGGGGAGCTTCTATGAATAAAATATTATCCTCATTCTTTGGTTCATTTCCACAGAGAGGCCCACTGGGGAGCAGAAAGATAAATGAAAGCTCTTTGTTGATTCGCCTGCACAGTTCCAACGATCTGTGCAGAAGAGCCGATTTCACTACAAGATGAAAACCTTTTTCCCCTCACTCTGCACCTTGTGTTTCTCCGTTTCTCTATAAAGAATCCCAACTACTTGCATAAATACTGGACTTCTAAATTTCCTTTATATCTTAAACTATTTTTTTTTTGGTACAGTAAATGCTTTAAGGTCTTACCGTTCCACTGGACTTTAATACATGTGAAGAAATGCATTCCGCTGAGACCGAGGGCATGGGCAGAAATCAGTGCAATGTACATCTAAGGAGGAAAAACAAAAAGCGAGTGAGCAATATAATGTGGTGTACCTATGTTTTTAGGATTTACATCGCCGTATGAACGTGGGAAACAAGCGCAAACTATATCTTTTGATGGCAGGTGACCTTGCACGGCCCGGCCGTATATGACAGCTTTATTTTTCTGCCTTCAAAAAGCTCCGGTCAGCAAATGAAGCCAGAGAAAAGTGCTGATGTTATCAAGAGAGCCACAGATGGCGATGGGAGCGCATTTGATGTAGGCCCGTTTCTGATGCATTACACCGCTACTCGGCTGGTCTAAAAAAGCTCAAGATGGGAATCTGCTAATTGTGTTCTCCTGCATAACAAACAAAACAAAATACTTACAGAGTTGGGAAAATCAGAGTCATATCTGTTACATTTAATAGCAACCGTTTGAGCGGGTTTATAAGCTTCTAATTCAACTTCCTTCGAGATTTAATAAACTCTTCCTGCCATGATGACTGCTGTGTACTTACAGTAAAAAGCACAAAGAATCTCTGATTCTTTTCGCCCACGCAGTTGTTGACCCAGGGACAGTGATGGTCCATCTTCCGGATGCATCGTTTACAAATACTGCGAGGAACAAGAGACATTAATGAGCGACAATACACAGCTCCTTTTTTTTGTTTGCAGTTTAATGTTTAGTTTCAGCAGGAAATGTTCTCCTGAATCTAACTGCTGTCTTGAACACACAGTTTAACTACAGCGAGGCTCTGCCTGCTGTGAGGACTTGGTGAAAAAACTGACCTGCAGTGGTGCGCTCTCTCAGGTTTGATGCTACAGCACTTTGGACACTTGTAGATGACTTCCCCGGGTTTAAGCTGCAAGCTCTCCATGTACTCCTTGGTCGCATTGCCTTTAGGGACTGCACCCTAAACAGAGGGGAAGGAAGACAAACACAAACCAAATAAACAAACGTCATCATTTGCAACAGTCTTTACAAAGAAAGCAAACGCTCAGGCTGAAGGTGGGGCAACCATCGGCTCTTCTCATTCTGTTTTCAGTCGGATAACTACAAGAAACAAACAAACTTATCTCGTCCTGAGTACTCTAGTAGTACATGGTAGTATGGCTGTAACATGGCAGAGGGGAGAGTAAAAACACCTGAGGTTAAAACACAGGTTTGACCTCCTGTATCTTAAGCCTTTGCGTATTATTGCGAGGTTTCAGACGTGACATTTGTTAATGCCTGGGCTGTTATGCAGGAGCATTAGTGTAAGTGTTTCCCAGGCATTCCGTTTCTTGTCGTTGTTCCACCAACAACACATTATTTGATTCATAAGCCTTTAAAGCATGAGTTGTCTGGATTCAATCTCGTCAGTAAAGCTGAAAAAGTCGTTCTGCTTTCACAAACAGCTGGAAACAGCCGGAGGGAAACATCACAGGGCTACACATACGTCCATAAGAAACCCAAATCAAACTGAATGCAGCAGTTTTTTCACTCCACCGTTTGACTCACTATGTTTTAAAGACACCTTCATGGAAAAAAGGAAACAGAACAACTTAAACTAATATATAAAATAAGATAAAAATCAGCTTGAGTGAAGGTCTGAACACTGTTGTTTGATTAAATAAAGCAGCTGATAGACATTCAGATTAATGGACTGCTGTGTGCTGCTCTCACACAGAGCTTCCTCTCACACACTTTACACACCCCATCAGTTCAGCGTTCCAGATTATATTAACAAGTGACTCGACTCCAAGTGTCAGACTGTGGCAGTGTCTTTAGACTGTGCCGTAGCTTGTACTGTCAAAACGTCTACAAGAGACTCTTTTTTTTTTCAGAGTAGAAAACTAGAGTAAACAATTTATGTAATATTAAGGTAAAATATGTATTTATTTTTAAACTCCATCTAAAGATCTTTCTATTTAATTTTTTTTAAGTTCCCAAATTTCTGACTTCCTTTGCTCAACATGGCCCGTCACGAGTGAACTTCCCCTCCTTACCGGGTCAGTCAGCATGGTGCGCATGTGCGAGGCCAGCGCAAGCACGGCCAGCGAGTTGAAGGTGGCCCCGTTCAGCAGCGAGTACCAGAAGTTCTTGGCGGGCAGGAGCATGACGAAGTTCACCACGAACTCCGCGTACAGAACCAGGAACCAGGTCATGGTGGCGCACACCATCCCACAGCTGTCCTGGATGAACCACAGTGTGCGGTTCCCCGCCGTGTGGCCCGCGTGGGGTCCCCCGACCATCACTCCGGCTCCCAGGCTCCCCGCCTCCACGTCTGCGCCCGCCGACAGCAGCGGGTGGTGCTGCTCCATGTCTCGTAGCCGGTGGTTTGAAGACTGCATCCTGCCCTGGGGAGAAAAGAAATACTGAATGAGTAACGTCTTTATTTCCAACATTTCATAGAATACCTGTATTCGGTGGGCAATTCTATACTAGAAAACAACAACAAAAACTCTTCCACAGCTATCATATTCAATGTTATGAGATTAAACACCATTTTTTCATTAGCTTATCATTGGGGTCAACATAAAAATAGGTCCAATGATACGGTACTTATTGCTGCGCCCTTTGAGCAACCACTGCGAGAGCCATGAGTCACTGGACTCTGTTTTCATGTCAAGGTCGTAGGAGAACATTCAGGGGCAGCTGGAAGACAAAGTCCACAGCTTCAAGATAAATCAATAGATATCCAGGTCCCTTTGGGAAAACTGATCCTGCACCTGTGGTGCATTCAGGCTCTAATAATAATCTGTAGACCCAGATGCCATCTGCCGGCAGGCCTCGTTGTTATTGACAAAACAAGGCAAATAAAATGAAATGTTTTGAGTTTTTCTGGTGGTAAAAGAAGAAAAACCATGTAACACTTTGTTCAGATTAGCTAGAAATCTTATCTGTAAACATCTATCCATGTCAAAAGGCTGATGGAGCATATTTTTCTTGGTTTCACACACAAAATGTCTGCAGTTTACCCATTACACTCAAACATATGTCAAAGACAAGAAAACAATTGAAATATATATATTTTAATATCAATTAATTGACTGAATTTTTGTTGTACATTAAAAATAGTGAAGTATAATCCCAATAATAATCTAATAAAGCACATAATCTGTCCAAAACACAATTTAACAGAATTAAATACAGGAAAATAACACATAAAAGCTCTAAAATCATTAGAAAAGTGCTCTGTAAGTATGATTTTATATTTCGTTTGTATTAGTTTCAGCAGGTCATAGATATAGAGATGAATAAAAACAATTATGATGAATATAAAACAACGATTATGGTTATCACACACAACTGAGATTAGGTGACAGGCGAACTAAGATTAAGTCACACTGCTCACATAACAACTTCAGCCTGAACAGCCCTGTTTAAGATGTTTTTAACCATAAGCCATACATTTTTTTTTTACTCATTATAAAGCAAAGAAATGAATCTAAGTTGTTCCTACTCACTAACATGCCTTACTGGTAGAATGTGAAGCGTCGCTCTGAAGCAAACGACCACTTCCTTCCCCAAACGCTCTTAAATCAAACGAGACGTTTGGGTGGTGCAGAGCTCAGCGGCCATGTTTTAGCTGACTAAATGTCTCGCAGATGTTCGTTTCTGCTCGCTTCCAATAACTTTCCGCAGCAATGAGTGCGACGGAGACTGCTTGCGAACAGGATAATGTGGGAGGAAAGAGGTTTTTGGCTTGTCGTGCTGACATCCCAAAACAACAAATACATCCTCCTGACAGTCATTAAACAGCGATGACTGTTTCTCTTTGGGGGTTTCGTTTTTTCCGCAGGCTACAGTGACTTTGTGCCATCCAGCAAGTAGCAGAGATGTTAAATATGAGCGCTATATTGACTATATACAGCATAAAGATATTTTAAATGAGATGTAAAATTTAACCCAGCCATATATTTTTCCTTTTATTACACGCTCCGATTTCCCTTAAAGTCATGCCAGTATTTGTACTTTTCTCTGCTCTGTCCAGGTGTTTGTGAGTTGGTCCGAGTGACAAACCCAACATTGTTGGCATTCACATTGTTCACGACGAAAACTAAATATTTCAAGTTAATAAGAGCAACAAAGACTTCAGGCAACTGCACTGGTTTTGTAAAAGCTGATGCTTTCCTAGTCTCCTGTGTGTTCGCTCATAACAGCACAATTAAACATGAAGACATGTGGAAACTCGGGAAATTAGCTATCAAGTAAACAATGGAAAATGCAGAATGGAAGAAATAAACCAGGCTGGCTTAATTTAATGTTATCAGTCCCCTCATCTCATCTCATCTCAGCTTCTTATATGTGTACACAGTTTTTTCTTATGTCTTATCCCATCACGCTTTCTCGGTGACAATATTATGAAGTAAAACACGCAACAGAAGAAAAAAAGAGGCCCAGAAACACACTCACAAACATCTTCGTACCGAAGCCATTATTTCCAGCTAACATGAAATACACAACTTGTTGCATATAATGTTCATTGTGTTGCAATGGCCTGTTGACGTATTTTATGATTTCATCAGATGATTATTGTCTTTACTTAAGACAACCTGCAATGGGAAATTATTATTTGTATGTTAAGAAAGCCCTTAACAAGAAACCGGAGAAGTGTGAGGAACCACTCATTGCCCATTATTACAGTATTGATTTTTTTGTGTGATCAATAAAGGGTGGGGGAGTGGGGGGCAAATAAAGTCTCGCCGAGCTGCTCCACCAGCTGTCTGCCCTTTTCATCCTTTCTGACACACACACAACCATCGTTCACCACAACGTCATCCGACCCAGGTCGCTTTAAAGCATCGTTCGGCTACGGAGTCATCACCTTCTAAGAGCACAAAAAGTCAGCGTGAAACATAATTTCTCATCTATAGTTTTACTAAGAAAAGTTGATATTTTACCAAAGGGGTTTCTGGTTATCAGGTGACAAGTTTGATTGCCAACAGAAGGTAAATAAGTGATGCTCTGACTCTCTTTTTCAGGAGCCGGCCAACTTCCTGCTCTGAGCTGGCATAAAAAGACATATATTGACAGCAGACTTTAGCTTCTTGGAGCCTGGTGAAATGGATTTTCACACTATTTTCATGTTGAACAGATGGATCTGAAGATCAGTAACACAGGAACAAATTAGTAAATGCACTCTAACAACACGCTGACGGCTGCATCTCAGCAGCAGGACCTTTTCATTGGACAAATTCAGAATGTGAATAAATGAGGAATGCAACTGGACCAGCTCTTTTCTTTTTACACGAGAGAGACAAACAGATGACATAAAGTTGGCTGTGCCCGCTCTCGTGGACTGAAAAAGCAAGGCGTGCAGCACACCTAAAGTCAGCTTCACCACAGCACGCCGGGGTGCACGCTTCCTGAAGCATAAACGCAGAAAAACAATGCAGGCTGACAGCCGTGAAAAAAACCCAACCCAAAACACTTGTGTAATAATTTCACATTTCACATTTCACATTACGAAACAAACTTCTAGTTGCTTGTCTCTCCTATAAGAGCGTTAAACACGGATTCAGCATGAAGTGCTGCGAGGAATTTGTGTGTCAGAAGGAGAAATTTGAGGAATTTGTTGCAGCTAAAATGTTGGTTTCAGTCGGCAAGCGTTTATCAAATCCTAATCATGTGACAGAAAATCCACCACAGCACCCAACATGTCAGAAACTGTGAAAACACAAGCGTGGCATGTGTTACAGATATTGAATTACAGCATGAATGGCGGTCAGCATGAACCAAAAACAATGATGTCTTACTGTAAAAACACAACAGACACTGAATATCAACAAACTTGAAAAGAAAGCTGTAGTCCTCTGGGTGCAATCTAGGACTTTGCAAGAACTGACAGGAAACACACCCATCATTCATTCTGACCATGTTGTGACACAGCACTTATTCTAACTGTGAATCAGTGTTTTAGTTGACCCTTGGTGTTTGTGGTTTTGTCGAGCCACTTCTGTCTTTTTATTTTTAATCAATCTTCAACAGTGAGTCAAAAAAGAACCTTAATATTAAAGTTAAGAAGTTGAATCCAACCCTAATACGTTGGTTATATTATTTGTATTTAACCAGAAGAATAACAAACTGAATACCAATGTCAGACTACTATTAAAAGGGGAAGTGTTGAGATTTTAGACTTCATCAAAACAAACAGCTCACTAACCACAACCTTCTCATCTGACAGCCTAAAACTAAGTCTTAATTATTAGGCTAAAAGCATACTGTGGGTCTTTCCTCCGTGATACAACGAGTGCTGTAAAGGTCGTGACAGACACACTTCCACAAACACACACCCACACACACACACACAGGGCACAGCCAGCCGCTTGCATTTAGTCTGGTACTTCTCGATCAACAGAGCTGGCAGCTAAATCTCACTGGCTAACTAGCCATTGAAACAAGCTAACAAAGCTAACACGCTACCACTGTTAGCGAGTGCCTTCCGAGTGACAGCTGAATGGCATACCTTAAGAGTCCTTAATTGTTATGCGGGGAACTCGTTCTCAGTGCATCTGGCGTCCCGTTTATATTAAACTCAAAGGCGACACAGCCGCACATCGGCAGGGAGAACACATCGCTCAAACAACGAGCTGACAGTGACCAGTAACAAACGAGCTTCCGGGGTTCGTTTCGGCTTTGTCCGGTACCTTTCGGGAATGTCCGGACGAAGAATTCTAACTAACCAAACAAGCGCCACCCTGTGGTGATAGTCAAAACTGCATCGCAAAAAAAGGACAATTCCGTCTCTGGCATGGAAATGGTGGCGTCATGGAGGTGAAGAGAAATATTTTAAAATATCGCATGTGATTAATTAGCATGTAATTACAATAACTCCACAGCATTTCTTCAGTAATGTATCAGTTTTTATCAGTTTTAAGATATACCGACAGATAAATAGATGGATATATGAGGGGGAATTCAAGCATCCAGTGGAATCATAACAACATTCAATGAATTTGGTCTTGTAACACAAAATAAGAAAAAAAATATATGGTGTTGGGCCTCCTGGCAAAGAGGAGAACAAAATATACTAGAAAAAAACATTTCAAACATGGGTAAACGGTCAGTGTATATGTACTGGTTTGAATAGAATAGAATATAATATTTTTGTCTGCCAATCAGCAGATAAATTCACATTATTGCAACAGCAAAGGTATAAACAAAAACACAAGAACACTGTAATAGAAAGTATAACGAAATAACACAATATAACTGAAAAAAAGTGTGTGTGTGTGGGGGGGGGGGTAAGAAATGTTGCTCATCACACATTTAAAGAGACACCTGGTTATATTTCTATTACTGAATTACATATCAGATATTGCACTATTTTACTATTACAAATTAAATACTATTTTAAAGTAGGCAATAATAAAATGAAAAGGTGACAAAGACAGCCTGAGCTAAAATAAATGGTGCAAATAAGAGAGTTACAGGGTTGTTGTTGTTGTTGTTGTTGTTGTTGTTGTTGTACATTCTCCCTGTTTCAGCTTACAGGAGGACAAATCAGTTCCTCTGTCCTTCAGCTGAGCACACTGGGACAAGAGACGGCCTGTAAACACTCCTCTGCCTGAACATTGTGCTGTTCGAAGGCTGTTCAATGTTGTCCAATATAGCCAGCAGCTTGTCCAGGCTTCTCCTCTCTGTCACATTGTTAGATGATCACCTCAACCTCAGTTTGTTTGCTCCTCTATTTCACTTTGAACCAGAACAGAGAGGACCCCTTGTTTCTGCCTCTAATAATATACTGTAGTTAACGTTATTTCAAATGAACTGGACTAAATTTTTACAGCTCATTACTACTGACTGCTCAAGGAGCTTTTTACACTTCTATTCACTCACACAGCAGATTGGGGGCTACAGGGTTCAATGTCATGCCCAAAGACACTTGGGGGAAGCTGGGATTAAACCACCATCCTGCAGGATGATGATTGCTCTTCATCCTAACCTACAGCTGCCCTGAATGAGAATCTACTGTACATCCTTGTAAACTTTGATTGTTGTTAGAATTTGTTTCCATGAAGCAATTTCAGCTAAACAAAATCTGTTTTAGCTGCTGACTGAGTTTGTTTGATTTCAAAACTAAAGCCATTTGAAATAAAATGTTAAAGCTATAATACAGTGCAATTAAAGTGAAATTTTATATCAGAATTTGGATGAAGATCTAACAGTTTCTATCTGAAAAGTTACAAATCTTGAAAAATAAACTGCATGCTGTGACGATACAGAGAAACAGTCTGAGGCGGAATACAATGTCGCAGCTTAGTAGAAACAATTTATTTTATCACTCTTGAAGGTTTATTTCTTATCCTGTGGATAATATAGTGAGGTCAGATAAAATCTCAGCCTGAGGAGTCTTTGTTGTTTTGATAAAATTTGTTAAATAAAGCCATCCTGTCTGTCCAGATGTCACAAAGAACATGTGACGGAAAAATAAAACGTAGAGACATGTCTTCATTATAAGCACAGCAAAACTGTCATATGGGATGGTTGATCATATTCTGATTTCAGGTCAACTGACACAGCCCTCCAGCTCTGACAAAAGCTGACGTTCTTGAGTGACGTGTCTCTAATAAACTCTGTGACTGTTATTTAAAAAGCACTGTCTTACTGTCTTTAGGCAGACATATTCTGTGGTTTGGAATTGCTTAATTCCTGGGATTTTCTGCTTGACATTTCCTTTAAATTGATAAAAAATATCAACAATCTTGGTTTCCCCCTATTATTTCTGTCATCACAACACAGTATGGTGTCATGTGAGAAGTTTAACTTTGTTTGTTGTTTAAGGCAATGTTCATGCAACAGTCAATACGTACCCGTATTTATATCAGTAAGATGGTTTGGAGTGAGAATGCTCGCCTCCACACACAAGCCATCTTTTAATTTCTATGTTTGTGCCAAAAAAACCCTGCAGATTGACAGAGATGGAAAATGAACTTAAACCAGTGATTCAAAACCCAGCTTTCCCTGTGATGCAAGTAGACGGGTCCCTAGGAGATTTAAAAAAGGTAGGAATAGGTAGTTGACTTAAACTACAAGACTGCACTGATTACCTGATACAGGTTTCCGTATCGTGCTGAAAACTCTGCTAGATTTAGACATGGCAACATTTTCTGCTACAGGATGATTAAATATGAGTTTTCCTAAAGAGTAAAGGTTTATTAAATGAATGCTTGTGCACCATTAAAAATGGGATCAACTATATCTAAACCTTCAACAATGAGTTAGTGTAATTACTTAGCTGGTTTTGTAACTTTACCCAAACATAATAACATGTGGAAAACTGGATTTAGACAGGTGAGTTTGACCCCATTCTGATACTGGTGATGTTATGTGACTCCCTGAACTATATTTGGAGTTAAATCCAAACACAACATTTAGGCTCAACATAAATGGTCAGAAACACAGTTTTATTAGATGTTTCTAAAACAGTTGTAGTACTTCTAGTTATCCAGGAGATGAAGCTATTTTGCAGATGAAAAAACAGGACTTGAACTATAATATACAATCTCAATCTGAAATGTTTGTGAGTTAAAAAAAAGCATATTGATTACTTTTAATTCACAGACACCAAAGTGATTTACACGTGAGGAACACACTGAAGTGATGAGATGCTCAGTGATAAAGAGAATGTAAGAGTTGAACAGTGAGTGCAGGTTCTGAACGATAACTCTTCATCCTCAGCTCCAGCTACCTCAGATACTGTATGCTGTCATATTTATGCAGGAAAGAACTGAACATGTTTGTGAATATATATGTGTACTACTTCATTAGATTGAGCTAAATTTATACAAAAGAGTTACATTTATTTAAACTTGTGCCTTTGAAATGCTGAATAAGTCTTCTGTGAATTATTAATCTTAGATGAATTAAGTTAAGGGATCATGAAAGAGTTTCTGAATGTGCTTTATATGTTTTTTCAGCTTCCATCTTCTCTCAAACCAAGCCTAAAATCCCAGAGATACCTTTAACTATAACAGTAGGTCCATTCATGAGTAATTCAGCAAGGCAGAGAACAGCTTCTGTCCCGCCTGCTGCAACTAAAACTTTAATGCATGCTACATTTCCAGTCCAGTCAGTTATGTCACAGGGCTAGACATCAGAGCACATGCTGTCACTCAGTTAAACATTTAACTTGGCCAGGACAGCAGCGGGCAGATGCCCACTTGACGTGGCCAGCAGGGAGCAGCAGAAACGTCCTGGCGCCAGGTTCTACCATCACGCATCTCCCAAGAGTAGATTATAAAGCCAAGACAAAGCAGCTTGGCCGCACAGTGAAAGCTCAGAGCCTCTGCCCTCTCCTGTTCTGGTTCAGAGCCAGTATCAGCTGTCTATTTTAGAGGGCGGGAGAGAAAAAAAAATATCCGTCAATCCTCTAAAGCAGCTTAAAGGCTGAATCTGGGGACTGAAGCCCTTTCCATTTTCAGAGCTGCTTCTCTCCATTATAGCTGGATGAGCATCAGGGTGATGTCCAAAGGAGCAGCCACAGACGCTGCATGTAAACTGTGTGCTGACCCTCTTCGAAGCTCTGCCTATCTAATCTATATCATCCAAAACATCTGAATATGTCAGAAAAGGAGCTCAAGATTCTTGATCTTGTGGTAGAGTAGAATAGATTGAGTAGATTAAGTAAGATGAAATATTAAAAGTTAAGTGCTGAGATAACAAACTCTCCCACTGGGAGCCTTGGCTTCTGGAGTGAAACTAATTGGAGCGGAGAGAAGAGCCTGAAAGTGAGCGTGTGATGTCACTGCAGCCAGTGTGCGTTTAGATACAGTATGTGTGTGCACATCTGATGAAGTGCTTGGTTATATCAGAAGTCAAAAGAGAAAATCAAAGGGAGGAGGGATAACGCACAAACACAAAACAGTTAGCAGGAAGTCAATTCTGTCGTTGGAACCATTTGTCCATTCCACCAGAGCTGGCCCTTGCCCCCATTATCCTATGTGTGGTGTTCATAGACAGGATCTCTGGTTGAGACGAAAGACAAAGCTCTTGGTTTACTGGTTTGTCTATGTTCGAACCCTCACCTATGGTCAAGAAATGGATCACGATCAAAAGAGATCCTAGTTACAAGCAGCTCAAATGAGCTTAGTCTGCAGGGTGGCCGAGCTCAGCTTTAGTGATAAGGTGAGGAGCTCCTTCTTCTGAGGGGAGCTCAGAGGATGCTCCTCCACATCGAAAGGAGCAAGTTGAGGTGGTTCAGGTATCTGAGTTACAGTTACTGAGCACTGAGAGGAGACCCTGGGGCTGAAATAGAACTTCTTGGAGAAATTGTACAGTAAATCCTTTGTAGCTTGAAAAAGTCTTGAGATTTCCCAGGAGGAGCTGATGAATGTTAATGGGAATGTTTGGATTTTTCACAGGCTAAGGAATGGATAACCAAATGTCTTGTCCCCTCTATCTTTCTGTTTATTCATACATTACAAGATATTATATTTATACATTGGTATTCATGCAGATAAGTCTAATTCACATGACCTGATGCTTTAAAAGGTCTAAATCTGTTAATGCACATCCGTCAAGCTGATCTCTCAGGGTAACTGCACACAACCATCTGTCTCAAATATACAAGAAGCATTTTCAAATTCTCCTTCTGACACAAACCCGTTTAAGAGTTCGAGGCTTTGGACCGCTAAGAGAGCTCTTCACAGTGAGATTGACCAAGATGGACTGACCTCTGACATCAGACAGGCTTAACTCTGCTGCTGCTGCAAACACACACACATACGTTCACATACACACCCACGCACACACATGAACCAAAGTGTAAAGCCTTTTAGTAAGGCTTTTTTTGACTTCCTGAAGACAGGCTCTTAACCTTTTTAAAAGTGATAAAGTAAAGCAGACAGGGACAAAAATATTCTCTGATGATCATCTTTTTTGTGTAGTTGCAGCATACAATGCATATGTAATGAGTGTTATAAATAAGTAACAAACAGCAGCTCCACATTGTTGCAGGTCTCTTATGTATTTGTATTATTAACAATCAAAAACACGTAAAGTATGCTGTTGTGGTGGAGTTGTTTTTAATGTTCCCTCCATTCAAAGCGCTGTTCTATTTTCTGGTGCGTGTACAGTGGATTACATTAGGGCTTCAGAGAGGAGCCAACAAACAAACGAGTACCTCCTTCACACGCACAGGCAGCAGGATGAAAAGCTGAACACTTTTTGCTTTAAGGACTTGTTTTAAAAATCAGGCATTTTCCCGTGAAATGGAGAATGAAACAAAGCTTGGGGCTCTGAAAGAAGACTGATTTTGTAAGACTTATTTAAAGGAAAACATCCAGTAGTAAACAACGTGCATCTTTGGCCGGTGTGTCATTTTTCACCAGATATATCACTTTTCACACTCCCCAAACACATGCTGTGTTATCTGAAGCTCATCTTATATGGTTTACCTTGATGTGATAAGATTAGAGCTGAGCCTTGACCCGACAGATGTCAAGGATCTCTGCAGCTCCTCCCAGTTTGGTGTGGAAGCTACACACACACTGCAGCCCATCAGAGAGTCTTCTTCTGTTGGATAAAAATATTCATGCTTTAATGCAAGCCTGTTCATTATAATTTCTAGTCAAAAAGATCCAGGCTTTTTTTTTTTACTCAGTTGCTGAACCTTAAAAGCTTCAAGGGAAATATGCTTATTTGATAGTTAGATAGGAAGATCAATAGCACTTTAAAGTGTGTCTGTTAATGATACAGCTCAGCCCAAAGACTGGAGACAATGTAGATCACACACACACCCATCCCACCAGACATTTTGTCTTTGCTGGGAGCTGCATTACATTTACTGTAATCGATACAAAGTCTACAGTGTATAAGGAAATGGTCATCAACTGGTGGTTCTCAGGCTGAATCCGGCCTTAATTTCATTTGGTCTGTGCAGGCCCTCATAGAAAAACTGTGTGAAAAATCACAAGTGGTCACATGAGGAAACATGTTAAAATAGCATGTGGCATATGCACAACTTACGGGGAATGTGTGTTTCGGAATATTTTTACACTATGATGTGTGAAAACTATGCAACTCACAGATAAGCTTCAAATAAATCCCATAGGTTTACATATTGTTCATTTGGATTTTCCATAAAACCTGGTTAAAAAACAGTTTTAAGTCATAGATATTAATTTGTAAGAAATCATCATCAGCAGCCTCTGTGGTGCCAGCTCAGCTGTGTGTGCATAAGGTTAAGTGAGGAGTCTGCACCTTGGTGGAGGAGTGAGTCAGTTCACCTCGCTGCTGCATGCTGTGCAGTGTACAAGGCCACACAGTGGATGAGCTCTATCAATAATTCAACAAAGACAGACGTCCTCTTTCCTGGCTGCTCCCTCTCTCCTCACTGCTCGGCTTCTAACTAAATAAATCCTCCTTATTCTTCCTTAGACAGCTCACTTCTCTGCACTCATCGTCTCGCCGCTCTGAAAACTCAGGCTTCCCAAGCCACCGAAAAGAAGCTGAAACTCCCCTCAGCATCAGAATCTGATTCCCGAAGTGATCTTTGGCTTTCTCTTTGCATGAGTAACAGGACATCAAGTTAAAATCATGTCACAGTTGGTAAAAGTTTAACATCCTTGTGGTGCTAAATGGTGTTTTTGATGAATTTAGCTGAGCTGGTGGTTAGTATTGCTGCTACCTTACAGCATAAAGAGCTTTGTAACTTACCTTCATCCAGGCTGATATAGGTTTTAGAGTTTTGGGGGCTGGATTTGATCCTGGATGTTTTTTTTAATATTATTATTATTATTAAACAGTAAAACTAATATGGTTCTGTTCAGTAACAGATGGTTACTGCAAAGCCAAAATGTTATCTGGACCTTATCTACTAAAGCTTTTTCTTCGGATTATCAAAAGGGCTGACAAAGTTATTAGATAGTCCTCTAATGCATTTGCAGTGAAAGTTATTGCGCTTCGAGGCAAAACCCTGTTTATGTGGATCCACTTCGGAGCGACATTCCACACGGAGCACGGTGGGAGCCAGCCGGGTCATTTTTACCACCTAAAAACGTTGATTCCATATGAAGAAAGTGAAAGCCAGAGAGACGACACCCTTCCATTAAAAGATACATTAGTGTGCATTACACTGCTAATCCCAGGACTTGTAGGGTCCTGCTAATCTGGATTATAGTTTTTTCTCATTTTATAACGTCAGTCTTGAGCCTGCGGATATTTTTGCTCATTTCATGGTCATACTTTGCTTTTCTCAAAATATGTTCAGCCAAGCGTATCTATAATCCATTCCTGTTTGATTCAAAGTCTTTTTTAATAATTAGTCATTTGGGTTTAGGAAACATTGGTGCTGCCTGGTGAACAAACCCATATTTCACTGTTGGTAAAACATTCAATGATTTCAGTTTAGTAAAAGCTGCTCTCTTTTTTCATTTTCTGTTAGTGTCATGAGTACTAAGATCTTATTTGATGTTTGAACAAGTGTAAAAAAGGCGTAGAACCTCGACTCTGCCTGAAAGATAGCAAGCAAGAAATCAGGCCTTAGATTGAGGCAGTGGTCCAAAACCCAAGAGACTATAACAGAATTTCAGGGGTCCTCTGCAGAAATCAGAGAAAACTGCTGGCAGCACCATGATCCCAGCATCACTTCATCTGTCAGAGGTTTTGCAATGAAGCAAATCAAAATCATTTTCAAATAAAATGCACTGAATGAAAGGTCCGAAAGTGTGACTGAAAACCTTGTTGAGTCAAATAAGACAAAAGACAAAAAAAAAAAGGAAAAACAGACAAATACGCTTATTGTCCACAACTTTATTTAAACAGTATACAATTTTTGCTGTAAAACTTATTTTAGTTTTTAGCAGTTGTCCATTTGAATACTCAGAGATTCTCTGATTTGTTTTTAATTGGTTGTATTTATATTTCAGTCCGATTAGCTGAAAAATTGACATATCTTGGCGTACTGTGTAATGCATCCTCACAACGTGAGAAATGAGATTCTGACCTTAGGATTTCTGCGTTGGACTTAAAACTACAAAACCGGCATGAAGGAATTTATTTAGCACATTTTTTTCCCCTTCAGTGTCTATTTTAACTATATCGTTCAAAATGTGAAAAGAAAAATCATGGTATCAAAGTGAAATATTTATTTTTATTTGATTTTTTTCCCCCTCCCCTCCAGAGTCAGTGCTAAAAGTCTGACAGGGGCTTCGGGAAAGAAAAAATCGAATTTTCCAAGATGTGTTCACTCTGAGAGCAATCAAACCACAGTATGCCTGACTCACCCTCAACACTTGAATCCAAGAGACCAGCTTATCAGCAATCTCATTACAGGAAAACAGACAGACACTTCTGCCTGTATTCTTTCAGCGCTTCTGTGTAAAGATGAGGAAATCAAGACTGACTGAATATAAACTCCCAAGTCTGAAGTTGTTTTTCCTGCTGCAGCTTGTGTTTGTCACACAGATATTTGACAATGTTTTGATCTTTTGATGAAATGACATACTGAATTGGGCCTATTTTTAGGATGAGTTAAAACATATTACTGGACACACTATGTTAAATGCTCCTAAAAATAAAAGTATCACATAAAGAGGCCTTTATGAAGCTCAGAATGTCCCAAAAATAAATTTGGCCACTTTTTTCAGTCACTGAATAATACCTTGCAGAAATAAAACTGATAAATGCTTTCCAAAAGGTGAGCAGTTACCATAGAAACATGCTCACCAAAGTAAAAATGATCGGCTTGCCAAGATGATCTGAATCAATCAAGTTATTCATCATTAACACCACTAATTTGACCAGATCTTCCAAATTGTGCAGCTTCCAAACGCAGCCGAATGGACACAAAATCTAAAATATGAACAAAATGTGTGCAATTTCAAGCGAGCAAAGCAAAAAAAGAGAGAAGTGTTTCAAACAGATCCCAGTGCCACAGCAGATTTCTTTCGTTGCCGCTTCCTCAGGCATCCCTCCTATATGTGCTGCACTCCATTAGCTTCCCAGTGCAGTTAGTGGCTCATTAGGTCCCATCCGCTTCAATAATGCACAAGGAGCAACCCATGCAGGCAAACACCACACAGCCTCTCAGCTCACCAGGAGCCAACTTAACTGCACATTATCCAACCACTAATGTGTGCTACAATTGTGCTGAAAAATGTGGTAACTCACAAAACAAAGACCTCTGTTAATCACACAAAGGGAGGGTTTATATTTTTGTTTTTTCTCCCCCATACGCTCATCATAAACACATCAAGTGATGTCTTGTCAGTCATTAGCTATTTTTATCTCTTGTGATCATCTGGAATCATTTAGAAGGGTTTGTTGATGCAAAAGGCGAACATTTGAAGACCGTGATTTGACAGACGTGCCAGCTCCGCCCACTTCGGAGGACGGAGCAGCCAATGGCAGGGCGCGCTCGGAGCGGCTCTGACCAATAGCGGCGGAGCTGCCTTGTTCGCCTGCCTGCCTCCGAGTGGCTCCGCGCGTTGGCTGCGCGCGCACATGTGACCACTGAAGGCGCTTGCTGGTATTTAAACACATCATCGATTGGGTGCCGAAGTGGACAGCTCCCCGCGCGGACAAACAGCACCGGAACCACACACACACACACACGCACTAAAAGAGGCACCACCATGGCTCGTTTTGGCCGCTCGCCTCCTCCTGAACGCTGACTGGAGATCAGCTTTCAGCCAGCTGCGCCTCGTTTCTCACCAACTATGGGCTCTGTTTGAAGGGACGGGGAGGAGAAGGCGCCGCGGATGTCGGGGCACCTGTAGCTCAGAGAAAAGCGCCTCCGTCCTGCGGGAGACCGGCTCCGGGCTCCGGCGAGGTCTGATCTCGAGTCGGGGAAGCTTAAAAGGTAATCTTAAAAGGCTTTTTTAGGTGACGGAAGCATTAATTTGTAAGCCGCTCTCTGTGCCTGCCTGCGCACAGGAAAGGAGCGTGATGGACAGAGATGCGTTTTCTCTCACTTGCGTGGATTTGTAGAGGAGGAGGCGTGCTTCCGTGGACACTAAACTGAGCCCAAGATTCTTCTGCTTTCTTGTTTCACATTTCCCCCCACCCTCCCATAACAAATCATGGGGAAAGAGGAGTGCAAAACAATGTTGGACGCGCTGAACAAAGTCACAGCCTGCTACAGGCACCTGGTCATCGCCCTCGGAAGCACATCGGATTCCCAGAACCTGCGCGAGGAGCTGAAGAAGACCCGCAAGAAGGCCCAGGAGCTGGCCGTGGCCAACAGGACTAAACTGACCTCCCTGCTCAAAGACAAGAGCATCAGCAAGGAGGACCGCGCTGAGTACGAGCGCCTCTGGGTGCTGTTCTCCAGCAGCATGGAGCTCCTGGAGGTGGACATGAAAAGGTCCCTGGAGATCGGCCAGGACTTCCCCCTCAAGGTGCCCACCCGGCACCTCATCCAGACGGGCATGACGGGCAGCACCAACGCGGTGGCCGCGCGCGCCATGAGCGTGCAGAACATGAAGTATGAGGCCGACAGCAACGTGGACACGGCCGACCTGAGCGAGCTGCAGACCGAGATCACGCAGGTGAGCCAGATGATGGAGGAGATGGAGATGAAGGTGCAGGTGGCGCCGTGGGCCGTCGTGGCCAAGCAGGAGGCAGGCGCCGAGCTCAAGTCCAACATGAGCGTGGGGAACTCCTCCGTGGGCGTCATCTCCATCTGCGAGGAGGAGCCCAAGGACGATGAGGGCGGAGGGGGCTCCCGGGAGGGGGGCCTGGCGTCCATCGGCGCCGTGGTGGGGTTTTTTGTCATCGTGGCCGTCGCTCTGGTTCTGGGATATTTAGTTATCAACATGTCGTGAAGGACCGCAGCAGCAGGGGCAGCCCTCCCCCATGGACAGAGCATCCTGCTCCACCAGAGACACACAGAGAGGTCTGAAACTTCAAGTCAAAGTTAGACATTAATCTCTCTCTGATTCCTGAATGTATTTGACGGAGATGAGGATTTGCACTTGATAAAATAGCCTTTAGAACAACCTAGACAGTGTGGTTGGGAGAGAGTGGACATAGGTCCTAAACACAGGTATTTTCAAGTGGGAGATAGGTTGTGTATTTTCGGAGGATGATAATAAGTCCTAAAATTACGTGACAGTGTCTGGGCATCAGGATGATCCAAACAACACGTAATCCAAGTGGATTAGTGGGAAAAGCTCAAGCGTAAATGTAGCCGACAGTCAGTCAAGTATTTCCTGTTGGTGTTCAGCTGAACTCATGCTTTAAACTCCACAACTTCGGTCCAGACAAGTCAGATGTGTTCGAACGAGCAGGAGGCCACGTTAGTCTGAGAGTTAGGTTCGTGCTTTAGGGCTCATTTGGGCCTTTCCTCACCTCACCGGTTGGATGTGGTCAGATCCGCACACTTTTAATGCACCCTTTAGAACCTGTACAATCAAGGCCTGAATCTCACGTCACAAACTTTGAGTCTCACGCGCTGCACGGGAGTCTTTGGACCTACAGTGAGAGACAGTCTTTTAAACGTTGCACCTGTTCACTGTAAGCCTGTTCTTGTTGCTTTTTTTTTCAGGGGTTTCTCTCAGTTTTGAATGTAAACGTGGCAACACGAATGAGTCACTTGTACATGCAGTGTCAGATAATGTACAGACAATCAACTATATTTGGTATAATAAAACTCTGAAACACACTTGAAAAGGTGTGTGTGGCTTGAAGACAGCTCAGTGTCTCTTTATGCTGTGGACATACTTCATACCTGCATTGGACATACAGTAAAACAGCCATCATTAGATGGCTCAATTGACTACGACCTATGACCTACGGTTTGTAAACGCCCCAAAGGTGAAGATGCGTGTATCTAATCTACTTAGAGGTATTTTGAGCAAGAGATTATTCTCAGACTTAACAACCTTAGCGTTAAATTAGTGTTAAAAGAGAGTAACACAGAAGCTTGAGCTGCCTAATAGTTTTACTTCTAAGAGTCTTTACAGATATTTCTGGACTGGCACAAAGGTGAAACAATAGGGACGGTGGGACGGTCGTCCTGCACTGTCAGGAACACAGGAATCAGGACAGATCAGTCTGGTTTTAGATCTTCTGTTATTTTGTTCAAAGAAACGAGTAAAATTAAAGAAGATTACGCTGAAGTTAAGCTGATGGTCTGTAGACCAGATATGGCCTAAAACTGAAAAAAAACAACAACCACTTTTCTTTTTATTCAAGGTCAAAGTGTGTTTGCATTTTTAAAGGCTTTTTAGGCTACAAATAAGCCGTGTGTAAAGATGCAAAACAAGCATACTAAAAATAAAAATGCCAATTATCTAAAACTAATCTTTAGCTCGTTTCTCTGTCTGGGGCAAAACAAAAACAAGAACAACTGAGGTGATTTATGTGTAAATGAAATGTAATTATGATCCTCCTGCATTTGTAAATATGTATTCCTTATATTGTGAGCTAGTATGATTTGACCAGGGTTTTTCAAAGATGATAAAATTTAGAAGAGGCCGCACCGATTAAGGACCCTCAGGAAGAACAGGTGTTTAATTAATTCATCATCCTACATAAGTATGCAGTTCTTACTTATTACCATAATTTTTAGACAGTAATCTATTGAAATAGCACTTTGATGTGAAGTCTAATGAAAAGTCTTGTTCATAATGGCGCAGCTAACTGATGCAAATGACCTCATCAGCTCTTAGGGGTGTTCTTCACTGACTAGTAAACAGACTCCAGTTAGCTTTAGGCTGCAGATGATCTAATTTACCCACCATACTTTTTTAAAAGTTGACTTTTTTATATGAAAGACAGCTAAAACTCAAGACACCGGTGAATTTTTAGGACCGCACCTTCAAATTAAATCTACAGTTTGATGTCAGCCAATAAAAGAACTGTGCAACTTCAGTATCTGTGATGCTACTGAAAGACAGACCCTGCTGGAGAAAGCTACAGCTTTTTCTGACAAACACACATCAGCCGTGAACATGAAAACAGCAGCTACTCCACTTTATACCTGAAAGGAAAAATCTGGATACCTTTTCAAGGACAAAGTCATTCATCACTATATGTGAGTAACCAAATATAATTGTAAACAGAGTATCTGCAGGAAATTGCCATTCTCTCAAAAGGAATTTATTCTCAATAAGAATATAGACTATTAAATCATACTTAAAAAATGTGCAGCTGCAGTTTTCCAGCCAGCCGTCCAGTGGGAGGTAAACAAGCCTTTGTCTGTCAGGATTTAAACATTTCCACAGATGTCTTTTCATAATTTATTTTTTAAATCAATATTTAGACTGCACAAAATCTCACATGCCAATTTAATGTGGAGATCTAAAATCAGGAATATGACTAATAAAGTTATCTGAAAGGGGATTTCTAATGCAAAAAGCCCCAATTTTAATTGTATTGATTAAAAATGGCTACCAAAAAGCTTAATTTTTCTGGGAAGAATTTAATTAAAGGATATCCGCAATACAGATGTAGCTCAGCGTTCAAATGGCAAAACTGTTTTAAAATTAGAATTTTTTTACAGATTGCACAGTTTTTTATGGTGGTTGAAGGTTTCCTGAAATACAAATTCTACTTTTTTTTCCTTTGTGGCTATTTTCACTGCTTTTTATTAGGACTGAAATGCTGCTTTGGTCTGAATATCTAAATGACAAATACTAAGACTGTGGTTTGAATAAAAGCCTGACCCTGACACGGAGAAAATAAAAAAGAAATGGAGCTGTTAAGGCTATAAAAGACACAAATTTGAGGTTATCACACAAACAGGCTCACAAGAGGTTATCACACAAACAGGCTCACAAGGAGAAACATTTTTATGGAAGAAAAAAATAAATCATTTTAAATGGAAGCACTTCAAAGAGTAAAATGCTGGAAATGCCTATTATAGTGATATTTTATACATCAAGCAAGATGGCAGAAGTGCAAAATGCCCTTTTTAATTCTCTTTCTTGTTCCGTCTCTTCTCAATCTTTAATGGCTGGAGTCTCGCACAGAAACAGGGACAGAACAAAACAAATGAAAAAAAGTTAAATGATCCACGGCTGAGGCCACAGAGCTGACTGAATTACTCGGAGGGACTTTGATGCCTAAAGATCAGCGGCTCCTTTGTTCCGATGTGAGTCACAGGGAGCTTTCAGACACCTTGTTTATGCTTGTTGTCATTTCACAAGTTCTGCTGCCAGTGAGTCATGAACCTCTACACTTGAAATCTATAACAGGCTGGCACTCTTACCCAGACCTTCAAGAATACTAAAGCAGTGAATGAAACATGGGAGAGAGGGGAGAGGACAAAGCCTCCTAAAATGCTACCCTTTGAAACGTGTCCCATGGATTTCGGAACAAATCTTGATAAAACTCCATCAGCTTTAAAGTATTAAGAGTGCTCAACTTCTTTTAGAGGTGAGTAAGAGAGTTACTTGAAAGATTTTCTTAAAGAACCTTTACGTCTCAGAGACAATTTATGGTTTTACCGAGCACGTAAACGCGAAGGAACCTTCCCAAAGAGGTACGCCAGGCTCAGGCAGACCGCTGCATCATCATCACTTCATCTGGACTCAGATGCTGGGTTTCCAAGGATGTGGGTTTCCATAGAAACCTTCAGAAGACTGCAAACAGCACAGAAGGTTGAGCGGCGTTATTTCAACTCGTCCTCGCTGCCACCGCCATCCAACACGCTCACTCACACAGCAGTGTAACGCAGAACGAGGCGTGCGCGGACAGAAGAGGGCAGCGCTAACAAGGAGACGAAACGTCAGCATCATACCGCGTCAAACGTATAAAAAGCCAGCTGTCAGAGGAAAACTTTCTGAACCCATTAAGGCAGGTCCCCACTAGTTTAATGTGCTCTTATTGTTTCTGACAACTGGTGCTGAAATATGACTTATGAACAGAATGTGTTTAAAAATGCTTTTTACAGAAACAGAATTTACATGATCAAATAAATCTGTGAAGCAGGCCAAGACATTTGTGAAAAATTTAGTTTAATAATGAATAAATTATCAAGTTTAATTTACAAACAGCAAACATATGGCTCAATCCATCTCATCAATCATTAACTTGCCATGAAGGACACTATGGTGAGCAGAGAAGACCCCTGAACGGGAAAAGGTGGGAGCTGTGCTGAACCCCCACCGTCCGAGAGGAGCTGCTGCAACATTTAGGTTTAAATTAGTCACCTTACAATTCCAAAAGCCAAACTTGATTTAGCATCTTGCTCCTGTACAAGAAAACTAACCAAACCCCAAAAAAGCTTAAAGCACACACACACACACACCAGTTATACTGATGTTGACTTACTTCACTTTGACCTCGCGTTCTTTGAAAACGTAAATTTACGTTTCATCATGCGAGGAGACAACTGTACAGCTGATCAAAACTGCACCGCAGATTTAATGTTATAAACTGTAGATTTCACTGAACAATTTGCTGCAATTAGCTTACTTTTTCCAAATCAAACTCAGTGTCATACCTAAAGACAAACAGATCAGTTCTGAACACGTGCTTGGAACTGTGTTCTTCTTCCCTCTGAGCTTCTAACAAAGTCCATAATACTTGTTTATAAATGCTGTAGATCAGGGGTGGGCAACCCTGGTCCTGGGGGGCCACTATCCTTGATGTTTTACTTGTTTCTCTGCTCCAACACACCTGATTTGAATAAGTGTGTCATTAACAGAACATGAAGAGGTGATTTAACCACTGAATCAGGTTGGAGCAGGGAAACAAGGACAACATGCAGGATAGTGGCTCTCTAGGACCAGGGTTGCCTACCCCTGCTTTAGATGATCAGGTCCTGAAATTTATCATTTCTTCATTCACTGCATCTCACAACTACAGAAGGATAGCTCACAATATACAGATTCCCTTTGCTTCAGAAAATATATCACCAAATGTGTACCTCCTATGCTCAGACCTGATGAAGGGTTTTTGATCAAGAGTTGAGATGAGTTAGGAGAGGAAATGCGTTAAATCGAGCTACTCTCCTCTCAGATTTACTGTGTAAAAGCTAAAAAGTTTTAAAAAACTGCTGCACACAGTCCAAGTATTAGCAACCCTTTTCAGTTTTAAGAAAATAATGCTTTATTTTGCTGCAAATAAAACATTATATTATATTAAATTTTAAAATGATAAACCTATTTATCGTTATTACAGTCACAATTTTTTTTTTTACTGGTGCACAGGAGGAGGAGCAGCGTTTATGGTCAAAGATGACTTTTTGAGGTATGTGACACAGCCAGCTCCACAACAGGCAGCAGGTGGTTGTACTTGGGTTTGATGGAGATCTGCAGAGTGGGGGTGTACGGATCTGAGAACACGATGCGGTGAAATCCAGAGTCATCCTGACGGTCCTCCGCCTGAGACAGCCCCGAAGAGCCCAGTGGATAAAGTTTATCCCCTGGAAAGATGAGAGAAGCCAAAATGAGGAAAATAGCAAAGGGAGGCGAAATCAAAACTCAGCGAGTCATCTCTTAAATACGGTTTTAAGCAGCTTCACTGCTAAGATTTTCCTTCTTAGCTGGAAAATGGGTCTGTATTTTTCAGACAAACATTGTGAAATTCAGACTTAAAATATGAAATACTGTCATTTAGCATTAAAAAAACATAATTTTGTACAAAAGAAATAAGTGAAAATGAAACCACCACTTGGCATGATTCTGTACTCATTTGTTTTTTAACCAACTGCATAAAAAAGATGTAGCATCTTTATCTGCCTGAGGTCTTAAAGTCCCACTCTGGCAGCTCTGAATTTCCTAAAATAATGTTTCTGAAAATGACAACTTTACACACATCTTGCAAAGCCAAACAAAGTCATCACAGTAGCCACTCCCCCCCATATTTTAAAACAACCTTTTCTGGCTTGGACAGTCAGAGAAAACACAGTTAGCAACCAGCACCTGGCATCAGTGAAGTGTAGTGATCATCTTCGGAGACGACAACAGGCATCCACTGCTCGCAGCCCTCTGTGGCCCGCCGGTAGGCGAACTTATGGAGGTCATTCAGCGAAGGGAAGCGACACAATCGGCTAAGCTCGTAGAACTGAGGTGGCGGGATCCACAGCTGCTGCTCCCGGTAGCTCTGCAGGATCTCTGAGGGTGTGGCCCACTGAAACACACATCACGAGGCAGGGTTTACCGTATGTGTTAGTTTGGTTTTTACATCAAACGTCATGACATACGGATGTATTCAAGCTGAGTTATAAACAACTTTTACTTCTTTGATTATTGCCTGCTACCACGAAAGGCAGGCAACTGCCAGTGTCTGTGCATTCATTTGTGTGTTTGTTAGCAAAATATCTCAAACTAGTGGACAGATTGTAATGCAACTCACAGGAGACGATCGTTAGATGTTAGATCGTTAGATTTGAAATCCACTTGATTTGAGTTTGCTGCCACAGCTTAGAGACCTTATCAAACAAACAAATTGAACCCATAATGAGTTGACAGTTGGTGTGGTAGTAGCCGAGAGTTATCACAAACACAAACACATCGCGCAAGATCTTTGCTTCAAACTTTGGCATCCAAGGTGACAATTCGTCAATTTATGACCAGCCCAACAATCACGAAAAACAGCAGCAGTCTAAATACTATAAAAACTATGAATAAAGCCACTTTCTATTCTTCTTAAACTTAGGACTTTAAACAGCATTGCTAGTCAAACCTTTTTTTAGAAAAAGAAAAAAATAAAAGGTAAATAAAGGGGTTAAAAGGTGCATGTGACTGCACCAACAGGGCAAATATTTGTAACTTCTGTACATATACATTGGCTTTTAAAGCCACATTTCAACTCTTTTGTATGCAACATCACGTCACATCACAAACAAAAACAGATCCATTATAAATTCAGGTTATGTTGTTGCTCATCGTGTCTTGTCACCTGAAACTGAACAATCTCCTTTGCATCTTGGAGCGCGCTAGGCGTCTCCTGCAAGCAGCACAGGAAGAAAGCGGTGTCAAACCGCGGCCTGCCAGGTCTGCCTTCAGGAGTCAGCCAGTTGGACCACTCGTGCAAAGCCCAGATGTTGGGCAGCAGCTCCAGCTCCCTGCACATCCTGATGAAGTTGGACGGGTCCCGGTTCACCAGAGCTCTCCACTTGGCGAGCTCGCCGCCGCGCACCGCCGCTCGCACCGCAGGACAGCCGTCCTCCTCGACGCTTCGCAGCAAACGCGTCTCCTCCTTTTTGGACACGGCCAACAGCACGCCGGACTCCTCAAACGTCTCCCTCAGGGCGCAGATCCTCAGGGCGACCTCTCCCGGCACGGGGGAGCCCAGCTTCAACCGGTCGGTGGCGAAGATTGGGGCTCTGGTCTCCACGGGCTGTTTTACGCGTCTCAACCCAAAGCTGGGGGAGCTCGCGAAGGGCTTAAAAATGTCCAGCCAGTCGCTCGAGAAGTCCGAGGAGTCGACCATGCCGCCGGGGAAGACGTGGGCATTGGGCATAAATCCGCTCTTGGAGCTTCGTTTGAGCAACAAAACGTCGTATTCAAAGCGAGACGCGTCCCCGCCGACCCGCGGAGTCCGAGACAAGTTGTCCGCGCCGAGCCGGTGTCCTGCGGCTAAAATAAGAGTAGCCGCCTCCTTCCAGTGTCTCAGCGCGGTGTTCATGATCAAATTACTAGGTTTTGTTTGCTTGTTTGTTTTTACAGTTCACTGTCTCCTAAAGTTTGAGCCCCCGCAGTCGGGCATTTGTTTTGTCGGAAATGACGCAGTTGGTGAAAGATACGGGTCACTGCCGCCCCCTTGCGGCCGGAGGACCTGCCGTGAAGTTGCAGGAACTTTCATGCTGTTGGTTATTGGCAATAACTCTTACACCATTGGAAAGCCTGTTTATTTCCCCTTAAATGGAGCCACATTGGTTAGGAAAACAGCAGAGTTGAGTATTTGGGTCGTCTCCATTAAAAACTTGGCAATCTTTGCCAGCGCCCAACAGCTTGTTCTGTTGTTGTTGTTTATTGGACTGGATGATTGAAGTCTAAAGAAACAAAATTGGTAATTTAACAATTGAAATCATTTAACAAATAGGAGCCTCTGTAGCATGTGGAGGAGCCATTCCCAGCCACAACCGCCTTGCACCTGCCTCTCATGCTGCTCACCAGCTTGGTCACACAGTCCTGTGGGATGGCATCCCATTTTCAGCCAGCGTTTGTTGCAAGGCAGCCATTGTGGTTCTGTTGGTCATTCTGAAACGAACGGCATGCCCAAACTGATCTCAATGGGGTTGAGGTCAGAACTGCAGGGAAGTCATTCTATCTTTTCCACTCCCAAATTCTGGAGGTAGTCTCTGATTAAACCCGCTCTGTGGGGGCAAGCCTTGTCATCTTGAAAAATCTTTGGTTCAGGACTGTGGAGAGATGGGATGACCACCGATTGCTCGCGAGTGCTGCCAATCAAGCATCGGATTGTCAGCACCTGGGGTACCATAGGCTCAAGCAAGTGTTAATAGCAGAATAAGCTATAGAGAATAACCAGTGGGGATTTGCAAGTTTTTCATCATGGGTACATACTCAGCTCTGCTGCTCAACCCTTCAAATGCATTTTCCCAACAAATGTGGCTCCATTTATGTGGAACACACATTTGCTCACTTTTTGTGCTATATTTAATTATTACCTTGCTGCTATATGTTCAAGTATTCATTTTTCTAATATGCATAGCTGTAATTTTTATCTGGTGCTAAAAATGGTGATGTAACACTATGATTGTGTGTAGGTGGGACTTAAATCTCCACATCTTCTGTGTGCAGACACTGGCTCCAAATTACAATAAGGCAGCTCTCTTGAATAGGATATTATAGCTATATTTCTGTGCAATGGAAGCAGGTGGAGATAGGTTGTCTATTTTTATAAACAGTTTTTGGGAATGAGTGCTGATTACCAACACCAGCTACTGTTTTTACCCTTTGTCCACCTACTATATAATATTCAGCAATCATGAAACAGATGTGCATTGAATCATCCAAACGCTGAAAGTTTGTCTGAATGTTTAAACTCAGTCTCAGGTGTCTGAATTTACTGCACCACTGCAGTGAGTAAATACAGTGAGTCTCTCCTGAATAAATTCCTTTGAAACTGGCTTACCGAGATGGCTGTAAATGAAATCAGTCTGATCTTAAGCGCCCACCCCCCACTGAACGTGTCTGAAACTTGGTCATGTTGTTCTTGTTCTTCTCAGGGTTACCGAGTTCAGCTATCAAAGTGTTCCTTTGCGAGCAGATTACAGCTGTGTACGAAGCTGCTGCTCGAATTTTACAAGCTTCGTGAAAGAAAGAAAATGTGTTTCAACAACAAAAACGTAATGGGTTCATAAATAAAACTATTTGATTTCAGGAAACTCTATATTTGTATATGAGGTGCCATTTTGTTGGTCATGTCATCTGACAAGGAATGGGTTCAATCAAAGCAGAAGCTGGCCATTTAAGACACCGGATGCTGAAGAGGAGATATATTCTATGAACATACGGAAAAAGAAAGTCAAGTCAGAAAATAACAGCAACATTAAAGTGTCACATTCTCTTACAGCCACAGACTCCTTCAAATATGGGGCAAAAAAGAGTAAAGAGAGGAGAGGAACATAAAGGTGATGTGGTGCACACACAAATGTACAAGCACACAACTTCAGTGGTGTCGTATAACTTTATCAAGAAGGGCATTGTGTAGGAAGCCCGGTAAGGTAAGCTCGGGGGGGAGGAAGTGTTTCAGGATTTCAGTGTAAAAAGAAAAAAAAGTCCTGCATGCTTTTACTGATCTCTCATCTCGGACACTTCCATCTGAGCTCCAATCAGTGAACTCTATTTACTTAGAGCTCTGGTTGTAAGCCAGCCCCCACTTCCATCCAGGGCTGTCCGGGTTGACCAATCCGATCTGGGAACATCCCATCAAGGGAGTGTGTTCAGGCTTATGGAGTCCCAGGTTTTCAGTTGGGTCAGATTTTCCTGTTATTCTCCGCTCAACTTTCTCTCGGCATCATCTGTGCAAACACATCACCGCGTTTGGGTTTTGTGAAAACTGAGCACTGAAAGTTTCTAGATTTTCACTAAGGTGGTTTAATCCCAAGCTGCATGTAAGTAAAACACATTTTATTTTTATTTCAGTACTTTTATTTTAGCAAAGTCCCAAATCTGTTACCTTTTGTTAAGAGCTGAATATTTGTTTGATTATACATTAACGCAGTAGGAAGTTAAACATTACTCCTGAGCTGAGGGAGGGTAGCCAGCATCTCTACGTATGTTTCCCCTACTCTCCTTCCTCATTCTGTTTCAGTTTATTCTGAACTGCGTCTGAAAACAATGAATTATGCATTTAGTTTTAAAACTCAGGTCATTAATTTATGTGACAATAAACACATGCACAGTATTTTATTGTGGAGAAATATAACAGTTGATTATTTCCGTAATCAGGTAAAATAATCTGGCATTTTTACCCCACCCCTGCTGCATCTAACTGCATCAGTCTGCTTTTTTATCCTGAGATACCACAGTGACTGAACTTTCTGACGTGTGGTTTTTACTACCCCGAAAGTATAAACTGGATATGTGGATAGAATATGCTTTGAAAGTTACAGAAAATAGTGATAGATATGATAAATGTCTAAAAAACAGTGATTTTTATAAGTTCTATGACTTTCTGTAATCTGTTATGGCCCTCTTACTGTGAAGTTTAAATCCACTCGAAATCAGAGCAAAGTTGTTTCGCTGTAAATGGTGTGTTTTAAGAAAGTTAAACCTGCGTGGCTTTTCCTGAACTGATTCACAGAAACCGTGTCACTTCTTCAGGCTCAGATTCCAAGTCTCATCATGGACCCAAGATTAAATTCAGAACTATGAAAAGAATAACAACATAAAGAAATTGGATTTTGACTAATGTTGTGTTCATTTTTGTGATCCTTATTTAGTCAGATCAGATTTTTATTTATTTATTTTAGCAGGAAACAGTGATTCCTGTAAACATTATCTTGTGACCTGTGTGATAAACTTTGATAGTGATTGTAAAAATGAACTGCTGTGATAACTTTTTTTTCCAAGCTCCTGGCGACTGAAATGGCAGCAGACAGCGTCAGGAAGGAGTCCCAGAATGGCTGCACTGACCACAGTGGCCCCACCAAAGACAAACCCACAGAAAAGGCAGCGATGCTTCACAAAGATGTGAGTGTCTGTTAGCTGGCTGCTCCGGGGAGGTCTCTGAGAAAGAGAATCGTTAGATGTTCACACCCCAGATTTCAGTCGTCTGCACCTTTTTGCACTAAAGGGGTTACAGCTTGGTACCAAGCAGCGCCACCACAAATGTCTCTGCAAATTAACTGTGCAGTCATCCACTCAGAGGTGCTGTCGAGGCTCTCTAAGCTTCCTGAGCCCCTGGATGCATTGAAGGGGACTGAAAGGGTTTCAATAAATAATATAGCTATTTTTATTGAATCATCTCCAAATATGGTATTGTCGAGCCTTTTAAGAAATCATAAAAGATACAGTCTTATCATGTTTGTGAACAAACTTACAATCTGCACAAACAGACAGTTACAAAAAGCATTTCTATTTCAAATTCTTTTGTAGAAGAGAGGAAATGTTTTTAGGAATTATGATCAGAAGTCCATTTGGCTTTTTACTTAATGTCCTGGGCTGTCATAAAAGAGACTTCTTTGTTCAATTCAATAATAAAACCCGTGAACTTCCCTCCATTTCTAATCTCAGGGTTTTCTAATCCTTCTGAATGTTTGCAGAAAGATAGAAAGGAAGGAGGGTTGATTTGATTTGATTCTCTGAATGCTGCGGGTCAAGCTGACCTTCTTGGTGACCTGCAAGTATTAAATGCACAAATTCGTGTTAAGCATATATTTGATATTGAAAATATCAAGAAATGTGGGGGATGATTAACAGAGAAATAGTAAGATGGCTAAATGACAAGTAAATATTACATTTCCATTGCAAGTCATTAACTCAGATGTGTAAGTAGCAGTCCGTTAGTCTTTTGTGTTTGTTGCTTTTGAAGGATACAACAAATCTGGGTTACTCCCAAGCCTTTTTACTGCAAACTAAAATTTATTTTCAAAATTAAATTTTATTTTACTCTATAGGAAGTCTGCTGTAAAGGTCTTACTTGCGATGTAATCTAAATTACAAATTTAGCTTTCTAACACACAGTAACATCTTAGAGTGCTCATCAGAACAGTAATGTTGTCTTTTTTAATAGTAAAATGTATAACAATAATTATGATTCTTGCCTTCACAAGTGAAGACTTAATGAAGTCATTCTTCTTCTCACTGTTATGTTTTGTATCAAGGTTTAAAATGCTTTTGTTCTTTGTTCTATGTGGAAACTGAGGAAGACTCTGGTCTTCACTTACTCCTCCCTTCTAGAATTCTGTATTATCAGAACTTCTTTGTGAGAAATGAAGCAGCTCAGTAACTATGTAAAAGTGTGACTGAACATGATGTAATGAAGCCTCCCTATAAAAGTGTTTGTTGTTTTTCTTCTCCTGACTGAGTTCAGTGAGTGGGGGTCTCCGAACGCACTTTTGCCTTCGGAATGAAATTCTTTTTCAAAGACAAAGATCGATCTTTCTCTTGATTCTCTGAAACAGACACGTCCCTATTTGTTGTTTTTGAAAACATCTGTATTTCAGCTACACTAAGTTCTTTCAGTAACAGAGGAATCTCATACCTCTGAGTATGAGACCATCTTATCTGGCAGGTTATGGTCCATCATGTTGCTTAAGCATGAATTTCTAAGAGAAATAGCTCATTATTATTTAACAAACTTCAGGAAACACCTCCATAGAGATGGACTGAGAGTGACAAGGTGATGTGTCAACTGTCGAGTTTCTTCTGTCATGTCTTTTCATTCATGAGGTGGTGCTCATTTTGGTTTCTGAGCCTCCACGGTCAATAAATGTGTTTTTAAAATTATTTACTGCGTGATTCATTTTTCTAGAAAAACAAATAACCAATATGTTGTCATATGGCCATCACTGTTGATTTGATGGAGCTGGATGGCATATATTGATGCTGAACTGAATGCCGGTTGTATCTTTTCTCATTGGGTTGGGTTTATGTTTCAAAACCCATGGGAGGCTGAGGAACCTTAAAGACAGGCAAAGTTCAGGTCTGGTGATACTTAACTGGTGGCACTTAATCTATAATTTAGACAGTGTTTGTATTGGAATACCCTGCATGACCGCAGTCTGTTGAATTGGCAATTTATTAAATAATTCCAAAATGGCTGATAAATAAATTCGGACACTCTCTTAGCCTGAAAAAAAAAGCAAATCTAAAAGGAATGGTAGTGGTGTACATAGCATCATTTACCATTTTAAAAGAGTGAATGAGCCCTTGGCAGAGGACTCTTTGACTCTTTGACCCAGTTACGTATCACCAGACCTGAACTTTGCCTGTCTTTAATGTTCCCCAGTCTTCGATGAGTCCTTGGCAGAGGACTCTTTGACCTAAAGCATTCAGAAATTAAACCATCAGCTAGAATTTCCATAAACATAAGAAGACAGAAAACAGCTGAAAATCTATACAAGTATACAGAATTTAAAAAGGCCTAAAAATAGCATTAGTAAAATGATCTATTTTCTTCATCTGTTTATTTGAAGTAATAAAAGGTTTATAATATTAGGCTTCTCAAGCTGTGACTGCCTAATTGTCACATCAAATTGGTTCATTGCTTGTTAGCATCCAATTAATCAATAAAGAGAGGTGTCTCTCTGTCTTTAGTATAATCTTCAGATAAACTGCAGCTCAGTTATGATCATGTGAGTGACTGACTGTGACAGTGTCTCCATTTGGTTGTTGGATCATAGATCTTCACAAGACATACTAAAATTGAGATGTGGCAAAATAATGAATAATGAACAAGTTTTTTTTCCTCATAATTATTGCGTTCAGATACAAAAACTGAATGGAAACACATGTACAGAAAGTTTCACCTGTGTTTAATTTCTTTGTTTTTGTCTGTATTTGTCCAGGTTGGTCTGCTGAGCGGCATTTCTCTAATTGTGGGGACCATGATTGGCTCAGGCATCTTCATTTCCCCTAAATCTGTCTTGCTGTACTCAGGAGCTGTGGGACCCTGCCTTCTCATCTGGACTGCCTGTGGAGTGTTATCCACTTTGGGTGAAACACATAAGTTGAAATTGATGCATCACAGCTCTGTAGGCCGATTCAGTAAAACTCTGAGCTGTCAATTTCATGTTTAGCAGATTCCAATTCATCCGATTCCAATTTTAACAGGTTTTCCAAATGTTCTCAAAGACTTGACTTCAAATATTGTGACTCGGTCAGTGATGTACACAAACATATAGACTCAAACTGCTTATAAACCCATGTCTGATCTACATCAGTGTCTCTATCCTTCCACAGCTATTAAAAAATTAAATAATTTTACCAGAAAATCAAAGTCAATTTAAAGGACAAACATGATGTCTTACCAAGAATATGAGGATCAGCAGATAGGAACTTTTTTGCTGATAGTATCATATGATATTGCACTACAAACTAGTTAGTCATAACCAAAGTCACTCCTCAAAGTTACTCATCTACCCCCCCCCCCCCCCCC